>NC_135858.1:20289367-20658533 GCF_031162955.1 Sander vitreus
AGAGTTACAATGTGTGCAGGCTGACAGTCACGCCTCACAAAGAATGGCACTGTTGTTTCACAGTGGTTTAATATTACTCATCTATGTGAAGAATGGAGAAGTGAAGAAGTCTACTGAAAGTTAATAAAGGGAGGTTTTATCTGCTGCAGCTGGCAAGGGTGGGGCTGTTGCAACGAGTTAATCTGCATAGTATTGCACCGCCCACGGTTTGTAGTGGATTAACTGGGTAGACACTTTTAGCTCAAGCCATTTGTGTGATGTTGAGAAAATCGAGACTCATCCACAAGGTAGAAAACAGTCTCCGTTTTCTGTTGATTTAAACTTTGAAATACACTAGTCAAAGTTATGGGGACACCTGAACATTACAACTATATGTGATTGTTGAACATCTCACTCTTAAACCATGGGCATTAACATGTTGCTATAATCTACACTTTTGTGAAGGGTTTTGCAGGAATTTGCTCCCCTTGAGGTCAGCCACTGATGTTGGGCGATGAGGCCTGGCTCACAGCCTGCTTCCTTATTCATCCCAAAGTGTTGAATGGAGGTAAGGTTAGGGCTCTGTAAAGGCTAGGCGAGTTCTTCCATATGGGATGAATATAATGTCATCATTCAAAACTGAAAAAAAAAAAACTTTGTAGCTTGAAATCTTATAATGGTTTTGTAAGATTGAAACTGAAGGCTTGCATAATGTTTTGATAGGCTGAAAAACATTTAGCATTTGAGTTTTCCTTCTTCACAACTGCAGCACTCTTTTTACAGTGTTTCTCCAACACATTTTCAGACTTTCAAATGGGTCACTGGTGTATTAAGCTGGTGCGCATACGCTGTTGGGGGGGGAGTTCAGAAATGTTGAATTCTTTATTCGTGGATGTACATTTGCGCTCATATTGCAGACTGATCTTACAGAGCTAAGTTTACTCTGAAACAGTCGGAATCCATTTGCTCTTGACCTATTGTTTGCTCTGAGTGCTGCAGTTGTGAAATAGGAAAACTGAAATCCAAAATATTTTTGCAGAGATTTTTAGAAAAATGTTTATTAGAAATGTAGTAGAGAAAAGACGTGTAGACAGCTGATTCATCCTCGCAACACAAACAGTTCTGTTAATAATAAAACTTTATTTATATACAACTTTTCAGAACAAAGTTGTTAACAGCAAAATAGACAGAACCCAATTAAAAAACTAATAAAAAGAACAAAATAAAAAGGATAAACTTAAAGTATACAAGACATTAAAACTAGGGCTGTCAATCGATTAAAATATTTAATCTAATTACATACTCTGTGATTAGATAATCGAAATGAATCGCATACATAATTAACAGTGCCTGAACCGATACTTTAAGTAAAAAAAAAAAAAAGGGTACTAAACAACAGTTGGTGACATTAAAGAACGGCTTGTTTATTGCTAAGGCCATATGGTCAAAATTAAATTATTTAATAATAATGTATAACAATAACTTATTTCACTAGTAAATTGCTGTTGAACGACAAAATCAACAACCAGATAGGAAAAGGACATTTACAATAACTTGGATAAAATGCACCACGAGGCTGTAGTTTACCAGTTGTGTTGTTTCTCCGACGGCAGCTACAGATTGTTACATCCCGGTGTTGAATCCTCTACAGTAAAACACAGTCACACTTTACACCGTTTAGCGTTAGCTGTCAGCATTTTAACCGTGTTTAATCCAGCTACTAGCTAGCGGTAGGCTAACGTTAGCTGCTGTTGAGTATTGTGTTAACTAGCGTCACGTGCAGCGGCGTTTGTGTTTCCTGTAACGTCTGTTTCAGAGCAGCAGAGAGAAGCGCAGACATATCAGTGGCACCAGATTTTCGTCGATATGCAAACGTCAATATGGAATGGATTAATCTGCGTTAATTTTTTTTAACGCGTTATTTTTTCTCAGATTAATTAATCGAAATTAACACGTTATTTTGACAGCCCTAATTAAAACAATGGAATTGATAATTAGTTTTCTATCTAGATCTCGGAATCTGTAAAATGGGACGCATCGGAGGATCTCAGGAAACACTAGGCTCATATGGAATTTAACAATTACTGATATACTCAGGGTTTAGTTCCATCCGGGCCTTAAAAGGTATAATATGTAGTGAGTAACAAGTTTGTAAAGACGCATGGTTCAAAGTTGGCCCCTCCTCCCTGGCTCAACAGCCAGAGAGAGCGCGCAGCAGTGGCGGTGGTAGCGCCGTACAAAGCAGTGAATCAAAAGAATAAAACGTTATTTTCTGATTGTCTCGCAGCACTTGCGTTCTAAAAACACAAATAAACACACCCACACCTCAGTGGGAAGGTTCAGCATTGTATGATTAGTGTAGTGAATGGAGAGCTTCATCCTGTCTGTTTCTGTGTGTCTGTGTCAGTTAAACTTGTGCGTCGATATGAGACCTGAGGGGCAAAGCGGCAGTTGTGAATGAGAATAGGCTGCACACCCTGCACGCCGTTATTGGCTGGGGGTTACACACCCACGTGAGGCCCAAAGGCTCTTGTCCCGCAATCCCTAAAATAAAAAGAAAAGAGAAAATCCAGGCAGAGATGCAGATACAGACACCACCACACACTTCTAGTGGGTCATAAGTAATGATTGAGTGTTTTTGTATTAGTCTACATTGTTTTTTTAGGAAACTCCATTACATATACCTTTAAAAGAAGGGATAATTAAAATCTTTAAAATCGATTTGAAAACGCAAAAGGTAGCCTAAAATTGGAAGTGTATGTAGTCTTTTGTTAGAGTTAGTAAGGAGTCTGGCACCAGCATTTTGAATTAACTGAAGTCTAGAAAGGTTGTGTTTGATTAAGCGTGAGAGGAGTGAGTTACAGTAGTCTAGACCAGTGGTTCTCAACCTGGGGATCCCGACCCCCAAGGGAGTCACAAGATCCTTTCCGGGGGTGGTTGTGGATAAAATTACATTAAAAACGAGGCTTTCCCGGCCAAACAGACAGCCATTATAGAGATTCATCATCACACTCCAGTTTCTTGCTTTTGCTTCAGCTTACGTTCAGCACTGTGGAAAGGCCTGGATCCACCTCACGGAGAGCAGCGATCAGAACGGAGCAGGCTTCAGCTCCCTTTCTTTGCACCGTGTCGATCACTTCTACCGCTTTTTCTGCTTTGGCTTTTGTTCTGGCTGACTGCATTTCAGCGTCATTCATCACGTGAAGCTCAAGAAGTTTATCTAGAAGCTGGTCCAGAACAGGTTCAGATACGGTCAAGAAACTCTATTTGACTGGTGTGCAGCTTCTTGTCACCTGGGACGCCGTGCCCTGCTGGGACGCTGTCCAATGCTGGGATATTTCTCTGTGGAGTTTCCCCTCTTGGACCTTGACGATAACCACGGAAAATACTTGTCATACAACGAACAATCACTTTTACACAGAGCTCTCTTAGAAATTACGAAATTGTAAAATAAACTGAAATTAAATCATGTCATGTTTGTATCTGCTACAGCAACATATCTGCTCTGTAAGTCCCTGAATGTGCAGAAGAGCTACATATCTATTCTCTTCCGGTTTATGGCTGAACTCTTGACATCAGGTGGAGTGCTGCTGCAGGTGGGTGACGTCTTTACCTTTCAGTAACACCTGACGTTTCCAGATTACTTTCCTCTCCTGGTCCTGAACCATCAAAGTCACTTTCTCCGTGTTCGTAGTCAGGAAAACTTCAAATGTCGGATGCAAATTTGGGCCATACTTCGAGTGAAAGGGTGCAGACTGAAAACCAGTAGCAATGCGTCATTTTCAAACCAGTTGTAAAAATGTTTATCTGGTAATTCCCCGATTGTGAATCTACATGCAGCCAAACATTGTATTATTGATGATTATAAGAATTAAAAGTGACTTGACTCACATCAGGCTGTATTGTGAAGCTGTCAGGTTCACAGTGGACACTGTAACTCTGACCAAAGCCGAGGTAACATTTGGAAAAGGCTGTGACGTACTCCGCACCTCGTCGTTTCTTTTCAACCTTTAGTAAAGACATTTTTTATTAGTTTATGCTCAGATAGTCAAGACAATTTTATTTATAGACCATTTAAAAACAACAAATGTTGACCAATGTGCTTCGCAGATTGAGAATTACAGTCAATGAAAAACATGAGGACATACTTTAAAGTTAATTAAAACATAAAATAGGAAATATCACACTGACAGACAGAAAAACAGGCTGAGAGAGAATCCAGAAAAAAGCCTACAAACTAAAGAGCAATCCAAAGATCTACAGTTCAGATTGAGTTTGATTTTTTAACCACAACACCAGAAGCAAAGTGTGAATCATCTCTGTGGAAAACGCTGTGGCTTAAAACAAGAGTTTAGGCTGATGGTGAGCACATATGACAGATAGCGTTACCTCATCTAGAAGGACGTTGTCAGGCAGCAGCAACACATCGAGTACTTGATGCCCTGCGTACAGGGGTCGGAGGAACAGCAGAACTTGGCCCTCTATTGGCAGGGTCATGTTCAGAAACCTTTTAACGAAATCCCAGACCAGGCCAAAGGCAGCGAGGTGAGGGACCTTTACGACAGCATGAGTTACTGTAATCTTCAGCGGCTTCAAGATGCTCATTCCGTCATCGGTGATGTTGACGACAGACAACAGGCCATCAACGAGCAGCGCTGTGAAAGCAAAGAGCTGTTAAACCTTTACATACAACAGTAGCATTTCTTACCACTTATTAACTCTGGAGCCTCCCAATGACGTACCAGTTTGCCTCCATCCTTTACCTATTATTTTTGAATGCGTTATTACTTTTCTGTCCCACATGTGGTGGGTCTGGATGTGTGCATTTAGTGATAAGCTTCATTATAATTTTATATACAATACCGTTTGTATTCTCCTGCCACGAGAGCTTGATTACAGTCAGATGTCTGAGAGCACTACTCTATATGTCTGAATTGTCTTTAGTGCTTTTAGGTTGGAGAGAGTCCTCTTTACAAATGGATGTTATTGAGTGAAGAGTTTGTTTTGTACATGGAGAACCAAGCGATGTACAATAGTTCAACCAGACTGGGAACTGAAAGGGCAAAAAGACAAAGATACCTCTGAGCAACAGTTGAATGAAAACTGTAAGCCATTGGTTAAAGAAACTGGAAGCTTACCATCAAAATGTGTGTAAACAGGTTCCTGTTTCTGTGTGCACACAATAACACAGCTTCTAACAAGCTGGAATTAACAGGCAATATGTTGTGTGTAAGCTCTTCTTCAAACTACAATAGAAATAGAAGGTTAGTCTAGGATTTGCACTATTGGGATATCAGCTGTGTCATACTGTGGACTGAAAAATCAGTTTAAACCTCTTCAATCTAACCTCCGAGTAGACTGCAGAGGGCCCAAAGAAAAACCGACTCAACTTAATATTTAGAGCACAGCTGTGTTTCAATAATGATAGAGGGTCACTTAACCTTTCTGGACCGGAAAATTCATTCAAAACCCAAGGTCCAACAGTATTTTCCCCATCATGCAACACTGTGGGGACATCAACTAAATGGAAGTTTGAAAATGTAAATAATACATGTTTTGTCTGAATTATGTATTTATCTCTGTTCAAAGAGGTGTTATTGAAGGAAAGAAGAAGCTATGTATATTTTTCAATGCTACACATTCATATTAATCTTTGCAAATGTTACTAATTTATATTTTGACATTGTGTACAGCCATGTCTTTACCATCCTTTGTTTCACAGTGTGGGAGGCGGAGCTGAAGGACAGCAGCGTCCTCAGA
Organism: Sander vitreus; assembly: GCF_031162955.1. NCBI lineage: Eukaryota > Metazoa > Chordata > Actinopteri > Perciformes > Percidae > Sander > Sander vitreus. The sequence goes on from NC_135858.1 coordinate 20,295,107, forward strand.
ACACTTGATGTTGAACAGCGGCCCTGCAGCCTTCTTGCCAGCTGGTTGGAGGAGGCTCTGATCCCATTGGACAGTCCTGTACAGCAGCTCCGCCTCCTGAGCCATAACAAACACCAGTCCAGTCAAACTACACTGGAACACACCTGGACCAGGACACCTGAACCTGTAGGACACCGAAGGGACTAATTAATGTAACAAGCATATATCGAAGCCGTGCAGCTGAAAGCCGTTGCTAACTCCGCCCATACAGTTGACAAATTCATGTGACGCTTCAGAGAAAAGGATGTCTCATCCCTCTAAAAACACATTTCCTCTCTGCTCCCACGATTTCCCCCGTGCTTCCTCGGTGGGGCGGACTAAGACGTGAGGAAGGGAGGCAAGTGGATGAGCCGGGGGATGCAATATAAGGGAAATGAGAAGGACCCAAATCCCCAAGATCCCTTCATTGCCATATTCCATCCATCCACCAGATGCCCTCGGACACTCCCTCCTTCCCCCCCCCCCCCATCACCTCACTGCCCCACCCATCTTCACACCTGTTGCCACTCCCCTTATCTGCTCTGCCTGGCCTTCGCCACCCACCTCCTCACCTCTCCTGAAGGGTTGGCCAGCACCTTGCGTGGTAGCTCGCTGCCATTAGTGTGTGAATGAATGAGAGGCAAAATATATAAGATTATATAAATGCAGCTATGGTGTCTGCATGCCTCCACCAGTTCATTCTCTGGTGTTGAGCTGGCTGCAAAGCCATTAAAGCATCTACCTCCATGTCTGACCTGTTTGTTCAGTTTGTTGAACTGCCTGCATTAACAGCTGCTGCAGCCACCAGCCTCTCACTATTTGTTTAGTTTGAAGAAGAACAATATGTATGAATGGTCATTGACCATTGATGGTTAACTGACGCGGGCAGAATGAGGCTCTTCAATGAGTTGAAGGGAAATAAGAGAAATTAGTGTGCATGGAGCGTGCACAGTTTAATGAATCAGATTTCTTGTTTTATATGGACTTTACACAGTTTTATCAATGAGGTCCAGGTCCATACTGCTGTGACCGCTGGGTGCGTTATGATTATTCAACCTACAGTGTTCAGCTTACTAGCTCGCCACAGACTACAGACCCTTGACGAACCATGAAAGATGTTGGAATAGTGTTTTGTCATATTATAGGATTACCTGTATGAACCTTCAGTTGTGTGTTCAGGTGAGAAGGATAATGGAGTCTGGAATTAAGAAAAGCACAAAGTGAGTTATTTTAATAGAAGTCAAGTTAAATTTTAATTAAATGAAAACAAACCACAACTACTCGCCCTCTGCTCACTTGGTACAAATTCATTACATTTTGTTCAGTGGTGAAATCTCAATAAATATACTTCACACATACAACTGCTCCTCTCTCACCTTTCTGTAATCCTCGGGCAGCATTGTTTTCACATCCAGTTTGACACCGGAGTCATCTGATGGAGAGAAGTGAAGGAGAAAGAACAACAATGAAAACATGAATCAGGGTCAGAAACATTAGCAGGGAAAATTCTTAAATATTTTCAGCTCGAACAAAAATGGAATTGACAAATTTTTTTTTTATACAATGAGGACATTGACACATTTTAAAGTAAAATAGTTTGATGAATTCAATACCCACTGTTTTTGTGTTTCTCAGCTGAACTTGCCACATGTTTAATAATCTTGCCATTGATCCTGTAGAGATAAACACAATCCCAAAGTTATAGCTCAAGTTTAAAATAATTGTTTGTTCTTTGAGTAAAGAACAAACAAGCTTCAGAATCCTGACATGAGCAAACTGATCTAATGCTTTGTATCGCATCACATCTTCTCTGCAAAAACTACAACTGACTGCAGCCGATGTTCTGAGCCTGCATTAGAGGAAATAACTAGTCAGTCTAGATCCAAAAACATCATAGGCAAATTCACTCTCCTGTAAAATCCCACATCGGTTCAAAAGTGTCAACCGATTGTAAAATGTTGCTTGGCTTTGCATTGTCAGTTTGCATTTTATGGTTTGTGGAAGAAACGAAACATAAGATGAAGGGATACCCTACTGTTAGAGACACATTAGGCCGGCTGCACACTGGCTGCGTGGCGTGTCCATTTTTATTATCCATGTTAACAGGTTAGTGCTTGCACACTGCCTGCGTGACACGCACGTCTCAGGCGAGGCTTGAGCTTTTTATGTTTGAAAGTCTCTAGGTTTTGACATAAATGTAATTTAAAAAGATTATAAATAATTATCGATTTTCAAATAGCCTATTGCACTTGTCAATACAGAACGAAATATTCTGTAGCCCATTTTGCTGTCAATAGCCTACTGCTGACGTTGTCTTTGCTGTAATCAAATCTGTGTGTGTATGTGTATATGTATATATATATATATATATATAAAAACACATGGTATTTCATTTTATCAATGGGAAACATACATGTGTACAGACAAGGCTAGCAGCAGCGCCGCGTCAGACACGTTTCTGGTGTGCAAAGACAGAAAACGCCACGCAACTGACACGCAACAGAAATGCCACACTCACGCCATGCAGACAGTGTACAGCTGGCCTTAATCTCCATGGGTTTATTAAAATACTGCTGAACCAGCATGGACTGAGTTGGCCCCCTCACTGACCTCAGAGTCTCCAGTCTACAGTGTGGACTCTCCACAAGAGCAGACAGCAGCTTCAACCCAGAATCCTGCAGCCTGTTGAGACTCAGCTCCAGCTCTCTCAGACTGGAGGGGTTGGACCTCAGAGCTGAGGCCAAAGAAGCACAGCTGATCTCTGACAAACTGCAGTGCCACAATCTGAATAATAAAAAATAAAAAAAATAAAATCAATGAAATTGATTTATTATTCATTCAATCAGATGTGTTCAGGTTTTAAATGTGTAGCTTGACATAACTATGTCCTTAGTTAATTTATCAATTAACTTGTCCATAAAATGAGTAGAGGGACTTTGTCATTGTGGATCATCATTACATCAGACTTCTATTTTATTATTTAAGAAAACACATTGAAATGAATGGAAACCAAAGAAATATTTCTACTTCAGAAAGTTAACTTCATCACATTAAAACAAACAGTTCAGATGATCGTCTGTATGCAGATGTGACCCTTTACCAAAAAGTAGAAACATTAATTTACTACAACTACCAGAGTGGACATTTTCTAGTTTACTAACAAGAGAGCCAGTGAACTGACCTCAGAGTGTCCAGTCTACAGTGTTGATTCTTCAGAAAATCACACAGCAGCTTCACTCCTGAGTCCTCCAGCTTGTTGTTCTCCAGGTCCAGCTCTCTCAGATGGGAGGCATTGAACTTCAGAGCCGAGGCCAGAGAACCACAGCTGATCTTTGACAAATTGCACCTCCTCAATCTAAATAAAGAATAAATTATGTAACTTTAGGAGACAATTTTCCTGCTTAAAAATCTTACAATGTTTGATTATCAGTTCAAAGCAGAAGAAGGTTTCGAAGGTAGAAGTTTAAAAAAAAAGGGAAAATCCAAACACCTGAACCCAACAGGATGCAGGTTAAAAACTGTAAAATACAAAAAGAGAGGTCTCAGTAATATTAATACAAACACTGTGTTGCAAAAGCCTATCAGTGTTTAGATTCTTCTGATGTCCTGATGTTGTGTAATCAGAAATGGAGGAACAAATGATTGTAGCAGTCTGTGGGCTTCCAGAGCTCTGTAGTACCTCATTATTTGTACAGAGCCTGGACGCTACAGTACGAACACACAGTTATAGTCTAGCTAGCTGTCTCGATTTACCCTAGAGGTGGGAATCACGATATGATATTATCACGAGACTTGCGTCACGATACGATATTACTGCGTTTTTAAACATAGTGATATATTGCAATTCATTACCTTTTTTCCAACTTCTAATGATGTCCACAAAGCACAACTTGGTTGACATCTGTTTGGTCTAAAAAAAGAAAGGTCTCTGGTTTGTTCCATCTCACTTCAATTTTCCATCTAGTGGACTGAAAAAGCAATTGAGTGTATTATTCTAGTACCAAAAGGTTAAATTCTCATGTGCAATGTATATATTAAAAAGATCCATACTTGGCGTCCGTGTATCGATACAGTATTGCCATGGAAAATATCATGATACTATGCTGCATTGATTTTCCCCCCCCCCCACTCCTAATTTACCCTGCAGAGATTCTGAGGAGCAGTTAACCATAGTCCTCATAAATCAACCAGAGTTTGAAATGCCAACACAAAGAAAGGGGAAGGCGACGGACATCCGGCCGAAATGGGGGACATCTGGCGGAATTTCCGGCGGCACCGGCGCAATCCCGGAAGTGAAACATCGTTGATAGAGTAGTGCACCACAACTTTCACAAAATATAATCTCAGCACAGAAGTAAAAAATTATGTCTGACCTCAGAATCTCCAGTCTACAGTGTATACTCTCTAGAAAACCACACAGCAGCTTCACTCCAGAATCCTGCAGCTTGTTGTTACTCAGCTCCAGCTCTCTCAAACTGGAGGGGTTGGTCTTCAGAGCTATAGCCAGAGAAGCACAGCTGATCTCTGACAAACTGCAGCCCATCATTCTGGATAAAGAATGATGTAGATAGAATTGCATTTATTGTCCGATCACATCTCTTCAGTGTAGTGTGTAGCTCAACATTACTATGCCCTAATCAATATGCCTTTATCCTAAAAAGTAACTTTGGCATTCTGTTATTGTGGACTATCATAATGTCAGCAATGGTGTAGATACAAATCAATTAATGATCCAAGCTCAAACTGTTGGCAGCCTGTTTTATCTGCTATCATCAGATCTCAAACAACGTTATTTATTACTGTCAGCCTCATCAGTACTGATATCATGTTCACTGACTGATGGGACCACAATGTGAGTATGTCAACGCTAAAAAAACTGTCAAATAATTTCCTTTCTCAACTTTTCATTACTTTACTAACTGTTTACCCATCCCGAAAGACAGAACATGTTGCAGGAAATTATATTTATTTGTGCTCAGGCAAACGCAGAAAATGTACGAACCAAGTACGTGAAACTAAGTCAAGGATTTGAAACTGACCTTAGTGTCTCCAGTTTACAGTTGGGACTCTCCAGTCCAGCAGACAGAAGCATTACTACCGATTCCTTCAGGGTGTTGTCAGTCAGGTCCAGCTCCCTCAAATGGGAGGGGTTGGACTTCAGAGCAGAGGCCACAACTTCACAGTTCATATCTGTGATTCCACAGCCAGAAAGTCTGTTATGACACATAAAAGAGAACACTTTAATTCACGCACTGGATGACAAAACAGTTCGACATATCCGGTTTTGGTTAACATTGGCTCTCCATGTCAGTGGTTCAGCTGAGCTTATATTTATGTTTCACATGAAACAATAATTATGTCTTTTTCATACCTGCAGACTTGTCCCATGTCTCTCTCCACAAAGTTATCATGAGGTCATGTTGATTAGAAAAACATGTTTACAGCTCAGTGAACAGTTACAGTTGAAAAGAGAATCTCTCTTTGTCGGCTACCTGCTCCAATAAAGTTTTATTTATTTCAACATGATATCATCAGAATCTTTTAAAAACTCTGTATTTCTATGTGTGCTTTGTTTAACCAGGAAGTTCCCATTGAGATCTTCTTCATCCAGGGAGTCTTGCCCTTAAGCATTGTGGTAAAAATAATAACCAGGGACTATTGTATGTCTGATTATAAAAGAAATCGTGCTGAAAGTACTCATGTAATTACAATATGCTAATGACAACTTTACTGCACTTACTGATAACTGTAAAATGTTGCATTTCAAACAGCTCAAGAACATCTATGACTAAATAGAACTGACAGATTTTGAAAAACAACGAGAAAGACAATTTAAAGTATAATAAGAATTTTTAAGTTTTTACTGGAAGAAGTTAACTACTAATCTAAAAATGAATTACATATGGACTTACACAGCCTTTCTGCAGTTCGTCACAGCTGGAATCATTCTCTCTCGTCCCCAAAGTGTTGTGGTGTACTGGTGCAGGTCCAACTCATCCAGAACCTCCTCCGACAGCTGCAGCATGTAGACCAGAGATGTGCAGTGGATCTCAGTGAGTTTCTTCTGTGATCTGCGCTTTGACTTCAGGAACTCTAGGATCTCTTGATGCACCGAGTGGTCGTTCATCTCCATCAGACATTGGAAGATGTTGATGTTTTTGTTAGGAGGCATCTCATCACTTTTCATCTCCTTTAAGTTTTTGATGGCTTTCTGGATGGTTTCTGGACTGCTTTCTGTCTGACCCAGCAGGCCTCCTAAGGATCTCCGGTTGGACTCCAGACAGAGGCCATGGAGAAAGCGGGCAAACATTTCCATGTGGCCATTTTCAACTTCAAGGCATTTTTTCATTGCTCTTATCAGGAAGTCATTCAGGGATGGGTAATCGTGATCATTGCCATCACCGTTTTCATTGTCCCAGTGTTTTCCCAGGAAGTCCTTCAGTACCTCCGTGTTCCTGTTGGTATAACAGTGAAACACGTAGAGTGCGGCCAGAAACTCCTGAACACTCAGATGAACGAAGCAGTAGGCGGTTTTGTGGAAGACCACACGCTCTTTTTTGAGAAATGTTGTACAAACTATTGAGTACACAGAGGCCTCTGTCAAATCAAGACCACACCGTTCCAGTTCTTCTTGGCAGAACAGGGTGTTTCTTTTCTCCAGCTGTTCCAACGCCAGCCTCCCCAGCTTCAAAATAACTTCCCAGTCCGCCTCCGTCAGCTTGTGTGGGCTCGTCTCCTGTTCTTCATCATTCTTCCGCTTTGTCTGAACCAGCAAGAAGTGTGAGTACATGTCAGTCATGGTCGTGGGCGGCACTTCTTTCAGGTCTTTAGTGAACATTTCTTCCAGAACTGTAGCAGTGATCCAGCAGAAGACTGGGACCAGACACATTATGTTGAGTTTACTGGACGCCTTGACATGTGAGATGACTCTACTGGCCATCTCTTCATCAGTGACTTTCCTCGTGAAGTACTCATCCTTCTTGGCATCAACGAAGCCTCGTACTTCTGTTACCCTGTCAATAAATGCAGGAGGGATCTGACCTGCTGTTTCAGGTCGGGAAGTTATCCAGATGAGAGCCGTGGGAAGCAGATTTCCCTGGATGATGTTAGTCAACAGCACGTTCAGTGATGACATCTGTGTGACATCAGAAACAACCTCATTGTTCTTGAAATCCAGTAAGATTTTGCTTTCATCCAGGCCGTCAAAGATGAACATAACTTGACAGGCGCTAAGCTTGTCTGGTTCAATCTGTTGTAATGTGGGATGGAAAAGCTGGATCAGCGTGAGAAGACTGTACTGCTCATCTTTGATCAAGTTCAGCTCCCTGAATGGAAGCGGAATCATTAGACTGATATTTTGGTTTTCCAAGCCCTCTGCCCAATCCAGAGTGAACTTCTGCACTGCGAAGGACTTTCCAACACCAGAGATGCCGTTCGTTAGGACGACTCTGATCCTTGGCGTTACGTCAAGTTCGGAATTAAATACGTCGCGGAACATGACTGGAGTGTCTTGGATGGTCTTCATCTTGGAAGCTGTCTCAAGCTGCCTTACATCATGTTGGGTATTAACCTCGTCACTATCTCCCTCTGTGATGTAGAGCGTAGTGTAGATCCTGTTAAGGAGGGTTTCACTTCTCGTTTTATCAGTTCCTTCAGTTACACATTTACATCTCCTCTTCAGACTGATCTCATGTTCGTCTAAAACCTCCTGCAGACCGCCATCTGCTGAAACAAAATGTTTCACCAAAGAAGAACATTTAGAGAATCTGGTGATTATTTTTATGACCAACATTACAAACAAAACAATAAAGCCTCTTTTTATTTCATGATGTTTATAAAAATCTTGAAAAGGAAAACTAGGTAGTTTTTTCAACCTGGATTTCCCAATTTCCCCATGCATTTGTGTCTAAGTGACTAATGGGAACAAAAACCTTTGAAATTGGTCCAGTATTGAGCGAGAACGTAAGACACAAATGCATAGGAAAATAGGGTTAAGGTAATAAAATACAGAAATTCCCCTTTATTGACTGTGCTGAAAAACACAAGGAGAATCCTGTTTTCAGACATAATGCCATCAGCAGACAGAAGTACAGTCTTACTTTGTACAGTGCCGTTTGTTTGGGATCTTTTTCCACACTGGGGACAGGTGGAGTCTCCTGATGAAGCAGACTGGTCCCAGTATGTGATGCACTGTCTGCAGAACCAGTGTCGACAGCTGGTAGAGACTGGATCCTTCAGGACATCCTGACACAGAGCACAGCAGGACAGCAGCTCCTCCATAGAACTATGAGTCCTCTTATTCTCTCTATGGAAACAAACCCATTATTTAGAACATCTTTATAACATATTAGAGGTGACCAACCCACAGCTCAAAAGTTGCCTGCAGCTCTTTCCCCTACATATAAACTACAGTTTGAAATCAGCGGTTACATAGCTTCTTCTTTCCTTCAATAATAACTATTTGAACAGAGATTTAAATACTATAAATCAGACACATCATGAATTATTTATTGTGAATGACTCAAACTTCCATGTACCTACAGTGTTGCATGACAGGGGAGAATACTGATGGACCTTGGATTTTAAATTTGTTTTCCAGTCCAGAAATGCTAAGTGACCCTCGACCATTATTGATCCATCACAATGGTGCACTAAATATTGCGTTAGTCCGTTTTCTTTGGGCCCTCTGCCGTCTAATCAGTGGTTAGATTGAAGAGGTTTAAACTGTGATTTGACAGTACATTATGTTCAGCTGATATTTCAACAGTGCTTAAGCTGGACTATAACCTTCTATTTCTATGAGTTTGAAGAGCTTTGCTAAAGCAAACGCTTGCCTGTTAACTCCAACTCTCCACTTAGGCGTGACACATGTTAAGTAGCTATAGCTGTGATGGCTCAACAACCAGGAAATGAAAAAAGGAAGAAGACGTCGCCTTGGACTCTAGGCCGCGGATTTTTTTAATTGAGAAAGTATTTTTTTGAGATACAGTACAACAGACTAAACAATGAATCGGGGGGGGGAACAGCAGCTTAATAAAAAATGAGAGTAATCTTTATTTGCAAGTAACACTCACCTTGCCTCAGCCAGTCTGTTTTCCTTCCACTGTTCTGTCGAGTGTAAAATGGAGTCTGGCAGTCTGACTTCATATTTTCACTAGTTTGCTCCTCCTCCCTTCGGATCATAATCAGCTCTATTGGCCAGGTGTGGGAATACTGAGAGGAACTTTGCTCTCAAAGTTAAACAGTTTCAAGAATACTTTACAGGACGACAGAAAACAGACACAGCTAAAAACAAGGAAAACAAAGCTGAACAAATGTAGGTAAAATGAACATTTAACTATAATGTTCACACAAGTAGGTTAAAAAAATTGCGTTGTCTTGCAGCTCTGAAACTCTGAAACAGACGATCTTGCAGGGACATGTTCTGCTCTGAGTGCTGCAGTTGTGAAAGTTTTTTTTTTTTCTGTTTTAAAAACATCATGCAAGTATGGAAGAAAATAATGGCCATACAGATTTGGATTTTATAGGCAAGTGTATGGAGTTACATTCCTATCTTTATTCAAGAGCGCATTATTTCAATTTGAGAGCATTTCTCACTAATATTACGTTCAGATGTAATCTTTTCCCTCAAAACCTTTCTCTCACACTCAAATAGTCACTGCTCGCGCTTGGATTTGCTGTGCTTGTGCTCAAACTTTGTGCTTGGACTCAGATATTTCTCCTTGCACTCAGGCTGATTCTGCGCGCTTGCAAATCTTCTCCTCTCAGATCTCTCCTGCGCTCTCTGATTGTTTGTGTGACAACCCTATCAAAATTCAGCAACCAATAGAATGCCAGCTGTAGTGTTGACCAATGAAATGATCCCTGCCCCGTTGAGGGTGCGTTCGTTTTATGTTAAACATCTGTTGCGGACGGCTCCTCTGTAACCATGGATCTGTAACCCAAGTTTATTTACCCCCGCCGTCCATCGCTTTATTATTAGTATATGTCAATAATGTGCACAGAATGGTCGACGCTCTTTCACCTGCACCCATCAGGAAACGGGAGAAAGCTTTGAAGTGGGACATATCAAGTTACGTACACAACTATGAGGGTGAGTAACATAAATTAAGCACATAGCATATGGCGCTAGCCATAGCTAGCCTAGCTTGATATCCGTAAACAAATAGCTTTTCTTTATACCGGTAGTTTAGCTAGCTAGATTGAACGACATATAATGGACAGTATGTGTGTATTTATAACTGGTATTTAATGACCCCACTTTGTATTCCTCGTTTGGTTAACCATGTTCCTGGGGATTTGGCTAATTTCAGACATGCTAGAGGCAATATTAAAACCTAAACTGTAATATAACTGAAAAACAAAAGAAACTGGATTGTTTGTATCAGTTTTTACATCATTGTTGTATGTTTTTCAGCTATTGTTCTAAATTCTTATAACATTATTTTAACAATAACATTAATATATATTTGTATAGAAAGTTGTAAGTACAATTTCATTCCTATAATAAAACACTATTTAAAATAGCAGTTATTTATTTTTACCCTAATGAAATCAATACAAAGCAAACTGAACAGAAAAAAAACAAGTATTTTGTTTCCCTTCTTCCAGGTGGGGCATAAGTACCCCTGTTGAGCTGCATCACAGCTGCACCGTGTGCATGGACCAGTGTTGTACAACTACACTACTGTGTTGTTCCAGTCAGTACATTACTCCAAACGCAAAATCCCATTGGTTCCCCCTGTACTCACCTGTGTGCAGAGGGCAGGCAACAGTGGCACAAACCAAGAACGTTGGCAAGTCTGATAATTTAATTGTAAAATCATGTTACATACACTTATCATTTCTTATCTTGCTTAAATTCACAGGGTGCACAACAAGGCCCGGGAGAGAAAATTACTGTGATGTCCACAAATCCAAAGCAGAGAAGGTAAGGTAAGATAGTAATGATGTTAAAGAAAGCTATGTACACCTATTATGTGTTGATGTCTATGAATTTGTCTTAAATAGGAGCACACTATACAAAGACAACAGTGGAGAGTTGCTGGATCTGTCTGTCCTCAAAGTGCCAGAGATCTATAAGGACTTCACCCGTTTCTGCACCATCACCGGCATAATCCAAGTGATAAAAGAGAGAACAAACTATTGTGTTCTCTGCTTACATGAATAGGTGCCTGTAATGTCTGCCCACATATACAATCAATTCAATAAATGTTGATAAGTATCACTGATATTTCTTAAATCATTGTAGTTTTTCAGAGCAATAAGATTATTAAAGCCATGTTCATATTTGCAACAAATTAAAACCCTTATCAAGGCAAATTGGTTTTTCATGTTCTGTAATCTTTATAAAAAAAACCAGTACAATTAAATTTACCAGAGTGGACGCTTTAATTTACCTTGTCAAAATAATGAGTAATTCATAACAAACTGCACAATATTTGACACAAAACCTAAAAAGCGTATGGTTCATACTCCTGTGAAGCAGTACACTTTGCCTGTAGGATTTACTGTAGCAGGAACATTGATATTGGCAAACAGATGACCCAGGTACAGGTAGGTTTGTGAGCAGGGTTATGATATGAACTAAAATAAAGATAAGATAAGCCTAGTGTTCACAAGAGGGATAATTCAGGTATTGCAACACAAGTTAAGAATAATTGAATTAAATAGGAGGTATATACAACTAGTAGAAGATAAATTAACTATACAAGAGCAATTAAGGTCAAGTTATGAGGTAGTAGCAAGCTAAAGTGACGTATAATCAATAGCAGTGAGTCAAGTCAACAGTGTACACCAGAATAATATATACTGTGATTAAGTAATGATTCTTAGTGTTGTCTGTAGCCTACTAATATAACAAAACAGAAAAATAATATAGTGTATGATGCAGTATGAAGAACAACCGAGTCCCATATGACCCCAAGAGACTTTAAGTGCAGCTGTTGATGATGTTGCAGATGGTTGTAGTCTGTAGCCAGCCATACAGTAGGTAGATCTGGAGCAGCAGGGTGACTTCTAGCTTTCATGGGTTGGTGATAAGACACTGTGCTGCTATGATGCAGCATTGGTCGAGCCCTTCATCCTCAACTGGAAGAAAAGAAAAGAAAATGCTTGTTTTGCATTGTTTGCTTTGTATTCTTTAAAAAAAACTGCTATTTAAGGAGCAAATCATTTCTAGATCTGTTTTTATTATAGTGATAAAATTGTACTTAACATTACAACGTTTTATACAGACTGATCATGACACATAATTTTCAAACTAATGTTATATGAAGGAATGAAGACTAAATTCTGATGAACAACACTGATGCAAAAACGGACATAAACAATCCAGTTTCTGGTGTTCTTTCAGTTATATTACAATTTAGGTTTTACTATTGGCTCTAACATGAAATTAGCCAAATCCCCAGGAACAAGGTTAACCAAACGAGGAAAAAATACAAAGTGGGGTCATTAAATACACACATACTGTCCGTCATGTTGTTCAATCTAGCTAAACTATAAAGAAAATATTTGTTTACGGACATCAAGCTAGGCTATATGCTAGCATGTGTGAAATTAGCCAAATCCCCAGGAACATGGTTAACCAAACGAGGAAAAAATACAAAGTGGGGTCATTAAATACCAGTTGTAAATACACACATACTGTCCGTCATATGTCGTTCAATCTAGCTAGCTAAACTACCGGTACAAAGAAAAGCTATTTGTTTACGGACATCAAGCTAGGCTAGCTATGGCTAGCGCCATATGCTATGTGCTTAATTTATGTTACTCACCCTCATAGTTGTGTACGTAACTTGATATGTCCCACTTCAAAGCTTTCTCCCGTTTCCTGATGGGTGCAGGTGAAAGAGCGTCGACCATTCTGTGCACATTATTGACATATACTAATAATAAAGCGATGGACGGCGGGGGTAAATAAACTTGGGTTACAGAGGAGCCCTCCGCAACGGATGTTCTAACATAAAACGAATGCACCCTCAACGGGGCAGGGATCATTTCATTGGTCAGCACTACAGCTGGCATTCTATTGGTTGCTGAATTTTGATAGGGTTGTCCAAAGCCCGGCTATGGAAAGCCGTTCCACTCCCTATTCAGCCCTATTGTACCGAATTTGGTTGCAGTTCCACCAGAGTTCCACTGGGGCTGATCGCGGTCCAGTGCTAAATGAATGGGACTCTATAGAGCTAGATGGCTAAATTTGTCTCTTTCGCCTGATTGTCGTTGAGAAATCTCAGATTTGATTGTAGTTTTTGAAAGTTCAACATGGATTATAGGTCAAAAGTTGAATGAATGAGTACTTGTGTCCTTTCGATTTCTTATAGGTTGAGTCGTTGTTGCCCATAACACGCTAGCATTCTGCTAATGAATGCTGATTGGTCAGTGAAGGACTGATTACGATCGGAGATCCCGCTTGACGGCATCCAAAGCAGAACCAGAATGTCACGTGTATTAACAGAGCCTAACCTGTCAGCTGTGTTGTCGATGCTTCGAGAGAACAAAGGAAGCGACTCAGAGCTTGCCGTAAAGCAGTATCTCTGGCCATATATGTGTATGACGTCATTGACATTTTAAAAGGCTTTTTAGAACAAAAAAGCCACTTTAAAAAAATCTAACACCGAGTGTATTTTCTTAGCCTCCCCTTTCGAATGCAATATTCAAATTACTAGACAAAAAATGATATCCTGAGAAAAGTGGATTTTGAGGGGTATAGCTCCATAGAGTCCCATTCATTCTGCACTGGCCTGTGAGCGCCCCCTATATGGAACTTTGGTGGAACTGCAACCAGTTCAGAAGCCGGAAGTAACGAGAGAGTGGAACTTCTTCCCTTATTAGAAATTCTTTGGGTTGTCACACAAACAATCCGAGAGCGCAGGAAAAATCCGAGAGGAGAAGATTTGCAAGCGTGCAGAATCAGCCTGAGTGCAAGGAGAAATATCTGAGTCCAAGCAGAAAGTTTGAGCACAAGCACAGCAAATCCAAGTGCGAGCAGTGACTATTTGAGTGTGAAAGCAAGGTTTTGAGGGAAATTATTACAACATCTGAACGTAATATTAGTGAGAAATGCTCTCAAATTGAAATAATGCGCTCTTGAATAAAGATAGGAATATAACTCCATACAAGTGAATACTAAATTTAACCACTACTGAATACTTGATGTTAAAATGTAAACTGTGTTTAATTAACTAACGTTTTATTTTTCAGACAGCACTGCAGTTGAAAGCAACATCCCCCCCAGCTCCACAAGAGGGAGCCAGAGTTTAAAAACAAAGACAGACAAAAACATGTGGCCCGAACCATACATAGATTGTTAAATACAGTCTATGGGCCGAACGCATGAATGTGTTATAATAAAGATTCTCTATGAACTCGGGTCTAAAACGTTTCTTTTTTATAAGCAGAGACTATTTAGAACCAGTAATTATTATTAGTAATAATAAAGAATCTTTGATTATAAACCGGCCGAACGCGACTATTTTTTCCCCAGGATGAATGGTGAAGGCATGTCCCGCCCTACTCTGCATTTGATTGGCTGCCCCTGAGTCCCTGACATTCTTACCTTAAAGGGGTGATAGAATGATTATATAGGGTATTTCACACTGTTCCTTAAGGTCTCCTAATAGGGTATGTAACATTGGTTGGGCTGAAAATTGCCCGAATGCTATTTTATTAGGCCCTTAACTACCCTGTGAATATGGCTCTATTTGGAACAAGAGCTTTTCTTCCAAATATGGTATGTTCATGAATATTTAGATGAGCTGCGCACTGATTGGTTTGAGCGAACCACATTGAAACACATTGGAGACGAGACGGCAGGTCTCATATTTCAGACACTGCAAAGTTATACATTGTTTGTCGGGCTATTTCGTTATTAAATTCACTTCTGAGACTTTTTTATGTGAGAAATCAACTATATAAAGCGCAAATATGGGCCTTCTTACGAAAATTGATGGCTAATTGCAAATTTGGTAAGACGTGTCGGACTTTAGGAGCTCCACACAGTCTGACGAGAAAACGGCAACCTCCATACCCAGTGAAAGTCACCGCTTCTCGGCTACTGGACTACTGGGTCTTGGGGCTCCGCAGAGCTGGCTGGCTGCCAGCTGCCGGCATAACTAGAGTATATTTAGTTTGAATTTTGTCACGCCACTTATATAACATCTACCCCAAGGTTGTCCGATTTGTGCCCAATTTCAATTTAATGCATTTTTGTGAACATTGGGGATTTCGTTAGCTGCTACTGTCCCTTCAATCCTATGTGTACAGATCGCGGTTAGTTAGCTTCACTTTCGACATAATTAAAGTATATTTACAGTTTGAATTCCGTCACGCCACTTATATAACATCTACCCCAAGGTCGTCCGATTTGTGCCCAATTTCAATTTAATGCATTTTTGTGAACATTAGGGATTTTGTTAGCTGCTACTGTCCCTTCAATCCTATGAATCGCGGCTGGAGCTCCATCAGGGCCTCGGCATTTTGTAGTCCAGTAACCCAGAACCGGTGACTTTGCACGAGTATGGAGCGCCGCGGGCTTCCCTTCGTGACGGAGATCCAGCTAGCTCACAGCGAGTCTATGAAGTAGGACACGCCGTGTGGCGAGGCAGCACCGGCCGCTGTCACGTAGCCTGCTGAGCTCCTGCTGAACTGCGACACACAGTCGGACAAAATTTGCAATTAGCCATCAATTTTCGTAAAACGGCCCATATTTGACCTCTACATAGTTGATTTCTCGCATAAAAAAGTCTCAGAAGTGAATTTAGTAATTAAATCGCGGACCTCTGGAGATCTGCATGACCCAGCTAGATTCAGAAGACTAAGCTGACCTCAGGTCAGTGGTGTGGCCTATGCAAATGTTGGGGCGTGACAAAGACTAGGAGTTGGGATGCTGACTCAGCTTCCAGCTTTGTTGAGATTCACCTGTTTTCAGAGGCAGTTTCAAAATGTGAGATTTGCAGAGGATAGGGGTATCAATGGGATTTTGAGCTTCTATGTATGTCATATTTACCCACCGAACTGTCGTTATTCAACTATGACGAGGTAAAATCGGTTTTGCATTCTATCACCCCTTTAACCCCAGCACTCCACTTGCCTAAACCTAACCAGACTGGTTAGTTATGGAGAATCTGTGACGTAACCAGCCCAACCAATGAAGGCAACGAGTACTAGCTACAGAGGGAGAGTTTAGGGTTAGAGTTAACGACAACATTTTCTTGGTCAATGCCATGAATGGGATCAATTTGGGTGGTCATTGTTAATAAAACTCACTACTAGAAGAAGGTGTCATAATAAAAGACTAGTTCCAGAAGGGGGCAGCAATACAACATTACGGATACCGGCTGCCATAAAACTCCAAAGAAGAAGAATAAGATAACGTTTGTGCCAAAGCCCATACGTTGCTTCCTCCCGCAAAACCCCGCCTCCACGTGTCCATGCATTGGCGCGCTTCACCTCAGGCTCTGGCTTTCTGCTCCTCCCCGGGTGGCTGTGGTGGTGGACTGACTCTGTAGCGGGCTCCGGGTAAAAACACAGCAGGCATGAGTGCGGTGGGTAGTGCTCGGTCCGGTTCGGCCGCTGGCCCGGTACAGCAGGGACTTAAAGAGGCTCTGATCGAAACGCTGACGGCCATCCTGTCCCCGGTTCAAGAAGTGCGCGCCGCCGCTGAGGAGCAGATCAAAGTGCTGGAAGTGACAGAGGGTGAGTGGTAGCCAGTTTCTGAACGCTAGTTTGAGGGAGTTAACAGGGGCTAGCTATCTGGTGTTCTCACTGATTAACGGCGTGGGCCTTTTCAAGCACCATGGCGACAGCTGTTTGCTGCTTCTACCAGTGCTAAACTTGGTTGTATTTTGCTAGGCTGAGAAGTAGCTAACAGTCGAAACGTTAGCCGGGAACTGTCTTGGCCCCCGGGAGGCCATATTTTCAGAAGTTAGTGATGATGACCAAGTTAGCCTGAAAGCTCGTGAAAAAAAAACAACGTGCTATCCTTTCCCGAGCTTCTAGGTGGTTGCCTTTCCGTGCTCAAACTGACGCGATCTGACAAGTCACAGCTAACCGTGCCAAAAGTGCTAATCGTTAACGTTAGCTCGTAAGTTAGTTACATTAAGCACATGGGGGACTGTGAGGACCCCGGCCTCAACAGCACAGCAACAGGGTGGACACTGGTTTATTCTTCTGCTCCAGTAAAAACATTCAGTGAAGTTACATTATCTTTCCCGTTAACATATGTGTTGGAAACTAGTTAAAAAGATTGTCATATTGTAATATAACGTTAATTATAACACAGTTACTGCTCTCGAGCACATTGAAATCTGATAACGTCACAGGGAAACGGGGGAATGACAGCAACAGATCCACAGCCGTTAGCCACCTGAATCAACTGTTTAGTCAACCGTTTATACATCTTAAGGGCGACAGCATGCATGTAACAACCGACTTCCAGATGTCCCAAAAGTAATGTTACTCCCAAACTGAATCTTATTAATTAATTCCATGATTGCTATGGTAACCCACGAATGCTCGACGATGACAGATTTTCCCGCGAAGATGTCTCCCAGGGGTTTCTCCCGCGGATCTGGCCACAGGCTGCCAGCCCCCCCAGCATCATCAGCACCATTAGGATGCACATTAAAGAGAGGGAGGGAAAAAAAAAAAATGTCCCAGAGTCCATACATGCATACATCAAGTCCATACTACTGAATATAAGATATTCCTACATAAACATAAAAGTGCCTGATCTGACCTGCATTACTGCAGTAACTGCCCAAAATGAGCTTTCTTGTTCAAGTTGTGTGTGGATTGAGTTAAAATGAATGTTTCCACCTGTATTCATCCATCTGTTGAATGATTGATGTATGAAAACTTAAATGTAAAATTTATACCAGCATGGGTCTCAGGTTTATAATTAGTTAAGATCAATGTAAAAATGTTAGGACTGAAGGTGTCAGAAAGTCCTGAAAAGATCTTGAGGCTAGAATAGTGTGCTCTCTTATCACACTCTAAGAAATTAAACCAGTTAAGTATCCTCTGGTAGGCAAATAAACGGTTGAACAAACCCTTTTCCTATTCTATTATTATTTTGTAGCAACACAATTGGTCTATTTCAGTTGTAATTGCCAATAAAATGGTTGTTAAAGGTCTCAATTCAGTTTTTACTAGAATTTACAAGCACCTTGTACATGAACTGGTGATTGGTTGTTGTATTTTTATTTTGATAAAGATCTCAATTGGGGCAGATGGATATAGTAGCTAGTAGCTGTCGCTTATACTCACTAGACATTACGTTGTCTGTCCTGAGATCCTCGTGTCACTGGTGAAAGGCTAATAGTGCACACTGTCTGTCGGCTGTACTGTGGTGTCGCAGCGAGGCCAACCCTTTCCGCTGGCCCCTCTCTAAGGCAGACGCTCTGTAGGACTGTCAGCACTAACATTGTCTTCTGGCGCCTGATGTCACTCTTAGTAAAACCCAGTGAGAGCATGCTGGATCAGAGCTGAGGTTGATGCTGATCCTGAACTCTATTTATCGCTCACACTCTGCATGCCTGTCAGCCCAGGTTCAAACTATTGTGCTCTGTTACCTTTTATATAGCTCATGGGTTGTTGCAATGTTGTTAGCCTTGGAACCAGTTAATAGCAACGTTGTCATTTATTGTAGTTAACAGGCTCACAACAACATACCTAGACATATGTCATATTTAATTCCAGCTAACAGGACAGGAATATACAGTTTAATGTCAAAGTGAAAACAAACTTAAACAATGAACATCTACCACAACAAAAGAACACGTATAAACACAAAATGTATTCAAGTTACTATTGAGTCGAGGCATCTTTGGCAGTGATTATAGCCTTGAGTCTATTTAAATTTATGAATTAATTAATACATTTTGCCTTTTTTGATATGTTCATGTATTAGAGTTTGGTGTCCATCTGGCAGAACTCACAGTTGATCCTCAGGGAGCGCTTGCAATCCGTCAGGTGAGTGTAAAAAGTAGACATTTGCAAGGGAGCAAAGGATGTCTAGCCCACACATATGCATGTCAAATAAAGGTCCCAGTTATTGATTATGATCTGCATGTGTGTTGTCCTAATGTTATCCCTATCCTTGTATACATGTACAACCTGTATCACTAATGTGCATCTTAACAAATATCTATAATATAATATCTGTCTTGTTTGTGTTTGCAGTTAGCGTCAGTCATCCTGAAGCAGTATGTAGAAACTCACTGGTGCTCCCAGTCAGAGAAATTCAGGCCTCCGGAAACTACAGATCAGGTAAACCACACATCACCTTAAAAACACTTCTTTTGTCGGCTACTGCCACAATTTTTTTTCCGAAAGTATTCTTGCACACTATTTTTATTTGACCTCAGAGGGCTTTTTGAGCCAAATGTTGTCAAACTCCTGTCATCCCCTTCCAGGCTAAAGCCGCCATCAGGGAGCTGCTGCCAAGCGGTCTGCGGGAGGCGATCAGTAAAGTCCGTTCCAGTGTTGCGTACGCCGTGTCGGCCATCGCCCACTGGGACTGGCCCGAGGCCTGGCCACAGCTGTTCACTCTGCTGATGGAGATGCTGGTCAGCGGAGACGTCAATGCTGTGCACGGGGCAATGAGGGTCCTCACAGGTATGTACATGTGTGTGTATATACACATAAAAACACTAAAGCTGTACATGTTTTTTGTTTGTTTTTAGAATGTAGTGCTCATAGTAAGAGCATTCAGGATAGAGGTGTGAATCTTCAACGATCTTTCGACTCAATTACAATTGTCATTCCTTCGATATCTCGATGCGTCAAATACATTTTTCTATTAAAGCCATATAGGATATTTAATTCATAGCTTTTCGAGCTTCAAAAACAAAACCTTCTGCAGTGCTCTAATACTAAATAAATTGGATACATAAAACTACAGCACTGAGCACATGGCACTTGCTGAATGTGCAAAACATAACAGAATATGTAAACAGAAATGTTGGCCTACATTAAATTGTAAACAGAAATAATTCATAATGGCTTGGCCGATTATCAATGCAGCCTCGGCCATGTCCACGATTCGATGCATCGATTTATTTGATTCATTTCAACACCTCTAATTCAGGAAGATAAAAAAAACTTTTTCCAAGGGCAGAGGCAGTGTTAATATTTAACATTAATAATGCTTATAGCACTATCATCAGTGCCAAAAGACGAGCATTTAAAAAATGCAAGTTGCATCCATCCAAACACCACAACTGTCATGTTGTCTGCCCTCAAATTGCTTTTGCCAACCTGTCCTATTTTGTCTCGGTTCACTTTTAGCATCTTTTATTTCTGATTTCAAAAGTAGTAAACACTTGAGGCAGAAATCCTCCCCCTGGAAAAATAATAACTCTAGGAACATGTATTTTAAATGTCTTTTGGTTAATGTAACAACCTGTTGTCTGTTATGTCCAGAGTTTACTCGGGAGGTGACTGATACACAGATGCCGCTGGTGGCTCCGGTCATCTTACCTGAAATGTACAAGATCTTCACCATGGCCGAGGTATTGTTACAACTCTATCACTACTGGTCAACAAGAGGGTTACTATATATTTTGGCATAATACAGTGTTTTACTGAGGGAAAAAAACACAGTAAAACAGTTGAATTTTCTTCAGGAATTTGTTTTCTCTGGATGCACACATTTTGTCAACCACTAGTGGGAACTGTACTATTTTGTGTTACTGATAATATCTTTAATTGTTCTGCATTGCGTTTGTCTGATAAGTTTCAGCTTCCTTTTTAATGTTCCTTGACTGGCACAGGTGTACAGTATTCGTACCCGATCCAGATCAGTGGAGATATTCACCACCTGTGCCAACCTCATCTGTGCTATTGAAGAGCTTGAGAAGGTGAGACAACAAGACAATATTATGATTTTAACCTAGATATTATATGCATAATTCCATAATCAATTTAGTTTGAATTAATTATATAAAAGAACATTCTTACTCTTCAGTAAAAGTCTTTTGCCATGGAAAAAGTTTTGAACTTATTGAGTTGCAGTTGATAATTTACTTTAAATGAGATCATTTTCTAAAAACTGATAGACTGTTTGGAGATTTATTTAAAACCGTGTTGTGAAATTGTCCTCATGTTGTGTCACATTTATATTTTGTATTTTCTACACAAAGGAAGTGACGTGTGTGTGTGTGTGTGTGTTGCATGAGTTGCGTGTCAATACTGTGTGTGTGAGAATACTGTGCCTTTAATGTCACTGTGTGTGTGTAGGGAGCAGCCAAAGCGTTGATCTTCCCCGTGGTGCAGCAGTTCACAGAAGCGTTTGTGCTGGCTCTGCAGATGCCTGATGGACCCTCGTCTGATAGCGGTCTTAAGATGGAAGTCCTCAAGGTGAGAGACTCTACAGACCAAAGACTGATTAAGTTAGTTGCTAAGTGTGAGCCTAAAATATATATTTAAGTTATCCAATTTGCAGTTAGAGTCACAAATTACGGTGTTTGTCGCATTGTATTTAAAAATTAGGTTTTAAATCTGTCTTTTTTTCCCCCCTCTCTCCCAGGCAGTAACAGCATTGGTGAAGAACTTCCCCAAACCCATGGTGTCCTCTATGCAGCAGATATTACCCATTGTTTGGAATACACTGACTGAAAGTGCAGCTTTATATCCTTTTACAATACCAAAACTGCGTATTAGCTAATCATTTCTTGCTGGGATAACCACCGCTGGCTGTGTTGTAAAATAATCATTTAGACCAGTGAGTGAAAACAGCTTCCATTTGGGGTGGAAAACAAATATGATAACTAAAGGTTTTAGTTCCTTTCTGGGCATTTGTGAGATTGGAGTTTGTGGCATTTTGATTGCAGAACGTCTTCTCTAAGGCCACGTCCACACGTACCAAAACAATCTTTTTTTCCCCCCCGTTTTCCCTGGCGTCGTTTCAAGAATGTTTGCGTCCTCACTACTTCATATTCCAGGCCTATAGGTGCCAATGTTTCTGCTACAGAAATTCACCAAAAACGGAGAAGAAGAGGCGGAGCATGTGCATAAAGCTTGCGCGCTGTATACAAACGGACAGTAGAAGAAGAAACCAAACAGCCCTAGTAACCCTAATAGGCTCAATATCTTCTCCAGCAGGAACACAAGCATGTAGTCCGCCATTGTTGTTGTTGTTGTTGTTATGAGATGTCTGCGCGGGATAAGAGGTCGAAGGCTGGAGGTCGAGGGGTGCGGCGATGATATCATCTATACGCAAGTATGCGGCTTCGGCGTCCAAACGAAGACGCAAGGACGGCGTTTTCAAATTTGTTTTTCACCCTGGGACCAGGTTTCCAAAAAGTGCGTCTTCCGGCAGTGCGTTTACAGGATTCGTTTGGACGATCGGCCAAAATTATGCAAAACGTGCGTTTACACCAAAAAGCGTTTCCGTGTGGATGGCCCCTGAACCACAAGTCCACCTCATTAGCTGCTCATTCTCTGGCATGGACGTGTCCCGCTTACTCGGCAAGATCGAAACACTTTCATGTTGAGAAAAAGTCTGAAAAAATATCGCATTTTACAAAAACTTATTTTCCGATTTCCGATTGAATCACACTGATTGAACCGAATTCAAACATTACATTTAAAGCAATAAGAGCAAGTGCATTCCTTAACCACATGTTCACTTATGTGAGAACAGAAGTCAACTACACGGAGGAAGTGGATGACCCTGTAGACTCGGATGGTGAGCAGAATGCTTTCACTGCTAACATGTAACATGTCTTTGAAAGTTTGCAGCATTTCCATATTATAAATGTATCACTTTTTTTTTAAGCACCTTTTTAATCTTCTGATATGATTGGCTCATTTTCGCAGGTGAGGTTTTGGGTTTTGAGAATCTGGTGTTCAGCATCTTTGAGTTTGTCCACACGCTGCTGGAGAACCACAAGTTCAAGAGCACAGTGAAGAAAGCCCTGCCCGAACTCATCTATTACGTCATCCTGTACATGCAGATCACTGAGGACCAGGTGAGGAATGACTAACACATGAGGGTGAAAGGGCTGTTTGCATAGATGGAAGTATTAGTGTAAAGGTTTAATATTTATGGCGATTCTCTGGCGTTTGCCCTCTTGTTTCTTTAGATTAAAGTGTGGACGGCGAACCCCCAGCAGTTTGTAGAGGACGAGGATGATGACACCTTCTCTTACTCTGTCAGGATCTCTGCTCAGGACCTGCTGCTGGTGAGATAAAAACCTACAATTTACAACAAATCTGTGTGAAAAATGTGATGGACAAAATGCAACATTTCAAAGCCTAAATTAAACTAACCGCTTTGGTACATTTTGTGCTTTCTTGATTTTTGTATAAATTTATAGCTGAGTGAGTTTCCTTAAAATCACCTTTTCGAATAAAAAGTATCTGAGGGTGCGTTTGGTCTCTATCTGTCAATCACTATTTATTTACAGTCTGGTCTAAAAATGCTTACTGTTTCTACACATAGTCCTGGAGAAATACGCCTTCTTGCTCTCCTTTTTCCTTGTACAAATACAGCCTCAGCAAACACACAAGGCATCTGTTGCACCATGTTGACCTAATCCTTGCAAACAACTGCAAATGGTTGTTTACGTTAGCACAGTGATTTATGTGGTGTTGAATCATAGGAACACTGAGCAGTGTGGTTACATATGTAAAACGGGTCATAAATGTAGAGCATTGGACAGGTTTGCAGTGGTTTCATAGCAACTCTTTGGCTCATCAGCTCACTTTGCTGGACTCCGGTCCACCCTGAGAGTGTGTATAATGATGGTAAACTTTTGACTTTTGCTTGCAGGCTGTTGCTGCAGAGTTTCAGAATGAGAGTGCAGCAGCGCTAGCAGCGGCAGCGACAAGACATCTCCAGGAGGCAGAGCAGGCCAAAAACAGTGGCAATGAGCACTGGTGAGAAGAGACTCTACACGAACACTTCTCTGACTCATTATCTGACTACATCTCAGTGTCTGGTCTATAAAGCTATAGTGCGCAACTATTTTATATTGATGAACGTCCGTCAAGCCAATGCCAAATGAGTTTCTACAAAGCTAATTAAGACTATTGGCTCCACAAAGCTCTCTCTGTATTTCTCAGTATGGCTGTGTTTAGAGAATATTGTAGTCTGGCGACTTTCCACGCAGAAGCTGGAATGATGCGTTTTAGGTCACCGCCGAGAAAGGACAACAGCAGCACTCAGCTTTGGAGACAAAGAGGACATGCATACATAAACTACAAGATGATTACCTCTTCTGAAGAGTCCATCATGTTTTTTTTTAATCCTCCGTGTTAGTGACTGCGTGGAGGAGGGGTGGGGGTGCGATCACAGAAGGCTTGCGTCATGTGGCTGCTCCAACAGTGTTGTTGTTGTTGTTGTTATTACTTAGAATTCCTCATGGGGGAGACAGAAACTACGCCGTAAAGCTTTAAGACTGTCGAATTTGAGCCCCATTCCTACTGTAATTTCACATCTGCAGACCTGTGCTTTTAAGTCAGAAGAGTATTTTCTTCTTTTTATATACAGGTGGAAGATCCATGAAGCCTGCATGTTGGCCCTCGGCTCTGTCAAAACAATCATCACAGAGAACGTGAAGAACGGTCGTATCCAGTTTGACATGCATGGTTTCCTGGCTAGTGTCATCCTCGCTGACCTCAACTTGGCAGGTGAGTCCTAGACTGACCCTCAGAAGTGATCAACCACACGGCACAACTTTCTGAAGTGTATGGGGATTGTTTTCCATTCTCTGTAAGTGCCTCAATTCCTCAAAAAGGAAGGAACACAAAAACCGAGAGATTTAATTATTGAATGAAAATGACACAATATTAAATAGTCTCTGACTTGTCTTCTCTCTGGTTGTTCTTCATTGCCGTCTCTTGTTTTTGTTTTCTCTTGAGCAGCAGCGTCTCCGTTCCTCCTCGGCCGGGCTCTGTGGGCGGCCAGTCGCTTCACAGCAGCCATGTCTCCTGAGCTCATCCAGCAGTTCCTCCAGGCCACCGTCAGCGGCCTCCACGACAGCCAGCCACCCTCCGTTCGCATCTCTGCGGTCAGGGCCATCTGGGGGTGAGCAAGCAGTGTTTTTAACTGTGCTGACACCCAAACACAGACTTCTTGTGTTTTTGTGATCTAACACAGCGAGCATGAAAAACTATCTGAATGCCAGAAACTACAGTAGCAGTTAGTCTGACACCTGGATCTTTTCAAGTATAAGAAAACAAAAAAAACAATATTACTTCATAAGCTTTCTGGCAGACTTAGCTGTCAATAAGGCTGAACACATTCTGAACCAACTATTAAGCATCTTGAAATTTTGAAATTGGACAGACTGATCATGATTGCATTCACGGCTGTACGTAAATATGATATGATATATAGGCTATAGCCAGTTAGCTTAGCATAAAGACTGGAAACAGATGGAAAAAGCTAGCCTGGCTCTGTCCAAAGGTAACAAAATCTGCCAGAGCCTCTAAAGGTCACTGCTTAACATTTTATATCTTCTTTGTATGTCTTAGCCTGACGCATTGACTTTCTAGGGTCTTGTTGTCACCATGAGGTTGCCAGGCAACAAGAAGTTGCTGTGCCCGGCTAAGAAAACGTTCAGAGAAACAACAACTTGTTGCTTTTACACTTTTGATTTTGCTTGTGTTAAACAAGATGTAACATGTTAATTGCTGAGCTTTAGAGATGCTAGGTAGATGGATTTTCTGACCTTTGGACTGAGTCAGCTTGTTTTTTTCACGACTTTATGCTAAATAAGCTGCTGGCTGTAGCTTTATATTTACCATTAGGGCTGGGTGATATGATGATGATGTATATCTTCAGAACCATATAAAAATGTCTATTGTTGTAATGTTTCTATA
Organism: Sander vitreus; assembly: GCF_031162955.1. Taxonomy (NCBI): domain Eukaryota; kingdom Metazoa; phylum Chordata; class Actinopteri; order Perciformes; family Percidae; genus Sander; species Sander vitreus. The sequence goes on from NC_135858.1 coordinate 20,320,961, forward strand.
TCGTTTCTATTGCAATGTCGGCAAAACCGGCAGCCAAACTGCGTTAATGGCAATATTTACGTCATTTGGACAACGCTTTACATTCTGATGCATGGTATGTTTTATTTCAAAAAGAGAAAACCCTCTGTATTTTTTATTTGTCAAGTATTGAATTCAGACAGGAGTAAACAAAACTAGGCTTTACCATTTGGTTATGTCATATAGACTATTTATTTATTTATTTATTTATTTATTTATTATGTAACCAGAAAACATGCTATATCATGGAGAACACTGCATTTTAGGAGTTGAAAGGTTTACTAATAGGGCTGCACAATATATCACTTTTTCTATCATCGTGATATCAACTGGCGCAATATACACATCGCGAAAGGCTGCGACATATCCTGAAAGACACTCAAAGATTTTTTTGTGTTAGTTAAAAGAGAACATCAGTAGAAAACTGCACTTTAAAACTGTCACTTTTTTTAGTGCTACCTTTTTTATATTCAATTCAGTGTTCAATAAAAGAATGTTGGAAATGATTTCCTTTGTATTAAATTCAACAAGCAATTTGTTGTATTTTAGCAGAATACTGAAAGCAGCAGAACTGACTACACTTTAATATCTGTTTAGATATCGCAAGGAATATATATATATATATATTTATTTTTTCAACAACATCGCATATTTTCCTCATATCGTGCAGCCCTAGTTACTAACTGATCAACAAGATGTTGGGTGGATACTGTCTGGTCATCGATGCCTACTATTCATGTCATTCTCCAGGTATTGTGATCAGCTGAAGCTGTCGGAGAGCACACACGTCCTTCAGCCCTTCCTCCCCAGCATCCTCGAGGGACTGGTCCAACTTGCCGCCCAGTTCAGCTCAGAGGTGCTCACCCTCGTCATGGAGACTCTGTGCATCGTCTGCACTGTCGACCCGGCCTTCACCACCAGCGCCGAGAACAAGATCTGCCCCCTCACCATTGCTATTTTCCTTAAATATAACAATGGTATTGCTATAGCTCCTCTAACCACTTCCTCTACCAGACTTCTACTACTTTCACACAATACTCTAAATTTCAATTTTTTTTTTTTTTTTTTCTTTAAATTTATCCTTTTGTCTTTTCAAGGTTATATCGAGGACACATGGATTGCTATGGGACTTAAAATTTCCCAGCTTGTCTCTAATATTTTTACATTGATTATCTGGAATCCCTTTCTGTTAGCAAAATGTAGCACTTTGTTTTTTTAGATTTTCCAGAGAAGACGTGACAGAGAGAGACGCATGGTTGTGATTTGTCTCTTATCTATTCTTTTTGCCCTATCGCCTCTTTTCTCCTCAGACCCTGTGGTGGCGTCCCTGGCCCAGGACATCTTCAAGGAACTGGCACAGATCGAAGGCTGCCAGGGCCCCATGCAGATGCGTCTCATTCCCACGCTGGTCAGCATCATGCAGGCTCCCTCCGACAAGATCCCCACTGGACTCTGCGCTGTAAGTAGATACTAGCACCTTGATATTGTCATCATATTATAATCATCATCTGAAACTTCACTTTGTCTAGATATGGCACCTTTTGAAAATGACCAAACTCAAATAATCAGTTCTGCTTTGCAATGTAATCATCAGTTTTTTTCCCACTCAGATTCGTAACAGAATTTGACTCTTTTGCTCCCCCCTCTGTCTGCACCACAGACGTCCATCGACATCCTCACCACAGTTGTCCGAAACTCCAAACCTCCTCTCTCAGAGATGCTGGTGTGCCAGGCGTTCCCTGTGGTGGCACAGTGCACCTTACGCACCGATGACAACACGATAATGCAGGTGAACCCAACAAAGACACAAGCACATGAATGCACCAGGAGAACACTGATGTTTTCCAGCAAATGTCATGAGCTCCTTTTCAGTAAAAATACCAAAATCAGTTAAACTAAAACATTTATTTTCATCACAAAGACTTGCTTTGGGTAGAAAATATAAAGAATACATATTACATATTATTGATGCGGATTAAAAACTATTGTAGGTGGCAACACCGCTCTCCTCATCAGGGTTTCCACAGTGTCTTAAAAAGTCTAACATTTCATAATCACAATTTGCAATAATCAATACTGAAGTATTGTGTTCTAGGTCTTGCATACATTTAAACTAGTCTTAATGTTCCTACGTCCATGTAACGCTACCTCCAATGCTCATTGAAATTTTCCCGCAGCGCTTTAGAATGTTTTTTTTATTTTATTCCGTGGTGTTGTAAGTCTTTCTTTCGCTATTAAAAATATAATTCGCTGTGTTATGACTACAAACTAGAGATGGCCCGATACCGATTCCGATACCTGAACTTGCATATCGGCCGATACCGAGTACCGATCCGATACCAGTGTGTCATATATTTTATGTTATATATGTTTTAACAACTGTATACTACTATCCCTGTATGGATGTGATATTATTTCTATCTTTGTTGTCGGCCTGGCTCAGGTTAAACTCTTTGTGAAACGTGAACAAATAACAAACAATGAACGCCCCAGAACTTTCTTTTATTCTCCAGTTTGACAGTCAGTTATAACGGAATAAGAACATAAATAAACTACTTTAACGTAGATTTTCTTTAGGGCTTTATTACGTGGTATCGGATCGGTGCATAAACTCCAGTACTTCCCGATACCAGCGTTTTAGGCAGTATCGGAGCCGATACCAGTATCGGTATCGGAACATCTCTACTACAAACGAGACCAACATGCAATTTATATTGCAGCCAATCAGCTTTTCCGGTTGTTATTGCGAGATTCTCTCGGATTGTACCACAGACATAAACGGATTTTATTCTTCAGCTATGGGGAATGCAAGTTTAGCGATACTTGGCTTGAAAAAACGTTTCAGACAATGTTTCAGGACTCTGACATCTGACTTTTAGTTTGATGTCGTGATATAGGTCTTAAATTTCATTCATAATGGTCTTAAAAAATTCTGACTTGGTAAAACCTGCAGAAACCCTGTCTCATTCTCCTTTTACATCTGCTCTTTCACCATTTTCCTTCCCTCTCCAGAACGGAGGTGAGTGTCTGCGGGCGTACGTCTCCGTCGCCCTTGAGCAGATCGCTCAGTGGAGGGACGAGCAGGGCCACAGCGGCCTCTGGTACGTCATGCAGGTGGTCAACCAGCTACTGGACCCCCGGACCTCCGAGTTCACAGCCGCCTTCGTCGGCAGGTTGGTGTCCACTCTGATTTCTCGGGCAGGAACCCAGCTGGGGGAACAGCTGGACCAGATCCTCCGAGCGATTCTGAGCAAGATGCAGCAAGCTGAGACTCTGAGTGTCATGCAGGTAGGGGCACAAGGTTGATGTGTGTAGGCATGGGCCGGTTACCCATTTCAAGGTATACCGCGGTTTGAAAAAGTTAAGGTTTCAAAACCACTAACATTTTCCGTCATACCGTTCCTAAGTGATGAGCTGTTTTTTATGAATGGTAGAGAAACTGCAGTTTAGAAATCCTTCTCCCTGCCAGTGTGCAAAAAGTAAAAAAATAAAACGTGGGGCCCTATCTTGCACCCGGAGCAGCGCAAAGCCCGACGCAAGTGTCTTTGCTAGTTTAAGACCGACGCAGTTGTCAATTTCCCTCGTTTAAATAGCAAATGCATCTTTGCGCCCATGGGCGTGCTGGTCTTACAGGGAGGTGTGTTCAGGTGCATTCTTGGCGTATTGCTATCTTGAGACAGCGGGAAGTGATCGCGCCATTGACCAACAGAAACCTGGTCTAAAGTCAATAACGCAGCATTTCATTGTTATTGACAGCGCTTAGATTGTTAAAATAGGGCCCTTTGTGTTCAATGGAAAAAATGTTGTTTTTTACTAAAAAAAAAAAAAAAACATTTTAAAGCTGTAATTGCAATACCATGAAACCATGATATATTTTTTTGACATACCATCAGAATCTCATACCGGCCCATACCTAGATGCGTGGCTGTTACTTCACCAACAGGCTGATCCATCTAAACCTGTTCCTGATGTGTTTGATAACCTGGTCGTCATTCTCTCCTGTAGTCTCTGATCATGGTGTTTGGTCACCTGGTTCACTCCCAGCTGGAGCCTCTGTTGGAGTTCCTGTGCAGTCTGCCCGGCCCGACGGGGAAACCTGCCCTGGAGTTTGTCATGACAGAGTGGATGAGCAGGCAGCACCTCTTCTACGGACAGTATGAGGGTAAAGTCAGGTCAGACAACCTTTCCATTCATCATTTATATTTACAAATAATTGTTTTTACAACATTTTAAAATGCAAACCCATGAATAAATTGAACCTCCAGCCAATGGTTGTTTATAAGCTGCTTGCTAATGCCCATGTCCATCATCTTTCCAAAACGGACAATCAGTTAATCACACCCACTTGACGCTGTGATTGGCCAGCTGTGTGGTAGCAGGGTTTGAACTTATCTCTCTCTCTGGTTCTCCTTTTCACATTCTTAACACCATTTTTTTCTATCACTTTTGTTGTGTACAGATGAGTGTAACACTATCAATGTGTTCCAAAAGAGACCGTTTGCAAATGTGTGAGGTTATCCCCAAATTTAAACAACTGTCACGGCTAGTTTTCCCCATGGTTGAACAAGTGTGTACAAACTACTTCTCATAAGCATAACTCAGCCCTCAAACTGAAACTGCTGGCACTGTGGCTCTGCTATTGGATGATACTGGCTAGGCCTGGTTTGGGTACTTGGCGTCAGTGATATTGTGATTTTTTTACAGTTGTTTTGTTAGGTTTAATCTTAGACAGGCAATAATTGGCAGTTTCTGCTTCCAGTACAACTCTGCTCTCACGTTTTGCGAGAACTGAAACGGATCAGATTGGAATATGTCATAAAAAGGCTCTTTTTTTTTCTTCTTTTTTTTTTTAAAGCTGCAGGAAGCAGAATGCAAAACAAATGACAGAATTTGAGGTAGAGTGAGACCTCTTCCTGCCACTTTCTCGCTCTCCCCTTTCTGTCCATCAAACCAGCAGAAGCACCGGCTTCATACAGTAACGTATCATCCCAGCTCCAGTGCCTCTGGTCCTAATAGCAGACTAATGCTGCCATCCGAACAAGGAGACGCTGGAGGATGTGTGACAGGAAATGTAAACACGGCAAACAAGCAAATGTTCGTGCTAGGCTAAAGGCTAACCCCAGCACACCAGCTCTCTCTGTTTTCACAGCAAATGTCTGCTCCCCGGACAATAAATTGGGCTACGTTTTCACACAATTTCGTTCCTCAATGTACTACAGTACTGCACTCTTTATAGATGGATGACACTAAAGTCGCTATCTAATATTTTAGCCTTAAGTTAGCTACAGCCCTGAGCCTTCGGCTACGGTAGGCTGAACTTTCACTGAAGGAACATGCACACGCATCTGCATTGGTAGAACAGCCAATAGGAACGCTCTCTCTAGATTTTCTAAAGCCTGAAAACGGAGCCAAGGAGGAGGTGCAGAAGTCTAGTTTACTTAGATCACTTGAATAGCAATATGTGGAAAGATTATTATGGAATGTTTGCCCAATGACACCAAAAATAAACTGCCTCCCCAGCTTAAATTATTTCTTTGTTTTCTCCACTGTTGCCACATATTTTAAACTTTTGTCATCTTTGTTTTTTTTTTCCCCTGCAGCACGGTGGCTCTCTGTAAGCTGCTGCAGCACGGTCTCAACACTGACGACAAACGTCTTCAGGACATCGTGGTGAAGGGAGAAGAGATCTACAGCCCTGAAGACGGCATCCGCACACGCTCCAAATCAGCAAAGAGTAAACGACCCGCAGATAGTTGAATCTGTACATCACATTATGTCCACACAGTGATATTAGGAGATGTAACGTACGTCCTGTTAACATTGAGCTCTGTGTCTTCGTGCTCTTCCCTTTTGTAATTCTCCTCCACAGACCCAGAGCGGTGGACCAACATTCCTTTGCTAGTGAAGATCTTTAAATTGATAATAAATGAGCTGTCGACTGTAGTGGAGGCAAACGCCAGCAGGGGGAACGCAGGAGACTGGAGTCAAGGTGAATACAAATACTAATGCTTTGATTCAACCCATGGCTTTTTGAGGGACATGAACACAATTGAGAGGATCGAACCTTTCTGCAGATGGACCTCTGTGTCTATTTCTTGTAGTAAATTATTGGCGGAAAGTGATGTGATCAATAAGTCAACCTAAATGTAAACTTCTGATCTGGAAGCCTTTTTAATTATTTTTTATGTATCGCCAAGGGCTCCGAGTTCTCATGGTCAACAGCATCAACTGGTTTGTGCTGGTTTCAATAATACTTGTAGCACAATAAACTTTTCAGAACCATTGTTGGGTCATGTAATATATCCACATCAGAAGTGCAGGTGCTGAACTTTGGCGACCTACTGGATTTAACCCATGCTGATCATTTATGAGCAACGTTTAAGATTCTTTTTTCGGCATTTTTAGGCCTTTTATTTGGATAGGACAGCTTAGACTTGAAAGGGGAGAGAGAAGGGGAATGACCTGCAGCAAAGGGCCACAAGTCAGAGTCGACCCTGCGGCCGCTGCGTCCAGGAGTAAACCTCTATATATGGGCGCCCGCTCTACCAGGTGAGCTAACCAGGGGCCCATGAGCAAAGTTTTTTGGGGGAATCAATCAATGTAATGTTCCCTCTCAGGTCAACTTTTACTACAAAATAGTTGCGACAGTGTTTTTGTTGTTGTTGTTATTGTCATATTTGGCAGGTGAAGCCCTGGACTTGCTGAAATATTGCAGAGTTGTTGTATTTGTTGCCTGTAAACAATGTCTGCTGAATAGGACAGCAGACCTCTTCAATCACCAGCTGTTGTTTGTCTCAGATTCCAGCGGTATGTGGGAGGGGGAGGATGAGGGGGAGGATGAAGAGGAGGAAGATGAAGGCCTTGCAGGGCAGCTGCTTTCTGATCTCATCGCCTCCAACAAATACGGTACTAGTATCGCCCCAGTGCTTCAGCTATTCCTGTATTTTGTCTTCAGTTCCACTTCTTGCTCATACTGTTACGGTAGAACTTTGTTTACAGGCACTAAGTTTCCGTATCCTGGTGTGTTCCTGTCTCACAGATGATGATTATTACGAGGACGATGAGGAGGATGATCCAGATGCTTTGAAAGACCCCATATATCAGATTGATTTGCAGGTATACTAACTCTAAACTTTCACATATTTCAAATACTTCCATTTGTCAGGTAGCAGCAGGGACTAATGAGTCAGGACAGTCCTTCAGCTGGAGGATCGCAGTTTAAGCACTTTGCGGAAGATTTGTGCTAATAGTGGTGGGTGTTATGGTGAAAATCATCTTACGATATGTTTAATTTTGTGTTGTGATATCAAAATACAGTCAGGTCCATAAATATTGGGACATTGACACAATTCTAATCTTTTTGGCTCTATACACCACCACAATGGAGTTGAAATGAAACGAACAATATGTGCTTTAACTGCAGACTTTCAGCTTTAATTTGAGGGTATTTACATCCAAATCAGGTGAACGGTGTAGGAATTACAACAGTTTGTATATGTGCCTCCCACTTTTTAAGGGACCAAAAGTAATGGGACAGATTAACAATCATAAATCAAACTTTCACTTTTTAATACTTGGTTGCAAATCCTTTGCAATCAATTACAGCCTGAAGTCTGGAACACATAGACATCACCAGACGCTGGGTTTCATCCCTGGTGATGCTCTGCCAGGCCTGTACTGCAACTGTCTTCAGTTCCTGCTTATTCTTGGGGCATTTTCCCTTCAGTTTTGTCTTCAGCAAGTGAAATGCATGCTCAATCGATTTAGGTCAGGTGATTGACTTGGCCATTGCATAACATTCCACTTCTTTCCCTTAAAAAACTCTTTGGTTGCTTTCGCAGTATGCTTCGGGTCATTGTCCATCTGCACTGTGAAGCGCCGTCCAATGAGTTCTGAAGCATTTGGCTGAATATGAGCAGATAATATTGCCCGAAACACTTCAGAATTCATCCTGCTGCTGCTTTTGTCAGCAGTCACATCATCAATAAATACAAGAGAACCAGTTCCATTGGCAGCCATACATGCCCACGCCATGACACTACCACCACCATACTTCACTGATGAGGTGGTATGCTTTGGATCATGAGCAGTTCCTTTCCTTCTCCATACTCTTCTCTTCCCATCACTCTAGTACAAGTTGATCTTTGTCTCATCTGTCCATAGGATGTTGTTCCAGAAATGTGAAGGCTTTTTTAGATGTTGTTTGGCAAACTCTAATCTGGCCTTCCTGTTTTTGAGGCTCACCAATGGTTTTACATCTTGTAGTAAACCCTCTGTATTCACTCTGGTGAAGTCTTCTCTTGATTGTTGACTTTGACACACATACACCTACCTCCTGGAGAGTGTTCTTGATCTGGCCAACTGTTGTGAAGGGTGTTTTCTTCACCAGGAAAGTATTCTTCGGTCATCCACCACAGTTGTTTTCCGTGGTCTTCCGGGTCTTTTGGTGTTGCTGAGCTCACCGGTGCGTTCTTTCTTTTTAAGAATGTTCCAAACAGTTGATTTGGCCACACCTAATGTTTTTGCTATCTCTCTGATGGGTTTGTTTAGATTTTTCAGCCTAATGATGGCTTGCTTCACTGATAGTGACCGCTCTTTGGATCTCATATTGAGAGTTGACAGCAACAGATTCCAAATGCAAATAGCACACTTGAAATGAACTCTGGACCTTTTATCTGCTCCTTGTAAATGGGATAATGAGGGAATAACACACACCTGGCCATGGAACAGCTGAGCAGCCAATTGTCCCATTACTTTTGGTCCCTTAAAAAGTGGGAGGCACATATACAAACTGTTGTAATTCCTACACTGTTCACCTGATTTGGATGTAAATACCCTCAAATTAAAGCTGAAAGTCTGCAGTTAAAGCACATCTTGTTCGTTTCATTTCAACTCCATTGTGGTGGTGTATAGAGCCAAAAAGATTATAATTGTGTCGATGTCCCAATATTTATGGACCTGACTGTATATCGTGATTTAGTCAATTTTCTGTAAAAACAATTCAGAAACTGTTTATGGATATGGATGGAAGTAGCTACATGAAAATGTCTGTTTATTCCTGCTAATAACTAGCAGGTACTTCACTACTTCCAGTATTGCCATTAGGAGTCCTTCTCACTGTACTTGCAGCATTGCCTAATACACACAGATATTAAAGTGCTAGTCGAGACTGTGTAAACCTCATGGCAAAATCTCTGATGGTAGACAAATATACAAGTATATATTGTCTCTTGGTTTATATTGTCATGTTGGCCGACCCTATGTGCGAGGTGTTAAATAGCATAAAGATAGCATAGATAACACCATGCTGGTCAGTGAATTTAATATATGCCCAAGTGTACAGAATATAAAACCTTATAGCCTATCATGTGCATACGAATGCATGTCAATGTAATTGTCTGCAAACACAGTGAATTGTAGGGGATGTAAAGTCATCGTAAACCCCTCCCCTACAGCACTTATGTTATTGTGAAACCTTTTATGGTCTTTTAAAAGTCACTATAAATGCTTTCCGGGAAGAGCCAGCCCTTCAGAATGGCTGCAGCCATCTTCACCAGTGTGTGAGTGTCCAATCAGATCAGAAGATGCCCCAATAATAAAAAGGTTTTAGGGTGAAATGGTGCCATCCTGGCCGGATTAGTCTTTAAAGATGAAGTGTGCGGTTTATACAACTGCTGATGAAACATTGTTACTTGATTATGCAGCATTATTAAACAGGATTTGCCTAAATGTCTTTTTATAACACTGCTGCCATTATAATTGACCTGCACTGTATCACCTGTCCTTTCCCAGGCTTACCTGACAGACTTCCTGACACAGTTCGCCCAGCAGCCATGTTACAGCATGTTCTCAGGCCACCTCAACACAGCCGAGAGACAAACCCTGCAGTCTATAGGCCTCTAGCCCCGCCGTCTGCTGCTCCAACACATCTTCTTCCATCTAAGCTCTCTCCTAATGCCCCATCACTTATGCGCTCATGATGAATTGACAACATAGCAAAGAAAAAAGAGAAATGGGATGATGGCCCTGGCGGAGGAAGGAGCCGGGTTAAAAGAGATGGACATGCACTTGCCCACAACGCCCCTGTTTCTACGTACTTGTGATGGGATGAAGGACTTTGCAGATGTTAAAGCGATGAGGATGAAGAGGTGAGAGACTGCCCAGGTCTGTTCCTGAAGAAGGTCCGAGGACTCACCATTTAAGAGTAATTTCAGACTGGACGAAAGGAATTGAATAAAAAGGTTGAGGCTTCACAGTGAGACAGGCAAAACATGAAATATGAACAGACTATTTTGCCATGTCCTATTTGTAACTTAGCCCGTTATTTTTGTGTTTCTGTATAAACAGAGTAAAAATGCAACATGGAAAACCCTTCCAAGAGACTTTACATTGATTGAAGGAAAGTCAAACAAAAACAAACATCGGGATCTTTGGGGAAGGGAGAGAAACTTTGACAGCCTTTTTATTCCAGAAAAACGTTGACTGTTTCTGACAGGAAATGAAAAGCTCTTCGACCAGCTGTCATGTCTAGGGCTTTGTTGGGTATTTTGGAAATTCACACGGTTGCCATGGTGATTCACAGCCTGTTCATTTCCTTGTACACCCATTGAAATTTGGGATGGAGAAATTTCTAAATAAAAGTCCCGAAAGGACAACATTTCCAGATTCCTCTCTTGTCTCCCTGAGCTGTAAATAATAATACATGCAGGTTCTTATAATCCCGTTTTTAATGAAATCCGTTATTTAAAACTGAAAAATACATGTTCTTTCACCTCAGAGGATACAATCACTTGTTACGCTGTCCCAGACTGGCATCTTACTGAGCTGCATACATTTTTTCCCCCCTATTTAGGGAAAATTAAAACTGAGTGTTCAAAGTATATTTAGTCTTTTATAAGCAATATATAAACATTTAATCTGACAGAAAGTTAGTTTTATAAGGCTTACCTACTGCACCTTTTAATGAACACATATCTGCATACAACTACATTATAATGTGTTATAAATCATTTAATAAATATTTATATACTGCATAAAGTGAAGTGTTTATGTTCTGGTGTGACTTATCCTTGGGACAGATGTTAACATGTGCATGATGAAAGCATTATTGTTAAAAGTTGAATGATAAAGCTGTGGTGAAAATAACAATCCATAAGAATATAATAAATTGTTGATACTTCTGTTATGCAATATAACTGTATTTACTGATAAAACATGGACATAATGCTACATTTTGTCAGGCTGGAAATGTTATAAATATTAAAGACATAAATTTCCTCAGAATTAAAAATCACGTATCCAGTTTAAGGGTGTGGAAGAGTGAAACATCCTGTATGTTTTAGGAGAATATTGGTAAGAAGAATGTGGCCAAAACACTAAACAACTACATTATACACTGAATAATGCATCTTTGGCACATATACCCACAATAAATTGTAACAGTTTGTACTCAAGGCAGAGCCTCAGTGTTTGACTTTTGTCTTGAAAGTCAAAAATGAATAGAACATGGATTTTACAGACCCTGAACACACCCACGCGTGTTTTCCTTATTCTGACTCATTATCTCTCATTTCAGGTTGAAGTTGGAGGTGCTGTGCCTCCAATGACTAATGGCGGCTAATAATCTATCTAGTAGTATACAAAGTATCTTAAATTGGCTCCACATTGATGAACTACAAACTTAAAGTGCTCTTACATTTATCGTTAATTATAAAAAAAACAGAATATAATAATCTATATTATATAACAATTTGAAAGGAGTCATTCTGCATAATGATACTTTCGATGCCTTTTGATATGTACTTTTACTGAAATTACTTTTTGAATTCAGGATGCAATGGAGTATTTTTAGACTATAGTTTTAAAGGATCTGAGTACTTCTTCCACCACTGCCTTAGCACAAATGTCATAGGATGACTCGGATCTTGAAACGGCCTTGTTCTTCATGGTGAATTTTGTTCCCGACGTTTCAGGCAGTACGTGAAGGCAACACCATCCTCCTCTCGTCCCGGGTGAACGGCGTCACAGACGCGATATGTCATTTCGACGGATAAATTACCGCTTGTAAACGCCGTCCCATCTCCTATGCTGTTCGCGAGCCAGGATAATGTCTGTGAACGACCGTTAGTCTGGTTATACTTGTACATCTTTAGAATATCGCTCGCTTGGTTTTGAATTAGGACGAGGATGATGTTTCCAGCGGGCAACATGTCCCTCATCGCGCTGATTTTAGCGCTGCTCACCATCGTCCTCTGCACTTCTCAGGGTAAGTATGGGTCTTCATCCAGGCCGCGCGCCGCTAGCTAACGGATTTAAATGCAGATCCCTATTAACGTCTGTTCCGCCAGCAATGGACGTTATTTATTTTAGCCGTTACAAGCAGACTCTGGCGGTTCCTGCATCTTCCTGCAGCCTCACAGCCATACTCACAGCAGGCAACATGATCACATGCTGCTTTCTGGCTGTTTAACATAACCTAGATATTTATTTTAGGCCTGGAAAACTGTTAACGGTATACCGTTTGCGAGTACTTTTTTGCCCTAGGATGGCAAAGGCAGAACCCGCCCTAATTTGCCCCTGATGTTTACTCTGACATGTTTTACCCTAATCCTAACCAATCCCACTCCTCTTGCCTAAACCTAACCAACCCAACTAGAGCAGGCAGCGAGTGCTAGCCAATCAGAGGGAGAGTGGGCGGGTCATGCCTTCGCCATCCCAGGAAAAACGAAATTGGCAAACTGTTCACAGTTTAACGCAATGTATGTTATGAATAAACAGCCATGGTTTAACGTTAGTGTCCGACTACATTTAATGCTAGCATTCATTTGTTCAGTCCTATGTGAAATAGTCTTACGGTTTTTGTGTGTTTGTTTAGCTAAATTATGCGGGGTTTTTGTTTACTTTTTGCTTGTACAGCAAAAAATTAGTAGCTATATTGTCAACATTAGCCTGGCCGTATGTTTTTGTTTTCTAGAATTGAAGAATAACGTGACAAAACAACATAGTTTGGCTTATCTGTGTCTTTGACAAGCTAGTAATAAGTAAACAGTTACACTATTGGAGATTAATGCACACAAAAATAGAAATTATATTTAAGGCATATATTTTAGAGAATTGTTTTATTTTATTTATTTTTTTTACCACCAAGTTTGCTGAAAAATTAATCATTACAAGGCAATATGTACAACACAATATTGCAATAATATCACAATTAATTGTAGATGTCGTTATTTTGCTTTTATTTAACCGTTGTTCAACAAGTTAAGAGGCAAACAGTAATTTTAAGACCCAAACAACAATACAAAAATACTACACAACGATAGATTTTGTAATATCAAGGCTAATATCAAATGGCAGAATAAGTATTCCTGATGCCAAATCTCAAAGGGCATGATCCAAAATTAGTCTGAACCGTTCCAGGAGCCAAGTTAGATCTTGACTCAACAATGTACTGCAGACATCCTCTAATGAAGTTTCCATCAGTTTAGTACACTCAGAGAAATCCAACAAGGAAGAGCAGCTGCCTCCCTCAGGATAAATTTTTGTTTTTTGTATAGTCAAAAACACTTAATGTGTCAGTTTTTTCCCCAGACATATAAAACTCACGTAAAATGTACAAATCGGTGTGACTTTTAGCAGCCTGCACAGGTGGCTGTAATTTAATGTGCCTTACATTCTATGTTAATAATATGAATACTAGCTAGCTCCCTCCAACTCAATTTAGGACTTACTATGTGTTCATCCACATGAAAGAAGTATGCAGAATGTTTATCAGTCAGTATGTGAACTTTAGTCTCCCAAGAGACCACAGAACTATAACATAATTTAAAAAAAGGTACATGATGTGTAGTTCTTGACTAAATTGTCCTTTACAGTGGCAAGCAATTTGAGTGGGTCCAGGTTCTCAATTGTGAGAGTTGTGCTGCTTTTTATGACTGTTGGTGGGACAAAATAATACATTTTGCTGATGTCATACTTGGGCTGTACGATATTGTGACAAGCATTTGTTGTTGTTTTTTACTGTATGTTTTATAAACCAAACAATAACTTAAATGATAATAAAAAATAATCCATAGTTGAAGTTTTAGAATAAATAAATTGACTCCTTTTTTCATTTCAGACACCTTGTCCTTTAAATCTCCTGGGTACCTTACTTAAGTCCTAATTAGTTTTTAACCTCTGCCACAGTGAACTGTTGAATAATGCATCATGACTGTTTGGCTGGAATAAGAACTCTGTAAAGAAAGAAAAGCCAGAACATGATCAAAATAAATATTTGTTCTTTTGAAGGCAGAACAAAGCAGTGTCTGTAAGTGAACCAATCAATCATTTTCTCAATTTGAAAATGTGTGATAAAACAGAAACAACAGCATGTCGGTGAAACTGAGAGATCGTAAGGAGGACTAAACTGAAGTTAGACCTGCTGCTCCATTCCTTTATTCTCTCTCTCTCTCTCTCTCTCTCTCTCTCTCTCTCTCTCTCTCTGCTTCCTTGTTTCTTTTTGATCATCTTCCCTGTAGTGTCATCCCACTTACACTTTGTGTTATATTTGTTTTGCAGTCAGTGCGAACGAGGACTGTCTGTGGTACGTGGATAAAAATGGCACCTGGCACAACGGCTTCGACTGCCCTCTCATTACGTTTTGCTGTGGGAACTGCCACCGGCGCTACTGCTGCCTGGACGCCTTTAAGATGATCCCAGAGAGGGAGCAGAAACGCTGCATGCTCTTCCAGTTCAGGTGGGGGCAGCAGCAGGGTTTTATTTTAATGACGTATTTATTAATTTACTGAACCCAAAGAGTCTGTCTTTCTGTTCACAATTCAAGGCTATCAGTGCAGTATCACATATCCTTTATTTTCTGAAGACAGACACTTTTTACTTTTGTTGATTACAATTGGTTGCCGCAGTCTGCACAATGAGATGCGTCCTCTATCATCTATGAACACAAATCCATCCATACAAAGTACACACTATACTGACAAATGAATAAGTGAAAACAAAGCAAGAGGCATTCAATTATATCATTTTAATTCACACTTTACAGATAGAGGGGAGAGAGAATAATACCTACAATAAATACAGAAATCATTAATAAAATTACTCATAATAATTTTAAATGTGGGTATAATGGAATGACAATATGAACATTTTCTGCTTTTCTCTTTGTTATACCATTGTAAATTAAATAGCTCTGGGTTTTGAAATGTTGGTCAGATAAGATAAGGAATGTCACCTCGTGCTCCGACAAAGTGGTGAGACAATTTTCGCACATTTTATAAAGTAAAAGTAAAAGATACATTTATATTATAAAAAATATTATGACATTATAGATCTATTGTTATAGATTGTTAGTTGTAGCCATACACTTTACTAGAAGCGATGGTTAAAGCAATAATGTATTATTGTAAAATATAGGAACATTAAATGTTAAATGTATTGCAAAACATGTTTAAATTAGTTTTTCACATTATTAGATAACTGTCATATAATGCACTATTGTAGCTCTGAAGTGATTGCAACTCTGAAACATCTTGCCTCCCAAAATGATAGAAACGAATGTGTGACAAAATAGTTTTAACCTCCAAGGTCCACTTACTGTTTTTCTGGAGCTTGCAACTGTCTTTCACTTTCTTTATTTGTGAATGGAACTGTCATCATGTATATAATGGGTGTCATTATGTGACCTAAGTGTGAAACAAGCGGTCGTATTGCCGTGAGCCTGGTCCATTCGTTGCTAAAAGACAGTGAGAGGCGGTTGAAAGAAGCATAAAAAAAAATAAATAAAAAAAGCTTATAAGTAAACCTCATAACATCATAAGATAAGATCAACTTTTTTTTATCCCACACTGGAAAATTCAAGTGTCACAGTCACAAAGGTAATTACTAGAGAAGATGAATACGTGTGGATAAAAAACATCAAAACGTTGTATGCTAGTTTATCATCTACTGGCTTGACCTTCAGTTGATTCTTAAAGCAGTCACGAGCACTTGGAGAATAAAGTGACACAAAGCGGGTTTCAGGTCTACAATGTTCTGAAGGTTTGATGAAACACACTAGAGTATACACATGTTGTCAGTAACAGTTGTTCCAGTCATTTCTATGAGGTGACAGTAGATAGATAAGGGGCACAAAGGAAAGGAGCATTGGTTCAAGGTTGGTTCACACAGATACATTGTCTGGAAGGGAAACATTGCAACAATTTATTATACAAAGTCAGATGAAAAAGGCTAGATTCAGAGTTTCAACACAGTGTAATGTAACAGATGTACAACACAATGTATGCATCATACATAAATAGTAATATTAAGAAACAATCACAAAAATAAATAAAAAAACTGCACTGGAAGTAACAGAATTTGGTGATGGGTTAAGTGTCTTGTATGTGCAGATATCAGATTTAATAATAGTGTATATATCAACATTAAACTGTTGCATCACTTCTTGGGTGACAATGTTTTGTGTACAAGGGATTTAATATAAATGGGAAGGGAATTGTATAAACGTGTATATAGAAAATGTTGTCCACCATCACCCTGCATTCTGCTTGAAGTCTGGACTCTCTTCAGGGCTCAACACTAACTTTTAAAAGTGGTTGGCAGGCTGGCAAACAGAAAATACGGTTGCCATTTTTAGTCACCTTATATTTTGAGTAAATAAGATGACTATGCTGTTACATGTCAGCCTAATCATGAAAATGTGACATAAAAGATCAAAAATTTCCTTTTTGCTTTTTTTATTCAGGTTTACATGGTTCGGTTGGATCAATTTGCACATTTGTTTGCGATGTTGACGGCTTAGTCAGTCAAACAACTTAATTTGCTTCGCTATTGTCTCTAAAACAATTGCCTTTGCACACGTGAGAAAACGCACCGTACAGCGTTGTCACATGCCGTTGTCTGGTTCCGGTTCTGACTGTAACAGCAATTTTTAAATATCACTAATCCAACTTTTTTTTAAGATATTTATTTTGTCATGTACTTTTTGCCGTCCCTATTTTTTACATGTTAAAAAGGCCAAGAATTGGTTTTCCAATATCTCAAAATGGTTGCCAATTGCAACTGTTACTGTCGAGCCCTGCTCTTAAACTGGCCTGTTCTCATGTCCCATTGGCTGCATTTGACTTAATGACCCTGCTTTGGTCCCGACAGTGTAAGATGTTCTCATTATGTGTTCTATCAGCTATCCCCTGTGACGTATCGTGATAATACTGGACTAAGCAAGCTTGTACCCCCGAGAGACAGCAACATGGCACTTTCCCTCCACAGCACTGGAAACCATCCATCATGGCATGGCAGACAACCTGCAGCTTATTTAGCCCAGTGGGCGGCAGAGGCTGAGCTGAAATGGAGGGCTTTGTTGCTTGACTATGAGGCGATGGAATCTGGTAGAGAGACAGAGAGATGCAGGGTGTGCGTCATTAACTGGGATGTGCTTTCAGGGTCAGTCTGTGGTCAACAGCGTGTCTAAATCAAAAGCTTCACATCACGGCCATTTCTACTTTAATCCTCCTGTAAAGTGGGTTGTAATTAGCGAGATGGGGGGGAACAACGTGAGGCGAGATGATCAAACTAAGAAAGGAAATGCTTTGTAACTTAAGTCCTCTTCTGTCTCTCTTCTCAGCCCCACCACTTTAGCTGGCATTGCCTCTTCCGTCCTCCTGTTTGTGGCGATCATTGCGACCATGGTCTGCTGCTTCATGTGCTCCTGCTGTTACCTCTACCAGAGAAGGCAGCAGAGGGGCAGGACACCTTATGATGGTGAGACCTCTACTCTTTATGTCCATGCTTGTGCAGACAACCATGAGGTCATAGTTGTCCTTCACAGCAGTCTGGACTTTTTGACCCACAGTCCAGCAGATCCCCATGGCCAGCTATCCAGTGGAGCCCATGTATGATGCTTATGGAAAACCACTGGGACCCTCTGAGTATCCACATGCAGGTTATCCAATGGCGCCCCTGTACGCTGGCATGCCTCCGCATTACCCGATGATGCAGCCTGGACCTTATCCACCACACCTGATGGATCCTGCATACAGCCAGGGTAAGAGTAGCATTGCATAATATGTCCATATGTTGTTGATCTGCTCAAACAACAAAAACTAGTATAAAAAACTCAACAAAGACTATTTTTTTATAAATACATAAATCAATGCAAACAAAAAATGTGCCAATATATTATATAAAATACTGTGTTACCTACTTTTGGGAAAGTGAAGTGGTTCGTGCTTGTGTTTATTGCCCTGGTGGATGGTGATGTTGTTTTTTTACGTCCTTTGAACAAGAGATTTTAACAACCACTGGACAGATTGCCATAACATCTATTGAGTATTTAATTGTCCATAGGGTGTTTGGGTGACCCCTCCCCCCCCCTGATCTTTCCTGTAGCACCAACATCAACATTTACACAAGAAATCCCCCCCAGAGGGTGAACACTCTCTTTTTTTGGGATGCTGCCCTCCTACACCACCAACAGTTAAAAAAAGTCAACTTTGATACAATACAGTATATCTGATTTTAAAAAGCAGATAGCAATGGAATATGGTGACATTTGCACATGTAATGCTACCATGGGCATATACCCCTCTTAATTCAAATGACTCCATGTTCTCTCCACTAGTGCCATCACAAATTTTACATTTTTAACAACACTAGAGATGGTAATGGTAGTCACCACTTTACTCCATATCTCCACAGCTATTTGTGACATTTTTGAGGATGAGTCCTACTGAATTTGGTGCTTCTTTTTTGTAAACGATTCCTAATGTAGTTGTAGTATATGAAGTTCTGACTTTATTTTATGTTTCTGCCTACTTATTTTTCAGCCCCTCCACCTTACTCTCCACCTCAGTATCCTGGTCATTGATGGGCTCATCTACAGTACACACATGCACACACACACAGAGTGGGAAACAACAGCAACTGAGAGAAAGGACTGTTTCAAAAGGAGAAGGCAGCAACACTCTCTCTCACACTCAAACACACATGCACACACTCAAACGCTACAGCTCGACTAGCAGTGGTTTGTCTGTTTAAGAGAACTGGAGGCACTTTAAGGTTTTTCTATGTTTATTTACAATGTTGTCCTACTTTTCTGGAGTATTGACGCAACTCAAATTGTGTTCTGCAACCCGACACCTGATTGCTCCCGGCGAGTTTTGCAGAGACGTCACACCTTCCCTAAAGTGAGGAGGTATCTGGCTGGCGTCTCGACTCTGTGCTGCCACTTGTGCTCTGACACACTTACCTCAAAAACAGGGTGTCACTTTACAGAACAGGGGTCAGAAGGGGTTCATAAAACTGATAATGCACTCCCTCTTTATTTATAAAAGGCAAAAATGCTTTACTTCCTCACTTTTGTTAAATTTGAATTAATTGATACCTCCCTAAGGCTACATTCTTGGTCACACACTCTCCAAATATGATGACATGATGTCTTTATTTCTGTATTTGATTTATTTATTATTTTTTCCCCGTAATGTGGTAGAGACTAAAGTGAAAAACAAACGGAACGTTTGATTAAAAAGGTGACATGTATGCTCAAAGGCAGTGTGACGCTGTCTTAAATTTGCAGACGGCCTTTTCGGCCAGGAATTAGGAGTACCATTTCATGGTACTCCTAATTCTGTGTAAGAGGCCTTTAGTCACCTGCTAGTTTCAACTTTGTTTATTCTTTTTTGTATCTGGCTCGACTAATTTACTTCATGGTAGTATATTAGCTGCTTAATTCTAATGTAACATCTCATCAGCATGCTACCCCAGTCAAATCTGTTCTCTCTTGCTTTATTCTGGTTTTAAATGAATTAGAAGTCTTTAGATTTATCCCATAATGCCATTTGGTATGTTTTCCAGTGAAATTCATGTTAAATTGTTATTTCTTGTAACATATCAGGTCGGGGGAGTTGCAGGTCATGCTGCTTAGTTTAAACAAAATGTCCCGCCTTAGAAAAATTAACCACAACGGGAAAAAAAGGGATTAACTATTTAAATACATATTTTGTAAATCTGTTCTTCAGCTGAATATTTTATGATATTGTAACAAGTTATTTTAAACATAATGTATTGTTATTGTAACATAACATATGATGTTTTAGCATTTGGTATTTCTTATTATTGAGGTTACCTTTTTCTGTGAATGGGTTCTCCCCTTGTGGTCAGAAAAAGTAGATTTTTTTCTGACCACTTCACTTTAAAGTACCAGTTTGACATTTTGGGAATTATGCTTATTTGCTTTCTTGCTGAGAGTTAGATGAAGAAGATCAATACCAATCTCAACAGATATCATGGTATCAATCTTCTCATCGTTACTCTACAAAAAAGCAGATAGGTGTATTTCCCAAAATGTCAAACTATTCCTTTAAATTCACACTTAAGGTTTCGGGTTCCAGTGAGGTCAGGGCCTGTAACCTGTAATTATAGTTTAGCAGTCTAGTTTAGCATCTTGGACAGCCCTGTGCTTTTTGTAAGATGTATGAACTGTAAAACATGACATCTCAAGCATGTGTTGTACAGTAAGCTGTCTGACTAATGGGTAATAATTATCTTTATTCAGGTGTATGTATCTCAACCTCAAAGTCAAATAAAACAAAACACTGTCATCATGCTGATCAGAGAAGCCTGAAGCTTTTCCTCGAGACATACTGCTGTATCTTGTCTCTAAAAAAAAACAACTAGTACTGCTAGTTTACAGCATAAATTGTTTCCTCCCATGGCGACGTCCATTTATACAGATTTGTTGAGCCTTTGTAAAGCACAGAGAACACTGGACTTTTCTCGGTAAGATGCTTACATATGTAGTTTGACATAACATTTGATCAATGATGTTTCTGTTTGTTTGTGCTTCTAGACCAACTCCATGAGTGTGTTTACTGAAACTGACATCAGTTGGCATAATAACTTGTCTAGATCTATGGCTTTTTGTCTGTTGTCATATGGATTGTATGACATTGTAATATAAAGTGAGTTTTATTTCTATTAACATAAAATTTAACTTTGGAATGTAAAAATACAACTGTGTGATGTGCCTTTTTCTTATGAAACATTTGAAAAAAAGGGTTAGTATGTGTTTACATCATTTTGACCATTTGACCATGGACCATGTCCGTATTTACTCCAAAACAATGTTGAATATGTTCACGTTCAGAATTGATTCATTTTGTTGTTATCACAAGCAACATCTAATCAAAAAAAATCCCATTTGCATATTTGTGCTCAAGCTATACAAGATTTTATTGTATGGTCTGCCTTACAACTGTGACACATGTACATTTTACATTTTTATATTTAAAAACAATTACAGTCCACCTGCACACCAGGTGCTACCAAAAGTAGCATTTTAATACATTACATATATTTATAAAAAAAACAATTCATTATATTTTTTTCTGATTTGTACCCATATTCAAATTTTTTATTTTATTTTTTCATTTATTTACTTTGTTGACATCTTCTATTTACTTTTGTCACCTTAACAGACTATTCTTCTAAAATCATCTTGACTTAAACATTTTGGCTACTTTCAGGTAGTCATTTGTTTTTAATCTAATACATGATTAGTGCGGCTTAAAAATGTACCAAGTTTTTTGAATTTTAGCGCCTTTTGTGTAATAAACAGCGGGATATTAGGTTATTGTTTATTCTGCACCAGGCTTTTAGCAGAGCCTCAAGAGTATGCCAAGCTGCATTTCATATTGATTGACCATGTGAATCTAGCATAAATGTTCCAAACAGAAACACTGATGTTCTCACTGTGGCAGAAAATCTAATGTGAAATTCTGAACTGCTAAAATTAGATTCATTACTAAACAAAAAATTAGGAACTGCTCTCAATATAAAAATAAATTGTGTAATAGGAAGTCTGTGTAACTCTGCTCTGGCAGCTCTGTAAACTTCAGCCCTTCCCATTACCTTTAAAGGAGTGTGTACCCTAAGCTAAATAAGGACATGCACTTTCACAGGATTTTGAAGAATGTCCCAGCCTCACAGTCCACTTTGATGATGCGAGGCTCTTGCAGTTCATCACTGCTACCCCTCACTGCAAGACTGAGCGTCCAGCCTCTTTGTATCAGGATTGATGCCTCTGGTGTCTTTTTGGTGAACGGGACGCGACGGGACAGCAGGACACCAGCTTTGGCCAGCTTTGGGAATACTCAACTTCTCACCATAGGAAAGAAATTACTAAATAATCAGATTTAAATAAAGAGATTTACTATACTAACACCCTTAGTCCCTCCAAAGGAACCAAATTTCTCTCTTTTTCTCTACGGGCTTTTACCCCAGATTTTTTTAGACAACCATGTCCAGGAGAAAGGTGAGAGGCCTGACCTGTACAGGCCGCCAGGTCAGTGAGGACCCAGACCTGGACAACCTGCTGTCCACCCTCTCCCCTGAGGAGATGGAGGAGCTGGAGAAGGACATGATGAAAGTGCCAGACATCAAGCCAGAGGATGGGAAGATCATTGTCCAAGGGGATAGCCAAGCTGTGCAGCCACCTATGAGCAACAATGTCCGGGACGCTAAACCTGACAGCAGACGGGAGAGTGACCGAAAAGGAAGGCTCAGTGAGAGGGAACAGTCATTTGAGGTTTGTGAATGCTTAAGTTATCTGGGTTTGTTTTGGATTTGACCTTTAACTCTCTTCAGATGTTTGTATTTGAACCGTTTTTCATAAAAAGGACCAGCAGATGGGTGGCTTTGGAGGAGTTTATTAAATCAAACGACAATGTACGCACTCACGACTGATAGATTACGTAACATCCACTGTCCCCGAGGTATTTCTAATGATAGCTTTAATGTGCTGTCTTTCATTTTGCTTGAAGCAAAGCGCCAACTGGATCCCATGCACCCTGAGTCCATCAGCTCATAAATAGTGTAGAGTTGGCTTCTGTGCCAGGGAAAATATTGTTTGCCACTCTTAAAGCTTGCTGACATGCATTGGCAAACAGCATCAGAAACACACCAAACCATTTCTTTTATTCCTGTGACATGCTATAAAAGAGCCCTCCTTCTTTTAGTGTCAGGGAACCAGGTTTCTTGCAGTTTGTGTATTTAAAGGAGAGGCACTTCAGTCGATGGAGCGGAGGCCCTGCGGAGCTTCTTAATCCCGGGCTGATGGAATTCCTTGGTTGATTGCTCCTACGCTCACTGCCTTTTAAGGATACATCTGCCAGGGCCACGGCCTCACACAGCAAAACAGATGGAGACTCACAAATAAAACACTTTGCAAGGTACTCGTTGCAAATGTATCCCTGCACTATAAAAATGGCTCCTTGTCCCTTTGCTCACTGTAAACACACATGCCATATTGTGTCAGAGAGAGTATGCATGTTTACAGTGAGCAGATGGACAAAGAGCTTTTTGACAGTAAAGGAATACAGTATTTGCATGGGTATTAGGTGTTACGTCATACTATACATACTTTACATGCATTACACACTGTATGTTTGTAAATTCTACTGTATAGCCCAATAACTGATCTTAATAATGGCATTATAATGGCCTTGTTCTGTATCTGTTGTGATTTCTTTTAGGGCACTACATTTGTTGACACACTCCTTTTTGATTAAACAATATAACATGTTTTTGGTATTGGCATATATTTAACTGATTTGCTTTCAGATATAACACTAATATAATGTTCCATATCATACATATATGTCCTCCTGCAGGGTGAGACAAAGAAGGAGAGTCGGAAGCAGGAATATCTGAGGAAGATGGGCCTGAGCCAGGAGGGGAACGATGACATGACAGTCGGGCTACGAAGACAAGCTAGTGTCTCAAATGAACGAGATATTAAGGTGGACGAAAGAAACAGCAAAGGTCCCGAAAGTTCTAAAGAGGAGCGAAGTCGGCTTTCGAGTAGATACAGGAAGCAGGAAAGTAGAGAGAGTGAGGTGAAAGAGGAGACCAAAGAGAAGGTGAAACAAGAGGACAATAAGATAAGAGACAAGAGAGAAAACAGAGAGAGCACAGGTAGCAAAACAAAGGATATGATCTCTAAGTTACAGGAAAAAAAGGATGACGGCAAAGAGAAGAAAGAAGACTGCAGGAGAAGAGATGAGAGCAAAACCAAAGACATTATCTCAAAGCTACGAGAGAAACATGAAAAGGAAGTGGGCAAGGAAAAGGAGAGAAAATCAGAGAGTTTTAGGACACAAGGACTTGTCTCTAAAATGTTGGAGAAGCAGAGCAAGGCACAAGACAGCCCGGCTCCAGAGAGTAAATCAGAAGAGAAGAAGCCTAAAGCAGAGGAGAAAAAAGCTGAAGATAAAAACAAGCCTGATGTCAAACTTGAGCGACAACCATCGGAGAGGGGCGAGGTGCAGGTGAAACATGACAAGGCAGAGAAAAGAACAGATAGAGAAGAGCTGGTTAACCATAGTGACCACGTGAAAGAGAAGGAGAAGAAGATTAGCACAGAGAAGAAAGGAGAGGAGAAAAAAGAAAAAGAGGAGAGTGAAGGAAAAGTTCAAAAAGTAGAGGAAAGTGAGAAACCTGGCAACTGTGTGGCCAAAAACACCCCACACAGCAAGGCGAAAGAGGAAGAGGAGGAGGACGAAGACTCAAGCATGTTTGATGAGCTAATGGAGCAGGTTCGGAGCAACGACCCCTCCCTCACTGAGCTCAACGTCAACAACTCAGAAGTCATTAAGACCAAAACACTCATCGAGTTTGCAGAGGCTTTGCACAAGAACACCCATGTTAAGACGTTTGCTTTAGCTAACTGCCGTGCGGACGACCATGTGGCTTATGCCATCGCAGGCACGCTACGCAGCAACAAGAATATCACCAGTGTCAATGTGGACTCCAACCATCTCACTGGCAAGGGCATCCTATCTCTGATCCAGGCGCTACCACACAACTCCACGCTGACTGAGCTTCGCTTTCAAAACCAGCGTCACATCTGTGGCGGGAAGACGGAGATGGAGATGACCAAGATCCTGAAAGAAAATACCACCCTGCTCAAACTGGGCTACCACTTTGAGTTAGCTGGACCCAGAATGACTACAACAAACATACTGAGTCGCAACATGGACCGACAGAGGCAGAAGCGCCTGCAGGAGCAGAAGCAGGCCCAGGCCAATGGGGAGAAGAAGGGCACACTGGAGGTACCCAAGGTGGGTGGTGGAGGATCGCTGAGAAGCTCGCCCAGAGCTTCCCCCAAACCTTCTCCCATACCGTCACCTATGCCATCACCAAAGCTGACTCCTAAGAGAGGAGCTGGAGGTCCGGTTCCACCTCCGCCTCCTCCTGGTTGTGGACCTCCACCTCCTCCGCCTCCTATGCTGGATGTAGACGCCCTGAGGAACTCTCTGACCCCGGTGTCGCAGAGGAAGCTGGATGGAAAAAGCCCAGGTGGTTGTAAGAACTCAAGGGACCAACTGCTTGCCTCGATCAGAGGAAGCGATAAGAAACAACTCAAGAAGGTATGTATGATGGGTTTATGGATTTAGGTATCTTGTGGTGGAGCTACAATAATATATCCTCACATACTTACATTTTATTTTTCCCCACAGGTGCCGGTGCCAAAGTGGTTGCAGTAATATTTCCTGTTGGAATATGAAGTGAAAAAGAAGAGAGAGGGAGAATAGAGATGAGATAAACTCGACACTCCCAAGATGCAGTCGAAGAACTGCGCCGTTGGACGGATGGAGAAAGTGAAGCATGAGATGCCCATCGGTCAGATGACTAGCCCTCACTATGAGTTCTGCCCAAAAACACTGGACCAAAAGGACTCTAGGGAGAATGGGTGATGCAGGGCTCTCTATTAGCCGACTGCATAGAGTGCCTTGAGCTTTGTGGTTGTTTGTCTTCAGTACATATTGATGCTTTGCTGGTTATTTGCACTAGATAATATGAAGCCGGTCATATAACAGGTTGGCTTGTGTATGCATCTGAATATGAGCGTGGTGGGGATGTGTGATGAGCTTATTAAGAGATATAAATAACTTTATAAAATTCTATTATACAAAAACTTTTATCAGTGATATAGTGGACATTAATTTGACCATATATTTTTAGTGGAGAAGAAATCCACCTTATACTTGTAAGTTGTAAATCTGTTCAAACTGGGAATTTTGAAATGGTGGAAATATCAGGGAATTAACAAACATGGCGGCCTGACTTAAAACAATCTGGGTAAGAAAAAAAGGTCATGGTGGTCTTTGTGTGTCTCATTGCCAAATCTCAAGAAATCTCAGGCAGGGTTTAATGGATTGGAAAGCAGCCCAGAGGAATCCTGGTGCATGACGAAAGAGTTTGAGCATGGAAATAATTATATAATGCATTTTCATCAGGAAGTGCAAATGGCTGTCCTTCAGTATCTGATGTTATTTTTTGTACAGAATCATTCTGCCTTGGTGTTTGAATACCTTACAAAACTTGTAATGTAATACACCCACATGTCTTAACCGTAGGGGGTTTTGTAAAACCATTACTGGCTTATATCAACCCTCCTGTTGATTTATGCCATACTTTTAAGTGAATGTCATTTCAAAAAGGAATTTAATGTGATAAACAAAAATCAGAGAGGCACTTATACTGTATGTGCACTCTGTAACGGAGGACTCTCTTTCATATCTGATTACACATGCCTTTCTTACAGTGCCTGTATGTCTTCAATAAAAGATTGTGGTATGTTTGCAATGACAAGTCACAAGTGTAATGTTATGCCTGGCTGATATCACAATGAGAATATGTACAGTATATGTAAAATGAAATACAACTGAAAATAAGCTGTCATTCATTTCAGTTGGTTTATGCTCTATATGAAATTGTTCACTGTTAATTTTATACTTGGGTATTTCCATTTTCACTGTGTGCATTCCACTTCAGATCTAGCTCTTGTATGCACAGTATATACAGAGCCATACATAGATATGTATCCATAGCAACAATTAACCTGCAACATAAATAACATATTTAAAGGACTCCTGTAATAGCCTACTGCATGTGCATTCTGACAACTTAAGTCAATTTAAATAATCTCTCCATCATTAGCTACACTCATTTACATGCCTGTGTCTCTGCAACCAGAAATGAAGAACATTTCTTTACATTAGATGTCAAAAGCTGCAGGGAAACAGTGGGCGCTGTGTAGTGTCTACACGCCATCATCCTAAGAACAGCACCAGCAGCAGCAGCAAGCCAGTTTATGTCTCCATCGCCCTGCCTCAGCCTCTGCGTCCATGAAATGCCTATATTTGGGCATTTCTCAATGAAAGCTTGCTCTGCAATTCATTCCTTTCTTGTTCCTAATAATGGGATGCAGGCCAGCGGTCTGTCTCCCGGCTGTACCCTGACCAACGGAACTGATCTCAGAAGGAGGAAAAAGAGGGGAAGGAATGAAAATGTTGAGATTACTGGTTGTTCAGCGCCAACAAAGGGGATCTAAGGAGAACTTGGTGATTATTTGTATGCAGAAAGTAACTCAGTGGATATTCTTATATATTCACAACAGGTATACTGTAGTTAATTTAGTCTTTAAGTTGATCGTATATTAAGGTCCCTTCCTCTTTGTAGCATGGCCAAATTAACAGCTATAGGGGGCCACTATTGACCCCCATTTCCTCGAATATAACATAAACCCAGTTTGCGGATTAAAAACAAATGTATATAAACAACATGTTAGCATGAAGACCTTTATATTATTAGTTGATATACAGTAGGTCAGCTAATATAATAAAGGTCTTCAAACAAGGTTTTGACAGAGGAACCAAAATCTGTTAATAAAACTATGGTGCAATGTTTTGTTCTTTCGCGGCGTTACCTGGGAATGAGAACGGGCTGCACTACCTGCACGCTGTTATTGGCTGGGGGTTACACACCCACGTGGGCCCATCAGAGGCTCTTTGCTGACACCCATAAACGTCCCGCACTCAGAAAAATAAGATGAAAATAGAAAATACAGGGTCTCTGCATGAACAGACACAAACACTGTTGCAGTAGTCTAGGCGTTCCACTTCTGGGATTGCTCCAGCGCTGCAGGAAATTCTGCTGGATGCATGTATTTTCCGTTTCCTTCCGCTTTCTTTATGTTGGAATTTTAAATTCTGGTCATTTATGAGGACTATTGTTGACTTTCTATTTATGGTAAATTGAGACAGCTAGCTAGACTATCTGTCCAATCTGAGTTTTCTCTCAGCACGACTATTTTGCAATGGATCTGTGCGGAGTTTAGCACCGCTCATGACAATTCTGATAGGTTTAAAGAAATTATTTATTATTATAATTATTATTATAATTAAACCAGAGCACGTTTTCCTCCCATCCCCGAATACTGGAGTAGCTACAGTAGACTCACCTTCAGTGTGCTTTGGAGGAGGGTTTGGCAAAGTGTGACTACTGTTACAGTAACAGTCCCAAAAGTTTAAAAAGATCTTAATAGAAATCGGAGGTGTCTTTGAAACTATATTATCTTCTGAAGTAGTTATACTTAAAATATGGCTTTAAATCTTTGCAAAATACTAGTCTTGCTGATCTACATAAAAAAATCAAGTGGACTTGGAAATTTATTTTTTACATACAAAAAATGAAGTAGTTTATATAAAGGACTAGTCTGCTCTTGTGTTTATCTACATAATAATCTGATGCAAAAAGTTGCCTAGATCAAGCACGATATTTTTCATCAGTGTAGGTTCACCTCCATCTCCCCCAATACTGGCCGTTTGGCTACTTTGGACCCCCAGGGTCAACTGTCAGTAGAGAAACAATGACCTTAATAAATAAACAATTGCTGTTGAGTACGGTTTCCCCTTTTTATGCTAAAACTCACAGGATAGCAAAACAACAAGCTAAAAGTTTACAACCAGATAATAACCTGTTCCCACAATGTAACATCTGTTCCCTCAAGCTAACCTATTTGTTTAAAAACACATGAAATGCTCCTTTAAGACATCACGTTATGTCGTTACGTCAGATTGTCAATAGCGTCACGTGATGTCAGAGGCAGAGGGAACAGTAAAAGAACAAGATGGAGGAGTATGCCAGAGAACCATGGTGAGTCTTATAACCAGATAAAATACATTTTTACCCTGTGTTTTTATTAAGTCATCTCTTTGAAGTTACTAGCACGTTAAGTGTGTATACTTATTTTTATGGTACAACATGTGGTATGATCCAAAATATCTCAAATCCTGATTATTAACTAGAGTTAGCACAAATGCTAACTTTACATATAAATGTATTGGCGATGTGTGCTAGCATCAGACCTTGGGTGCTAAATCACGTTGTTAGTGACCTTGTCGGTTCATTCACCTACATGCTATTACATTTAGTTAATTTACTCCAGTCACTGAGTCTACAGGGTGATATGTGATCCACAGTTAATGTCAAGCGCCGCTGTGACAATTTTATCTGTTCAGTATCAGTCAAGGATGTTTCTTAGCTAAAGCATATTGTTAGGCTAGCTAAGTTAGCCACCTGTGTGCTAACGTTATCTGTGAGGGGCAGCCTTAGGATTGCACAACAATGTATCTGGACACGTAACACTGGTAACTTAAAGTAATAGTGTCGATGTGGATTCTAGATCGTTTATCTTGCAAGTGTTTAGCATTATATACGTTTATACCCATATCCTGCTATCATGCAGTATGCATGTTGTCCCCGTGGGTTTCCTCCCACCATAAAAACATGCATGCTAGGTAACGTTAAATGGAATTACAATTGGAGTTGCGCGTCGGTGCACCGAAATCTTTGACCCGTCGAGATCTGTGTCCTCCTACCTAAACCTGAACAAATACCGGACTATGGCAGCCCACTACTCCTAATTACATAGCTACATTTCTCGTATGTTTCTCATATGTGTAAAAATGTACTTGGTAAATAAAGAAAATATATTATTACATACTGTAATAACTGGCAATAAAAACATTTTCTGGAAATTAATGTCTGCGCTGCTTGCATAATACTAATTTCAATGTAACGGGTAGGCCTAGCTTTTGAAGTAAATGAAAGTAAAACACTTATGAATTTTACTTTTAATTGGTTAGCATGTACTCATGCTCACTATGTGGTGGTGACTTAAGACGTCACATTGAGTGATCAAAATCGTTGTCAGTTAAACTTGACTAACCGGGCTACGTCAACTAGCATGCTATGTCATAAACAACACTGGTGCACTGCCAAAACTTTCTGGATAAAACTTGCGCTCTTGATTGTCTGTTGCGGGCGAATAGAAGACATAAATAAGCTATTTTGACAGTAATTGTTAGGGCCACAGCCAGGGCGTATTGAACCGAGGAAGTCGCATAACGAACCAAACGCCCTGTGCTGAACGTTACAGCCCTACTATGTATGTATGTACTGTACACATGACAATGACATTTGCTAATGGCTGTCTTGTGCTTTTAGCCCCTGGAGGATTGTGGACGACTGTGGGGGAGCCTTCACCATGGGAGCTATCGGAGGAGGAATCTTTCAGGCAGTAAAAGGCTTCAGGAATGCACCCTCAGTAAGTTCAGACATTTAGCTTAACATTATTCCTTGCTGTATTGTCTTAATAAATTATGACATCCTTATACAGATCATACTACATACAACATGAGACTGGGTTGACACCTGTTGACAGCATGTGCTATACTATGTTTTGTCATTGTCGGATGATTAATGGCACAGTCAATTCAGCAGAGATGTCATTGTTTTAGCTGCTTTATCGTATGATCACATTTACATAATTTTAACAGGGCACTAAATAATCTAAATTACTTGTATCTTTATCTGTTGTCAGCCAAAGTGTTGGCACATTTTCTGCCTATTTGGAAATATAGTAAAACATAAAATATTAGTAGGTCTAGTACTAAAAAAGCAATGACTCTCAGTACTAGGCTCAATACTTTCTCCCCCAAAAAGAGGAAACATTATGTTAAAAGGCTTGATGTTAAAACAGGAAGAAAATCACACAAAAACCAACAAGAGCAGTAAAGTAAAATTTTATTGAAAACTAAGATGTTTTTTCTTATAAATGAATGAGATGTTTTTTACCGGACATGGAGCTTCTCGGTTTTTATGCTTAAAATATGTTATAGATGAGGGTCTAAAGTACCACACATAGCAATATATCTACAATCTTGGGAAAAGGTTATGGTATATAGCATCATTTTGTAATGATGTATACACAAGCCCAAATAACAATGGGTTCTACTGGTGATGAGTTGACATGGAATTTCCATTGATCTGTGTTGGTGTTTGCTCTCTCTTGTAGGGAATGAACCACCGAATGAGAGGTAGCTTGACTGCCATCAAGACTAGAGCCCCACAGCTTGGAGGTAAGAATAACTGCTGAATTTAAATATGTCTGAAACTAAAAACCTTTATCTTAAGTATCAAATACCCACTCTGTTTTCACCTTTGCAGAGAAAAGGGACTGTAGTCAGCTTTGTATTATGTTAATCACTTTTCAAGCCTACAGTTGTTGATTATTTGATACTTAAGAAAGACATTTTGGATCGTATAACTTACAGTGAAGGCAAAATAGCCTAAAAAAGTGCAAAGCATCATGTAACTGTTTCTTGTTGAACTCGTTTAATATTTTTTGGGTTGCAGGTAGCTTTGCAGTATGGGGAGGCCTCTTCTCCATGATTGACTGTGGTTTAGTAAAAGTACGAGGGAAGGAGGATCCCTGGAACTCAATTACAAGTGGGGCCATGACAGGAGCTATCCTTGCTGCAAGAAGTGAGTAAGCTTAGAAGAAGCTGACAGTTAACAGTCAACAGATAGCACATACATGCCAAAGGAAACAATGATGTTGCTGTTTGACACTGAACACAAAGTTTAAAAGTAATCCTATGGCATTATCAAAACTACAGTGTGCAAAGAGGCATCAGTAAGACTGATCAATGGGTGGCCACAGTTTTGGAAAAAGTGGAAATGTTTTTGCTTAGCAGGTTATTTTTTTTATATATAATGCCCGAATATTTTTGTTACTGCGCTTCGAGTAAATATCAGCTTTTTAGAGAGGCACTGTGCTCGTCACTGACTTTTCTAACCTGTCCAGTACCAGTAAAGGAAGTGAGAACTTAAAACTGTCCGATGTCATTGTTTATTGGGCACACAATTCCTCCAGACTATGGATTTACTGTGCATCATTATACAACATCAATCTCCATTATTTGTCACATTCAATTTAAACTTAACTGCAGCCATGTAGTTCATAAGAAAATCTAAAGTCAACCTGTGGTTTCTGAAAAGCTACCTTTTGTTTCTGTAGATAGTTCTTGACCAATTTTCATTAAATGTTTTACAACTGGATGTGGTCGTGATTGACAACACTGACTAAGTAGAGTTATTGAAATTGTGTGAGGTTGGGCTGTTTGCAGTATTTAAACTGGGAATGAGCATATTAACATCATTGAATAAGAGGAACTGGAGTTGTCAAGTCTTTATTAATTCATTTGAACTACGTTGTAATTAGATCCTACACAGTTATTTTCCACTCGCACTGGTGTTTTCAATTTTTTGCCTGATTAGACCTCTTTTTAGGACTGGGATTGACATTTTTTCACTGTCCTGTTCATTTTGTTGCACTTACTGGGGCAGGAAAACACCATATTAGTACTTGGCCTTTGGTGACCTTGTGTGTGTTGTGTGTGTACAGGGCCTTAAGTTATGTAACGTCAAAAAGAACATTGACATTTTTCAATGGGTGCTCTTTAAGATACAGTAACATCTCAACTTCCTTGTTTAATCTACTTATTATATGAAATGTGGAGGGGTGTGTGTGTGATATACTAACATTCCCGGTTCCTCTGTAGATGGACCAGTAGCCATGGTAGGCTCTGCAGCCATGGGAGGTATCCTGCTGGCGTTGATAGAAGGTGCTGGGATCTTGCTTACTAGGTTTGCCTCTTCACAGTTCCCAACTGGTGAGTAATCCTTCTGACATTGGAAGTTTGTGTCATTAAATGATTGGAGACGCATTGACGGATAACACAGGCTGATGATTTTGTATGTAAATCTACCTCCTTTACGCCAGCTATTAAAACCTTAATATCAGAGGTCAATAAGTCAGCCAGGTATAAATGCCTCCATAGTTGTGAAAGATGACCTCTGCTGTGGCAAAGAAAAAGTACTGTTTCACCTCTGGTTGCTCTACACCTGACAGCTTTGTCTTTGTTGACTATACCGTAGACCCATTAGTCTCCTCTCCACCTGCTAGCATGCTTTGCACAAAAAACAGCGTCTAATCCCGATGCATACTATAACATGGAATATAAATACGTGTGCAATATATATAATATATATATTTTTTTTATTATTAGTTTTTGTCAGGGACAATGCAGCGCACATTATTGCATACATAATTATCATAGTCAAAGCCGTAACAATATGTGTAGATGTGTTGCATAAAAGGTTTCTAGCTAATTGGTGTGTGTGTATGTGTGTATATATATATATATATATATATATATATATATATATATATATATATATATATATATATATATATATATATATATATATATATATATATCATATACATACATACATACATACATACATACATACATACATACATACATACATACACACTTGGTTTTTGGACTGTTGGTTTGACAATATAAATAAGTCAACTTGGGGCCTTGGGAAATTGTGATGGACATTTTTCACTATTTTCTGAAGGTTTTAAGCACCAAAACGGTTAATCCATTAATTGTGAAAACAGTCTGCAGATTAATAGAAAATAAACATTCATTAGTTGCAGTGCTACACCACATACTTTATTATTATAATTTATACTTATAATTTAGGGTATTTACTAGGGTCTACTTACCAACTAACAGCTGTTCTCACGCTAAAGTTAACTTTTTCTTTCTCTCCAGGGCCCCAGTTTGCAGAGGAACCCGCCCCTGCTCCCATGCCCACCCCCTCCTTTGGAGACTACAGACAATACCAATGAGAGGACTCCCCAACTTCTTATCCACTAGGCCTTTTTGAATTCCTTGCTGATGTTACAAAGAAGAAATGGAGATGTCAAATACCACACATCAAACAATAGCACCCAACTTAATGGACTGTGTCAGACAAGTGAAGGACAAAATACATCTTCATTTTCCTTCTTTCAAGAGCCATGTACAGATCTGCCTTTTTGCCATTCTCAGCCTTGTCATGTGCATCCGTTTCACTTTACATCGCTCTAATGCAGACATGCGATGAGATTTGTTGTTGGATGGTTTGTGGGGACGAGGTGTGTTTTTTTTCTGTTTTGTTCATATACAGTATGTACTGCATGTAGCCCAACAAGTGGGAGATCAAGACACGCAGACTCTGTTGAATCGAACAAAAACATCACACACGGGACATCATGAATTATATACAAGTATGGTATACTTATGTGTATATACAGTAAAGGCTTTCTGTTCACTTATGTTAGTCTTTATTTGCCTTAAATATTGTCACCTGCTTGGGCTGGCCGCTGACATTTGGCTGGCCTTTTTTATTTGATTTAAATCGGAGTTATAAAAGCAAACACCGATCAGATACAATGCTATCCCTGCACTATGGATTTGTTTCAAAGTGATTTATTTATTTTAGATTGTACAGAGTTGTATCAGAGAATTCATTTTTATGTGACAGCGCTTTTACATTCAACTCAAAGGTGTGGATAAGGCTGCCAATGACAGGATGGCATAGGCAGTACAAATGAATGGTGAAACTCAAGCAAGGGATTGATGCATATTGTATGAAATCTGTATTATAGAATATTCTATGGTACAATAAAGAAATAAGTTGTTTAGTGTGCCTCTTGTAGTGTTATGAATACATATATGCAATTAGTTCTGGTCTAGCTTGTGAAAAGAATGAGTTTACATCAAACTTATTTTTAAGTGTACTGTATGGTTACAGTTGCCCATTATCCATGCTGCCTGGGCAGGATTGCTCATTCTCCACTAGAGGGTAGTCCTCACAAACATCCAGACCAGCATTGCTTTTTTTGATTGGCCATAATTGTGTAACTAACTCTTTTAGGATGTGTTTACAAAAGCCACATAAGGGAGCACTTTCCTCTCACATATTTGTATGTTGGTGTCACACACACCCGTTATCTGTTTGTAGCCTGCTCTGTGTAGTGACAGGTGAAGGATACTGGATGAATAAGGGGGTGGGGAAGGGAAATGTGGGGTCAGATATGGTTCATTTCATGGCAGAGCTGTACACTTAATCAGAATAAATCACAAAAAAAATTGAAGAATGAAAAGTCTCTTTTAACCAGAAAAAGAAATCCAGAACAATAAAGATAAAATACAGTAAGAGCTTCCTCTACGTGACACACACCTTAAATATTAGGTCTGAGACTGCAACTAACACAGATTAAAAGATTTTAGCATTCTAATCTGGCTATTTTCAAATTATCTGATTAATTGTCTTTCAATTGACTATTTGATTAATAGACTATCCTTTTTTCAGCTCTAATTAGGATTAAGAACAATGTTAACAGCTTTTAAAAGAAATGTTGAAATGGTGTGTCTGTGTGAAACCTGAAATTTACTAGAAAGTTGCTTATGACTTGGACTTGCCCTCAAGGACTCGATACTTGATTTTGACTTGCACGAAAAGACCTCAAACAGCTTGGAGTTTGTAATTTGAAATAGCTTGGGCAATTATATAATTAGTTATATCTCTTAACACAAAAATATTTATTCTTTTAGTATTTTTGTTGTTGCTTTTTTGAACTCTGACAGACTTCACAACCAGAAAGTAAGTCATTTTTCAAGAATATGTAATGTTTAAATACAAGTCCTGGAATATTAGTAATATTAGTAATAATGATAAAACCAGGGTGTGTGTGTATTGTGTATTTATAGAGACACTTATCACTAGTCCACCCCCCCATTACATTTATTGTGTAAATTCTCTCATAGGTCCCTACAACGTGACAATAACATCAATTATAAAACATTTCGGCATCATACTCATTAAAGATAACAAGACAGTCCTGTCTTCACTCTCAATAAGGCGATACAGTCATATTATCAGGACATAAGATACATGTACTGCAGTAACATATCAAGAACAAATAATAATTCAATAAAAAACAAAGGTAGTAAAAAATGAAGTAAATAAAACTAAAACTGAAAGGTAGTCAGTATCATTACATTTCTCAAATAAAAAAATAAAAAATCATGTAGCATAACAACACTCATCATTACTGTGCAGTCCCGTTATCATGCAAATGATGCGGGACGAGTGGCTGATGTGTCATGCCCTTTTAAGAAAAATGAGAAATAGTCGGGAGTGACGTCTGCTGCGCACAGAGGCCGGAGGCAAACTGACACTTGCGGAGCGGCGAGAGACAGCGAGCGAGAAACGGTGAGTGGAAATGCCAAACTTTACTGGATGCTAAACGCGGTCAAATAAGTCATTTGCTTGGGAGCACGTCGGGTTGACACATGCGGGATAATAAGCAGATACAGCACGGTGCACGGCGTGTGTTGTACGTGTCGGATAAATGAAAAGAATTGTCCGCAAGTACAAAACGGAGTGTGCACTCCCATTTTAGTCAAGGCCAGGCGGAAGGGCAGGTAACGTTAGCAATCTGGTCTTTACCGAGCAAATCCATCGTGATGCGGGTTGATTTAAAACCTGCCAAGTCCGGTTGACGTTTGAGCTATGCAATGCGCTTGATTGCAGCGTGTTTCTGACAACCTAGCTGTGTTATGATTGTACGCCGAGGAGAGGAATGTGTCGGCTAGCTAGCTTGCTTGCTAACGAGCTGTAGCTAGCGGTTGTGAAGTGTCGGCGGCCCGTCGCAGGCAGTTAAAGCTAGCTAGTTAGCGGCATTTTGCTAACAAGCTTGATAACGGGACACTAGCTGCTGGTATGAAACTAGATTGTTTATGGACAGATGCGGTTCTCGGCTGCCTAGATTAAAGATTATGGCATTTTGAGTATTTATCTGTAATTTGATTGATGTTATGGAAGCTGAAGGTGTGATAATCACCATGCTCTGACGGAGTGTTGGTTACTGCTCTATGTGAAAGTCACAGCCACAGATTGTAGGGATTTAGCATGACCTGGAGTGATACGCATATGACACTGGCGTAAGCAAATTAGGTAAATTCACAGTGAGATAACCCAAGAGCTCAATTGACTTTCTCTTGTCTGGGGCTGAGCTTTATGCCAGCCTGTTGCAGGATATTTCTGCTGCAGGGACAGTGGTTTGAAACAGCAAAGGTGTGTACACCATCATCAAACTATAAACACACAGTAGGTCTACTTTATGGATTGTTACAGTTTCCAAGTGAAGTAGACATTTCTGCAAGGAGGATAACTGGCTCTTTTTTTTATTTTTTTATCCTGTGTTAAATGAAAGTATACATCAGCCTCATCTTGTGCCCTGCATCTCTTCATAGCCCAGGTCTGATGAGACACATGCTTTAAACCCCACTTCCTCCCCCTCTATAAGCAAGCCTGCTGTTTGGATTCTTGAACAGGAACAGAGACTGGAAGAGGCTATTTTAGTAGGTAGCTACTCCTTTTCCATCCTATCAGCATGAAGCCTTCTTATGCTGGAAAGAGGATGTGGTTACAAGTCAAGGCCTCAGAAACACAAATGCATTCGGCTGATGGTGCTTGTCAGTTACAGATCTTTGTCATAATTAAGTCACAGCAAAGATTTGTGTCCTCCGCGGCAGTTTTGTTCTGACTCAAGGGGGGCATTTAGGGTTTTAGTGGAGCTGAAAAGAGATGTAAGAGCTATGCAACTAGGTTATGGGAGCTTTTGATTTCTTTTCTCTTTTAGGTAGAATTTTGATAGAGAAGATTGTGTAGGATATTTGACACCGTCTTCAGAACTGTGAACAAATGTCAAATTGCCTTGTTATATATCACACGTAAAGATCAGCTTTTAAAATGAGTTGCTGCTGTGAAAACGTGGCATTGTTTTTAAGCTCTTGTGGAAACGTTTTATTTTACAGGCTTGTAAATTCCACATTTACTAGGAAGTTTCCTAGAAATAACTATGTAATTTGGCACTAATTATAGGGGTAATTAGAGACAGGGTTCAATTGGTATTCTTCCAATTAATTATTCCTACTTAGCGGCTAAGATAGCTAGTCTTTTAGATGGCACAGCAGGTCAGCTGAACATGCAACAATGTGCAATTTATCTATAGTCAATCATGCAG
Organism: Sander vitreus; assembly: GCF_031162955.1. Classification (NCBI taxonomy): domain Eukaryota; kingdom Metazoa; phylum Chordata; class Actinopteri; order Perciformes; family Percidae; genus Sander; species Sander vitreus. The sequence goes on from NC_135858.1 coordinate 20,359,095, forward strand.
TTTAACATGAATAAATGTTTCTAATAATAAAAAATAAATCATTACATTTTAAAATTATTACATTGCAGCTTGTGTTTATATGGAGCTGTACTCCTCTGGATTTCAACAGCTGTTTTTAAACTTACCACAACTAACTGAACAGTCTCTTTTTTTCCTATAACGAGGACTAAATAAAATAATTCTTTCCAGGGGATTTTCAAGACATTAGGATATAAGTAAATATGTTGGCTGTAAAATAAAGCGCTGTGTCTTCTTTACTCAAGCTCTTTCCTTGACAGGTTGTCTGCTGTCAGTAGACTCTGGGTTATTCCTCTAAAGTTAGTGGGTTTCTTATGCTAAGCTCAGTGTGAACAAGTGATGTGAACTGTGGTTGTGTTGGAGGTAATGAGTAACCAGAAGCTTATCAACATTAAAAAACACTCCACCAGAACAGCTATTACCTCACTCACTCTGTGGTTTTTTTCTACCCTTAAACCTCAAGGGGATATTGTTTTTATATGCGCGTCAACGAACGAGCACATAAGAAGATGACACCCAAGTCGGTATCAAGCAGCTAGCTTAACCAACGGATGTGTGCGTTTTCACTATCTGCACCATCCGGTGAAAGATACAGAGGGCAGCTGTCAATCATACTGCCCTGCTGAGTCAGGCGCTGTGACAGCTCCATTGCTATCGGAGTTCATCCTAAATGTTGTAGTTGAGCTGTGAAGCCCTCTGCTCTCTAATTTCAGTTTCCTCAAGTTTGAGACGTAGTTTATCCAGACGCATTCGCTGCATATTCTTGCTAGCAGCACCACTTCTTCCAGTTTCCAGCCTTAGATGGATACATACCTTTTGGCTGTAGAGGGTGAGTGATGCAGTGATGTCATGGTGGAGCATGTTTTCTGTGGCATGTGGCTTTCCCTCGCTCCTTATTTGCTGGGGTTACTACGAGTTTGTTTTGTTGGAAATGACAGTGTGTAGTAGAAGGGCAATGGAAAGAGGGAGATGTCCTTAAATGGTCTTGTGTGTGTGTTTGTGTGTGTCGTGAGTGTGTAGGCAGGCGTTTGAGAGAGTGCAGCATTGTGTGTAGTTTTCCTGGTATGAACTTTGTAGAAAAGGTGTCGAAGCAAGAGCATCCTTTTTGGCCTTTTGTAGAAAATACTGTTACATGTGGGATGCTCAATAAGACCGAGGCAGGTGTTGTTCACTAATTGAATATGAAGCTGGATTTTAGCCTTGATTAGTAATGTTGTTTGAGAAAGTGGTATTTGTGTCTTGGCAGGCATCAAGCACAACCACTTTGCCCTTCTCAATGAACATAAATTAACACACTCAAGCTGAGAAATCTTACTCCTACTCTTGCCTTTTTAAGTGGATTAATGTTCAGTGGTGCACTTTAACTTCACCAAAACTAGGCCGAAACTGGCCTAGGCTGGACTATGTATGGCCAATGTGCTTAATTGTGGCCAAATTGTTACAAGACTTGTCAGCAGTGGTGTCTATATTGTGAATTCCTGGATATTAAATGTTCGTCTGTAGTGGTCCTAGTATTTGTGTGCTGAAGTAGCATATATATCATATGACATGGTTAAGCTATTTTTGAGACAAATAATTGAGGACTGCTTTTAATTTGATATGTAACAATATAATCCTGCTATTTTCAACAATGTATTGTTCTGGATTACTCATCTAAAGTGTTATTGTGTTATTAATGATAATTTGTTAAACAGACCTGACTTGACCTAGGTTGCACAGCCTCAAATGTTGGTGTGGAAGAGCTGCAGCATTTGTTCATGAACAAATGGAAACCTACACTGTAGGGGTGTGTCTAGTCTCGCTTTGCCAGACCATCCACATGCTGCGGACCGGAGGAGGGTCTGCCTACTCCACATAGCATTCTGGGATGGGAGAAAAACGTGCTCTGGTTTATTGGCATTTCTTTTAGTCTATATCCTTCGCGTTTCACTTCCGGTATTGCTCCAGTGCTGCAGGAAATTCTGCCAGATGCATGCATTTTCCGTTTCCTTCCGCTTTCTTTGTGTTGGAATTTCATAAATTCTGTGGATTTATGAGGACTATTGTTGAGTGCTGCTCAGATCTCTGCAGGGTAAATTGAGACAGCTAGCTAGACTATCTGTCCAATCTGAGTTTTCTCTCCCAAGACTATTTTGCAGCGGCTCTGTGGGGAGTTTAGCACCGCCCATGACGATTCTGATTGGTTTAAAGAAATGCCATTAAACCAGAGCATGTTTTTCTCCCATCCCCAAATGCTATGTGGAGTAGCCAGACTCTCCTTCAGCGCGCTTTGGAGGAGGGTCTGGCAAAGCAAGACTACATTTCTTTAAACCAATTTCAATCGTCATGGGCAGCACTAAACTCTGCACAGAGCCGCTGTAAAATAGTCGTGCGAGAGAAAACCTCAGATTGGATAGATAGTTTAGCTAGCTGTCTCAATTTACCCTGCAGAGATCTGAGGAGCAGTCAACAATAGTCCTCATAAATCCACCGGAGTTTAGAACGCCAACACAAAGAAAGTGAAAGGAAACGGTCATCCATGCATCCGGTGGAATTTCCTGTGGCACCGGAGCAATCCCGGAAGTGGAACATCAAGGATATAGACTAGGGTGTGTCATATCGTATTGTTCACAATACGATATGACACATGATACTCCTCCGAGCAGCGCGGCGGAGATCGGATGCTGTTCATCTGCATGTACTCTACAGATGCTGCTAAGCCAATGCATTAAAACAGTTAAAACAGCAGTGACGGCAACAACAATAACCGCGTATTGAAGAAGTGAAACCGCTGAGTGATTGGACATAGTGGAGGCAAAAGCCTGAGTGCTGCGCCGATTAGTTTTGAATCTCTTTATCTTCTCTTCTTCGGGTAGTTGGTTACCGAACTTGATATTAAACGTAGGCCGTAAAAACAAAGGCCACACAATGCGCTCACATTTTTTATGTATTAAAAATAACATGTTTTTTTTTTGTTTTTTTTAATAAAGGGAAAAAGTTGAAAAGGCAATAATACAAATGTAGGTACGAAAGATGTTCATGCTAAATGGTATCTTTCTAATCAGAATTTGCACAAATTTTTTCCAATTTTCTACTTTTTAAAAAAACTTTTTATAACTTTTTTTTTTAGCTTCTTTAGGTGAACAGCATACGCTTGTGGCAGGAAACAAAACTACTTTTAATGTGTGGAAGACAGGATTTCCCTTAGCATTTTATATGGTGGCACCCTGCCTCTCCTTGAATAAAGAGTGCCTCCTTTTATTATCAGAATAAATTATTAAATTGTTAACAAATGTCCTGTAAATGCAGGTAAATCAGTTTAAATTGATCCAGTTTTTTTTTTTTTTTTTTTTTTTTAATTCCAGGTATTTTTTTGAATAAGAAATTAAAACAATAAGCCTCAGACATACACAAAGGCATAGATTGGAAACCAAGGTCCTAATGGATAGGTTTGATGTACCTCAGCTTTCTTCAAGGGGTGATAGAATGCAAAACCGATTTTACCTCGTCATAGTTGAATAACGACAGTTCGGTGGGTAAATATGACATACATAGAAGCTCAAAATCCCATTGATACCCCTATCCTCTGCAAATCTCACATTTTGAAACTGCCTCTGAAAACAGGTGAATCTCAACAAAGCTGGAAGCTGAGTCAGCATCCCAACTCCTAGTCTTTGTCACGCCCCAACATTTGCATAGGCCACACCACTGACCTGAGGTCAGCTTAGTCTTCTGAATCTAGCTGGGTCATGCAGATCTCCAGAGGTCCGCGATTTAATTACTAAATTCACTTCTGAGACTTTTTTATGCGAGAAATCAACTATGTAGAGGTGAAATATGGGCCGTTACACGAAAAATTTATGGCTAATTGCAAATTTTGTCCGACTGTGTGTCGCAGTTCAGCAGGAGCTCAGCAGGCTACGTGACAGCGGCCGGTGCTGCCTCGCCACACGGCGTGTCCTACTTCATAGACTCGCTGTGAGCTAGCTGGATCTCCGTCACGAAGGGAAGCCCATACTCGTGCAAAGTCACCGGTTCTGGGTTACTGGACTACAAAATGCCGAGGCCCTGATGGAGCTCCAGCCGCGATTCATAGGATTGAAGGGACAGTATCAGCTAACGAAATCCCTAGCTAATGTTCACAAAAATGCATTAAATTGATATCGGACACCATTGGTAGCTTTATAAGACCTTGGGGTAGATGTTATATAAGTGGCGTGACGAAATTCAAACTAAATATGCTCTAGTTATGCCGGCAGCTGGCAGCCAGCCAGCTCTGCGGAGCCCCGAGCCCCGGTAGTCCAGTAGCCGAGAAACGGTGACTTTCACTGGGTATGGAGGTTGCCGTTTTCTCGTCAGACTGTGTGGAGCTCCTAAAGTCCGACACGTCTTACCAAATTTGCAATTAGCCATCAATTTTTGTTAAACGGCCCATATTTGAGCTTTATATAGTTGATTTCTCGCATAAAAAAGTCTCAGAAGTGAATTTAATAACGAAATAGCCCGACAAACGACGTATAACTTTGCGGTGTCTGAAACATAAGACCTGCTGTCTCGTCTCCAATGTGTTTCAATGTGGTTCGCTCAAACCAATCAGCGTGTAGTTCATCTAAGTATTCATGAGCATACCATATTTGGAAGAAAAGTTCTTGTTCCAAATAGAGCCATATTCACAGGGTAGTTAAGGGCCTAATAAAATGGCATTCGGGCAATTTTCAGCCCAACCAATGTTACATACCCTATTAGGAGACCTTAAGGAACAGTGTGAAATACCCTATATAATCATTCTATCACCCCTTTAAGCAAGGGAGGGAACAGATCAAATTTGACAGTGCACTTTTTGAAGGAGAACATGTCCTCCATATCGACTTCCTGAAGCAGTCCCATAATAATCTAACGGAAACTGTTACAGAGCGGATTCCTGGCGTCATCTGTCTTAGCTAGAGTCAGTCCACAGTGTCCATACAAGAACCATGACTGGTGGATAGCTGCAAGTGAGGCCTAGCCTAAAGTATGACACTGTTTAACATCGTATATGTGACACTGTGCACGCACTTGACTCTTGACACTTGAGTTAAATGTTTACACGAGAGTGCAGCAGAGACTGTTTGCCTAGCACTCGTGTAGCCACGGTCTTTTACTTTTTTCTTCCAATGGCTCCTCCCTAATCGTGCAAGGAGATCTTCTCTTTGTGTGTTGAGAATTAGTGAGTATGAATTATTTACAGTGAGTCCGGGCTTCATATCCAACATAGTCACTGCTTGTGATTGAAGTTTGAGGTTCTTGGGTCCTTTGTCCACCCCCCCTGAGTATTTAGATGAAGTGTGCTGCAAAAAGAATAGTGTAGGAGGGGATCATCTGCTTCCCAGAATGGCTGCCGATTTAGCTTTTATAATAGTTTGAAGAAAGAGTTGATTATCAAGCAAGGTTTTACTTTCTCCCTTGAGACCTGATTTTTACATGAAGACACGCTCTGATTTTCAACACAGCCTTGATGCCAACATGCTGCACAAAAGGCGACGTCTAACAGTCCAAAACCCGAAGATATTCAGTTAACAGTCATAAAAGGAAGGATACCAGATAATGTTCACATTTGAGAAGCTGCTAACTTTTTTAGTCATTTCCTTTCTTAAAGCTACATTGTGTAAGAATTTCTTCCATCTAGCGGTGAAATTGTATATGACAACCAACTGAATATTACTTTCTAGCCCTTCCTCCTATGGTGGCCGAACCCGAAATTAGCTCTCTCCGTCATTTACACGCAGCTGTTTCTAGCCACTCCAATATTAACTTTGGTCTTGTTGCTTTGCCTGTCGCCTTGTTGTTTTTAATTCTCTTTTTCGCTTCCCTGGCGAGTAATCTCCCCCTGGCATTCGTCACAGTGCCAATAGGTGTGAGAGGGCGAAAGGCGGAGGTATGTCCCTCTTTGGCTAATGTATTTTAAAGATGGAGGCGCTACATGGCTGCCATCATTTGAGCGAGTCACTCATATGTATTCTGAATGATTCTGAATGTCAGATTCTACGCTTATGAGAGTACTTTGATTAGTTGGTGGAAGTAATTACACATGAATGAGTGCATATTTGTGAAAGAACAAGGGGCTTTTGCTAAGAATCAACTAAAACAATTATTAAAATGTTTGTTTTTTTAAACTAATTGATTAATTGACAAATCTTTGGAGCTCTAAACTGAAGGTTTAAACGTTTCTTTATGGGTTGAGAAAATTCTCCCATTTCTTAGACTAAACTAATCATTGACAGACTTTTTTTCTTTTGAAAAATGTACGTTTTGTAGTCTAAATCAATCTTTTGCTGACAGTTGATCATCAGCTTTTACAAAAACATAATTTGATATGCAGCCAGTAAGTTAACAAAGAATCAGGAATCCCCCACGTCACCCAGCCACAACTAACCCTCAGTGTAGCAGTCTCGTAGTAACCCAGTTGGCTAACCCAACTGACTTTGCGCCACAGTGTGTGCCAATGATTTGAAGCCTCTGCATCCCTAAAGGGATATTACAGTGATTTCACAATTTCCTCCCCATCACACTTTTCCCTCAGCTGTTATTAGTCATTAGTCAAACACACTGAAACTATGTTGCTTGTTGTACAACACCAAGAATGAGTGACTAAAACATCTGTCAGCAGGGTGTGTTTTGGTGTGTGAATGCCAGATGATTGTGTCATTAGGAGGAATATCTGCCAGATCCATGTATCCTCTCCCCTTCAGTTCCCTTTAGTCCCCCCTACACTCATACACACCACAGCTGGTTTGGGTTAGAGAGGGGTCACATACTCTTAACCTCCTCCACCCTGAAGCAGCTCCACTTATGGGTGTTCCCTCCATTGTTGTGCTGCTTCTTGCCCATAACCTCCAGAAATGACTGAGGAAAAACTCAGACCAGACTGGGAAAATTCCTTTGTTTTGCTTGAAAAGTTAGGCTAGATCTTGTTTTTTTTATCTGTTTTTGCACCTTTTCTTATCTTGTCTCTCCCGTTTTTGCTTTTCCCCATTTGTCCTGTGCAGACTGTTGGGCTGTCCGGTGAAGCAAACCCGCCATGCGTGAATACAAGCTAGTGGTGTTAGGCTCTGGAGGTGTGGGCAAGTCCGCTCTGGTGAGTATTCCCTACTGAACCACTTCCTGCCCCCCCCTCCCCACCTCTTAACATCTCTTCAGTGTGTTTCCTAAATACATTTTGCTACAAAGTTTTTTTTTGAGAAAACCATGTTGTTAAAGAATTTAAGGCATTTTTGTCACAGGGAGCCACAACACCACCGATGAAACTATCCATTTCCTCATTTTTTACTTAAACTGTTTTTGCTTTTGCTATAACTATTTATGGATAACATGCTTGCGTCTTTTGACAAGTGTTCAGCTGTACCATCCTGTAGCCCAGTGTTATACAGTACAGTTTTTTAGATTAGCTATGTGTGCTGTCAGCTTGTCTGTGTCTATAGTTCCCATCCATTTTTTTTAGGATTGCCATTGGTTCTAGATGTAGATATCAATTTCACCATTTGAAATTAAACACAGGCACAAAATTCTGAACTTTTATGTATTTTATTGTCATTACAAAGTTGTCTGGGGACCATGAATGTCTATGAAATGTTGCATGCCCTGCTTAGCTAACTTTGACCAGGTGTGGAAGTCAGGTTAATCCCTCGAACTGGCAGGCTGACATGTTTAGACCTTAAGCCATTGTCAGGTCAACGCTTGTCTACCCTTGATGTAAACCAACCATTAAGCACAGTGCTTAATGTAGCACTAGTTCTAACTAAGACTCTTTAATTTGCATATGCATGTAAGATGAATCAGACTTTTTCTTGTATCCTGGCTGGTCTGACTGGCAACATCATGAACATCCTCTTCTTGAATACCCGGCCGAGTTGTTGTAATAACACAGCAAGGACACATGGCACTTTTTGCCACTCTAGATGTTTTGTTCTCACGGCCGGGAGGACACATTGATCTGACGTTGGCTTGCTCTGTATCTTTTCTTACAGACAGTTCAGTTTGTACAAGGAATCTTTGTGGAAAAATATGACCCTACAATAGAAGACTCGTACAGAAAGGTGAGTGTCCCTTGAGGGTGGAGAAGGGGAGGCAGAGTGCAGGATAGGAATGAGCTGATTGTTAGCAGCTGCTCTGCAGCTTCACGTCGTCATATTGTGCTCTTTTTTTCATTTAACTTACCTCATCTCTATTTCTCTCCTGTTTTTATTTATTTCCATCTCTGTATTTACATGTATTATTATCTCCTGCTTCTAACTCATGGTTTGTATTGTATGCAGCATATAAATATGGAATATGATGTGCATGCCCATTGACCTGAAATGTAGCTTTACATTATCTGTTGCCATTGTTTTCTCTTACAGCAAGTGGAGGTAGATGGGCAGCAATGTATGCTTGAAATTCTTGACACAGCAGGCACAGTAAGTGAACTCTATACTACTGAAACCTCTGTTGATACCATGTATTAAAGTGTATAAGGACCCCTGAGTCCCTGTATTGAACACATTGAAGAAATCTCAAAACATCAAAAAAAATAGATGAACTAGAATTGCATTTAGTGTTTTCGTCACCATGAAAATTATGACTAAATATCGTCGTCAACGAACCTTTATCACGTGACGAAGACGAGACTCAACGTAAATGATGGTCATGTGACGATGACTATAATTAAATGTATAATGCAGTATTGTTGACGAATAAAAACGACTAAATGTGGTTTACGAAATAAAAACTATGCTAAAATGTCTCTTCATTTTTGTTGGACGAGATGAAATGTTATGTTATTTCGTCTCGTTTAGTCTCATTATTATTATTATTATTATTATTATTATTATTATTATTATTTTGCAGTATTTCTGTTCCCTGTGTCTCACTTCAGGGGTTGCATCAGATCGCACTCGGGTCGCACAGCGTAGACGCAGGCGACGTTACTTCCTCAAGCCCTGTCGCGGCATTATTTAATTTAGAAGATGCAGCGGAGAGTTAGAGTTGGAGACTAGCGTAAACGACAACAAACAAAATTAAGTCTGACACAGAGAAAGCTGGGACCGTGGCCGGCCAGCCAGAGTTCGTCTTTGGAAGAAAAAGAATAAACGGCATTAGGAAAAACTTTCATTACATAGATGTGGAAAAGAAAACGTGTGTGTGTGTGAGAGAGTGTGTGGGTTCTTAGTTCCTACCTGACTGACTCCATGTGTACTAAGCATCCTTTGTTGGCCAACATTTTGGTTTTGTCTATACTGCTAGGTACTTATACTATATTGACTGGATTAAATAGAATTGCATTACTAAAAACAGACTAAAATACAATTTTCATTGACTAAAACTAGACTAAATGTCATCAATTTTAGACTATAATAGTTATGGATAATTCTGACTAAAATAAGACTAAAATGCTCAGACTTTTAGTCGACTGAAACTTGACTAGACTAAAAAGAGTATGAACGTGACGAAAACTAAAATGACCGCTTGACACAAAGACTAGACTAAAATTAAAACAGGCCGCCAAAAACAACACAACACGCATTCAAACATTTTACCAGCGGATATGCCATATAGTTATGACCTGAGTTATAAGTTTTTCCCTTACATAAATGTAGCATGCCCTACCTGACATTCATCCTACTGACTTTGTTCACTTTTTCCCTAGCGTCGCCATAAAGTTTACATTTGTGGTTTTGAGTATAATTTCTCAACAACCTTTGGATGGATTGCCACAATATAATTTAGATTTATTTGGTGACGATTTTCCTGTTTTTGTTAAGGGATCAAATAAATAATTTTACTGATTCCCTAACATTTCATCTATTATTATCATCATAAGTTTAAAACTTTGGTTTATGACCAAATAACCGCTAAACATCAGCATGCTGTAAGGATTTAGCTCAAAGGCAAGAACAGTCACAGCATGGCTGCAGACTCTGTCTTGTTCACGTAGGAATAGATCTCTCCTTTGCCCAGCACGAGTATGCTTGAAGACTGTGTAGGAGAGTGTAAGGTAATTGTAGGTATGTTGATGGTGCAGAAGCAACATGTTCATTCTTTGTTCTAGTGGAAAGTCAAAAGGGTGCTGATTAGGGGTGGTACGGTTCATGAAAAAAAATCCTAACCGCTCGGTTCGCTTGTCTCGGTTCGGAGCGTGTGTGCGTCGCACGGTTCGTCAGTACACTGTTAATGTGCACTAACCACTTACTGCCGTAGTGCCCACTTTCGACACCTATGTTAAAACACTTACTGGAAACAACAAGGGGGAGGAGCGTGACGAATGCGTCACGTGGTTCTTGCTGCTCCCGAATTTCAAAACGGACTCTAATGGCGTCTCGTTCTGAATCCAAGGGGGTAAGCTTCGCTTCAGAGCTCGAACCTCCTATGGTGCCATTTTGATGCTAACAAGCACTCACCCCCCCGTTAGCATTCCATTGACTGCCATTCATTTTGACGTCACTTTGACAGCGAATAACTTTACATCTGAAGCGTTTAAAGACTTTATTTGTCCATTGTGTATTTCTAAAGAAACACGACAATGTATAAAAGGCTCCATTACCTTGTGTCTCACATTATGGCTCCGTAGCAGACGTTTTTGTAAAAATAGGCTGATTGTGTCATAGCCACGCGACTTACTGACGTATAGTACAGGAGAAGCTTGCAGGCAGTTTCGACTTACATTAGCTGTTTAAGTTTAATTACTAATGTTAACTAGCATTTTAGTTAGCAATAATTAGCCTGTGTCCATGTTATCTCCTTACATATACCTACGCTCTCCGTCTCTGCAATATTCGGAATGATTGAGATTTCTCTTGGCACAACTACCAGAAGACTTACAACTTTCAGACAGGTTGCTCACGTCACATTTACGTTGTCTCTCTCAGTTGGAGGCTGCGCAGTAACGCTTGACGCTCACCAGAAAAGTGCTTCTAATGGCCTTCGCTGGTCTCCGTCCAGAGCAACGGGATCTGTTGGTCCATTCTATATACAGTCTATGTTCTGAATACGATCTCGTATTTTATGAAAATAGTTCACCGAAAAGTGTTTCTGAAAACATTTTAAGCGAGAAATAGGCGATACAGTTGCTGAATCTGTCTGCTTTTTTGATTGACAAAGGTCAGTTTAAAATATTTGTCAGGTTTTTAAGAGGCGCTGAGCCGACCACTCCTCAGGTGGAGTGTGGAGTGCTGCAGGTCACATCACATGCAGAAATGGTAAGTGGGAGAGATAAGGAAGGCTGCCCGGAGTTGGAGGATGCGCCAGCGTCGTATATAGTCTGGTGTGTGGGAACATTTTGGATTTCATGTTACCTATGTTGACAGCTGAAATAAAACAATAGATAGAACTGCCACTGTATGCATGTATTGTGCAACATGCATTCAATATGCTAATTTTAGCTATATATCATATGCTGAAGTATATTTCTGGAGTGTTAAAGATTAAAAGAAAAAAATAACAAGAACCGTACAGAACCGAAAACCGTGACCCTAAAACCGTGATACGAACTGAACCGTGGATTTTGTGAACCATACCATCCCTAGTGCTGATAGTTTACCTACACTCTACAATGATGTGAGTGTGCTATGCAAAGACTTGACAGAGATCCAGCAATTCCACTGCACTATATCTGTCACTGTATGTACTGAATCTCAGAACAGGTCACAACATTGTGATTTCCTGTTGTGTAACAGACGTTTACAGTAAATGTTCAACAGTTTATAAAATGCCAGAGAACATATGACAGAGCTCATAGCCCGTCTTTCCTCTTAATTTTTCCCGCTTTTTAGGAGCAGTTCACAGCAATGAGGGACTTGTACATGAAGAACGGCCAAGGCTTCGCCCTGGTATACTCCATCACAGCACAGTCCACCTTTAACGACCTCCAGGACCTGAGAGAACAGATTCTACGAGTAAAGGACACAGAGGATGTAAGTAAACAGTATGCACTCATAGGGCCGATTTATGCTTCGCCGTAGCCTACCTAAGTGGCCTGAGGTTTATACTTCTGCGCTGGTGTGTCTGCGTCCTTCTACCGTATCTCTTTAAGAGAATAGCAGAGCCGGTATGTGTGGGGATTGTGTGGTAGAGCAAGTGAGAGAGTGACTGGCATGAGCGAGTACCGACTCTAGAGGCATAGTTTGAGAAACAAAGTGTGTCCCCTGTGCTTTGTGATCACGGTCGGAAAGCTGTAGCAGGAAAAGTTAACCCTCTCCTTGATTTCATGTTTTTTTTTTTTTTTTTGGTTTAAGATTACTTTTTGGGGGTTTTAATGACCTTTTAATTGACAGGATAGCTTGGAGACAGGAAAGGGGAGAGAGAGGGGGGATGACATGCAGCAAAGGGACCACGGGTCGGAATCGAACCCGGGCCGCTGCCAAGGACTCAGCCTACATGGGGCACACACTTTACTGGGTGAGCTAGAGGTTGCCCCATGATTTCATATTGTTTACAGAGAAGAAGAACCCAGAAATGGGTAGGGGGAAATGCGATGCTACCAAGCCGCGACGTGTATTTACATTTTTGGAGAGGTGCAAGTCAGGCTACAGCGGAGGGGCCGTATCTCCATGTACGTACCTATGGCTTCGATTTAACGCAGGAGCATAAATTGGCTATTTCTCATTTTATTTTTATTTTATACCATGGTTGAATGGGTTGTAGAAACACAGATGGTGGAAAACGGTACAAGTACAAGCTCCCCACTTCTGTGTTCTCAGCCACCTACATTGTTCATCCTGATTGCACTGTTGCTATGGATACCATTCAACACTGTAATCACTGCATTGTATAACAGTAATTTTAAATTTGTATTACCTTGACATAATGAACATGGTGTCATAGCGTCATTTCTGTGTTGTCTGTAGAGTGAAAACAATGAGAAAGCACTTAGTGAAACTTGTGTACTCTACGTAGCCTAGCATTAGCTTATATCAGCGTCACGCAGGTCTCTGTGGTTTGATTACTTCATGTGTGTTTAACATAGACACTGAGCCAAAGTCCCCACTAAGCAAAGAGTCCCGTAACAAGTAGGGGAATGTCTTTGTCTCACTAGTGCATGTTCAACCCTCAGTCTTGCTTTTTACACACATACACTGTGGTTTTCCCCTCCAAGTCTGCCCCTCAGCCTGGATCTGTAACAGTGCACATTAAAAGAGAATGTGTCATATCATTATTTTCCTGGACTGCTGTTTGTTCGGAGCACATTTTCTTTTTTCTATATCTCTGCTAAATTGTGAGGCTGTAGAGTGAGTAAGCCCTCCATCCCCTCTCTGCTGGGGCGTCAGCAGGATCTCAGATGCCCTTTTTTGGTGATCTCTGAAGGGAATGAATGTTACCATAACACACACACTCACACACACTCACACTCACTCTCTCACTCTCTCTCTCTCGTCCCCCCCCGTCAACCATCTAAAAAGCCCCTCTGCAGCCTGGTGCTCTTTTCTGTCCCATCTTTCTGTTATTCCTTCTCTTGCTCCCCTTCCTCTATATCTGTGCCAGTATACTCCTGTTGCTCTGGGTCCCCCCCCCCCCCCCCTTTTCTCAATGGTTTGCATTGTGGTCTTACTGTGGTCTGGCACTCTGTGCGGGTCATTGGACTGTCAGGGATGATGTGCAAGGAAAGCCTCAGCTCATCAAAAACACACTGCATCGTGAGGCTGTGGTACTTTATTAGAGCCTACGTGGTTAGGGAGCTGAGGTTAGCCTCAGGCTAACGGATGGATTGCAGGATCAGTGGCTCCTCAACGTGCAAGAAAACAGTTGACGTCCCTTTTTTTTTTTCCTCTATGTATATATCCCTAGTTTGTGCTTATCTGGGTATAACGGCCACTCTGTCAGCTATCAGTCCACTGGTGATTTAAGCCTATGATGACCGTGGCATCTGTTTATCTTTCTTTGCCCCTTGCAGGAATGCACGACCAAAGGAAATGCTTAACATGTTTTCTTTTTTCCACCCAAGAGGACAGATTTCTTATTTGGCTTTCAAGCTATTGCTAAAGCACACATTCTAGTTGCTGCCGCAGCTGTTCTCATTCTCAGCTCTTCCACGCACCATTTACTGAAAAGCTGGCAAAATGTACAGAAGCACTTGATATTGCCAAGCTCAATTAACAAGCCCTTTTAATGACTGTACATTAAACACAGTAGGGCCAAATTCCATCTCCTTAAAAAAGTTGTTAGGAGAGAAGAATAAAGTGAGTGAGCAGTCGCCAGTGTATTAAAAGCTCACTCCCCTTACTTACTTCCACAGTTCTTATGTAAGAGAGGTCTTATGACTTTTCCGGGCCATCTCCGTCTCTGCTTATGTGACTCGGATGGTACTAATGCCTGACTCCATGCTTGTGACTCACTGCTCCATTTGGAACGACTGGCTCCATTTATTTAAGCTACTCTATACTCCCCTGTTCTGTGTTCCACAATCCAATGTCTAGCATGCCATTGTGGGCGGGACAGGACCTGTCTGTAGCATGTTAACTGGGTCTGAACAGATTCTCTATGGGCTGCATGGATTCCTAAAGTAGTCTAATGCTGCCTTGTGTGCTGCTGACAGTGAACATTTTTTCTTCCCTGCATACCTCCATCCTACCATCCCCTCTCTCCATCCTTTTCATCCCAGCTTGGCTCATAGTTTGTGTTAGGAGGGCATACCACTGGTTCTCCCAGGACTCATGGGAGAAGTGTCATTCAGCAGACCAGTGTGAGGGCTTGTTTGGATATCAAGCATCAACCTCCATGGGGTTAAACTAAACATCACGGTTTCCTGTCGTCTGCCCAACAGCCCAGAAAGACGGAGAGAAAGCAAAGAAAAAAGGACCTTGGAATATTCATCCTATGCCTTCAAAAGTATTACATTTTCTGGAGGAGCGTGGCTGTCAAAACCAAGGGGGTAAGCCTCTCCCCAGAACGCGTAGCTCCTATGGCGCCATTTTGATGCTACCAAGCCATCACCTCCCGTTAGCATTCCATTGACTGCCATTCATTTTGGCGCCACTTTGACAGTGAATAACTTTACATCTGAAGCGTGTAAAGACTATTTGTCCATTGTTTATTTCTAAAGAAACACGAAAATGTATAAAAGGCTCCATTACCTTGTATCTCACATTATGGTTTTTGTAAAAATAGGCTAACGATTATGTCATAACCACGCGACTTACTGTCGCATAGTAGAGGAATTGCCGTATAGTACAGGAGAAGCTCGCAGGCAGTTTCGACTTACATTAGCTGTTTAAGTTTAATTACTAATGTTAACTAGCATTTTAGTTAGCAATAATGAGTCTGTGTCTATGTTATCTCCTTACATATACCTACGCTCTCCGTCTCTGCAATATTGGGAATGATTGAGATTTCTCTTGGCACAGCTACCAGAAGACTTACAACTTTCAGACAGGTTGCTCACGTCACATCTACGTCGTCTCTCTCAGTTGGAGGCTGCGCAGTAACGCTCAGCCATCACCGGAAAAGTGCTTCTAATATCCTTCACTGGTCTCCGTCCAGAGCAACGGGATCTGTTGGTCCAGTTTATATACTGTCTATGGTCAAAACGACCTCTGGAAAGTAGACTTGTGGGTGGGGGAGGGTCTCACTTTTGAACAAGTTAGAGCATGTCAGGGTTCTACCATGTTGCTTACAAATATCTCGTTTTTCCAGACCCTCAAGACATGTCTGGGTGCGGTTTCTAGACAAGGGAGCGAAGGCAGGATTTCCCATGCATGGATTTATTTGTTGCAGTCCCACCACAAATAGATTTCCCCCAGTTGATGTATTATTGGCGCCTGTTGTCCTGCCTGCAAAATGTCCCACTAGTTGATTATGTCTCTTGCTTGTTAAGCTGCACCACAAACACAAATATCCTGTGAACCCCTGGAAAGCTGAGACAAAATACAGAAATCTTCTACAAACTTGAGTCTTGATCCTCTTTCTGTTGTCAGTGACAGTGGTGGTGGTATAGTAAAGTTTAAACCAAATGAACGCAATCCACACACAAACACGCACACACACAGTCTCACACTATCCTGTAATTCCAGCAGCCAGAGCCTGGAATCCAGCTGAAATGTCCGAAAACATTCAGGAAGGAAAGCGATGTTATCCCAGCTGGGCGGGGCTGCCATGACTTCCTCCGGGCCCTAGATAGACGGTCAGGAAACAGCAGGCAGGATGAGACGCATCCCGACACCCTGACTGCCCCGACTCTGCCCACTGTGACAGTTGGGGCTGAAGTTTTGCCCAGAATATTTTCTCTTCCTCAGAAAGTTTTTAGTTTTTTTGACCTTGGTTATTAAAACATTTGACTTGGGGCACAAAAGAAGAAGTGTTGGGTATTTGGGAGATTCCAAAAACAGCTGCACATGTCAGTGGTTATGTTTTCTGGTTGTGTTTTCAGTTTAGGATTTATTTTCATATAGAAAACCCCCCCCCCAAAATAAACTGCATTCATTGCAAGTTGATATTGATTCGTTAATCTCTTTTGTCACTGTTGTGTAACCTAAATGATTTTTTTTTTTTGCCTTCCCACAGGGATGGATTGATTTCCTTGATTGTCTTTGTGACCCTGTAATCCAGCCTTCAAATTGAAATGAATAGACTCCTTAGCTGTTAATAAGCATGTCTCCACTCTTGTACTTTGTGGATGCACGAGTTCAGCATTTGTTGACAAATATTGTCCTGTTATTACTCTCACTTTGTTCCAGTCCCAATGTCCATCCTTGGCACTGGATGTCACAGACTTAAATGTCACCAGTGTGCTCAGCAATGTTGTGTGAGTAGGTTGGGCCTATAGGAATAGAATTGTTGTCATTTCAAGGGGTAGACAGCACCCTGTATAAAGTGTGGTTATAGAACGTGTATTTGGTTTATTGAACATACTGATATATGTGCAGGCAACAAGATGCCACTCAAAGCTTTGTCTACAGAAGTACAGCAGTCACTGCCACGCCAGTTAATCAGTTTGTATTGCATCTTGTCTTTGATAAAGCACATTTTCCCTTCCAGCCAATATTCAAGATTTATGTAGCATTTCTTTCATTTCACACACATTTTGCATTCACAACTTCAAAATGCACATTCAAGCAGGTGAATGCAAACATGAACTTTGATGCATTTGGGAATTTTGGATAATTGTGTTAAAAGAAACACTTTTTAATGTGTTCTAAGTTGTATCTAAAATAAGTTTAGAAATTTTTGTACTGAAACTGTATTGGCCATAGTGTCAAAAACATTTAAAATGTTACCCTGCTTGAACTCTCACTTTGTCCACCAATATTTTTCCATCTCCTATTTTCCATTACTTTCTGCTCAAACCCCCTACTTTTTAAAATACTACTTCTTTAAAATTTCTATTGTCTAACTCCTTTTCCTAATTGTTCCTCTCTACTTGTCCCTCCTTTTTCTCCATTTATTTTTTTATGGGCTTACCACTTAAAATAATGCCAGAGACATTGGTGTTTGATTAGCATTTTTCATTGCTATAAATCTGTTTATCGTCTATAGGTGATGACAATCTTGTATGTATTGATGTATTCATTTATCCCCAATGTTATACAAATAAACTATTTTTAAAAGGGAGAAGGCTACATTTTGGTTACATGTAATGAACGCACAATCACAAACTTGCCTCAAAGGTTTCATGCTTACTTTGTTTTGCTTGTCTTCAGGTGCCGATGATCCTGGTGGGGAACAAGTGCGACTTGGAGGATGAGCGTGTGGTGGGAAAGGAACAGGGCCAGAACCTGGCCAGACAGTGGAACCACTGTGCCTTTTTAGAGTCCTCTGCTAAGTCAAAGATCAACGTCCTCGATGTGAGTACACACAAAACAAACGACTGGTGAACGTGCCCACATTGTAAACCACTAGTCCTCAAAGACCAGCCCCAATATTACATCTATCTCTCAAGGAATCATTTAAATGCTGACCTATTTGTAAGAGTGAACTTATCAGAATTTTATTTATTTTTTTGTTAACAAAGACCAGTATGGTTTATTCAAGATGCAGGTGGTAATGAGCTCCGCTTGATTATACCCACTACTCAGTGCTGCACTCTTATTAAACCTACTGTGTGTAAACGGCGGTATCCATCCATTTAGGGATGAGGCTTCAAATGCTTAAAGGTGCCACAGTGTGTTTAGGACCTGCCTTGTATGAAAGCGGAGTGCTTGTTAAGTCACTGGCAGTTTTCTCTCTTTGTTATGGTTATGCTTTCTTAGATCTTCTATGACCTGGTCAGACAGATAAATAGGAAAACGCCAGTGGAAAAGAAGAAGGCGAAAAAGAAATCCAATTGTGTCCTGCTTTAAAGACTCCCCTCCAGCCCCTGCAGCAGCTCTGAGCCAGGTGTGTATGTCTATAATTTTATACCACATTGTCACATAGTAGAAGTCATAAAGACCTAGCAGCTTACCTACTGTATTCATGAGGTCATGATGCATAGGCAGGCCGTCGGGTTAATTATTGTTACATAATAGCTTTCTATGCATCTTGGATGGTGCTGCTTGCATCAGTTGCAGTTATCATTCATCACAGTCTATTACGCGTTTGTTTGCCTGCAGTAAAGAATGGGCAAGTTAGTTGAAAGAAAATATCCGTAGAAAACTGCCCTTTGAAATATAACTGTCATTGTTTTTTTTAGTGGTGACTTTTATATTCTAATCAATGTTCACTTTGTTTAATAAAAGAATGTTGGAAAGGATTTCCTTTCATTTGTTTTAAATTCAACAAGCATTGTGTTGTATTTAGCAGAATACTGAAAGCAGCAGAAATGCAGAACTTTATAAGTTATATTGTTATCGCGATATTCAACATTATCGTATATTTTCCTCATATCGTGCAGCCCTAGTTAAAAATGTAGTCTTTGTCTGAGAGCAAGAACTATTCCACGTGACAACTTATCAGTCAGACATCTTTTTTGTATGTGTTGGACATGTCTTGTCACTTAAAATGACTGCAGTTGTCATCCTGTGACAATGAATAGCATTTCTTTGATGCTGATTAAGTTACAGATCCAAAAAAAGTTTTGGGGCAGGCTGACACCCCCCCTGAGTCAGCCTTCAAAAGTGTGAAGTGCTTTCATTAGCAGTTTCTTTTTACATCTTCATTGCTGTTGAATTAATGAGTCACTGTATGATGGCTGGAATTAAACATGGACCTCAGCAGACTGCAGCAGCTGGTTAGGTCTGAGAAAATCCAGATCGGTCATCAGGTTGTTTCCCAGGAAAATCAGAATCGCTTCTTCTTTTTTCATGTTTATTCACAGCGTTTTTTATAGTGTGACCAGATACTGGTAATGAGGAAGTCTGACAACAGACACGAGCTGTAAACCAGGCTGCTATTCCCGTCAATCCTTCCAAACAGAGAAGCTAGTCTAGAGATTTTAGCTTGAGGTTGTCAATTTGAACCAAATCTCACTGATTTTCTGGAAAATCAGCTGAGAAACTATTATAAATAAATATATAACCAGGTAGGCAGGCATTTTTGTTTGTTGATAATTTAGTAAGTTAAATACTTGATCAAATCAACGTACCTCCTCACATTGGTGCAAGGTTCCTATAATGCCAAAATTAGCATAAAGCTTATAGATTTGCAACAATGGCCGTAATGGCCTTTTAACAGAGAGAAATAGTAAAGCTATAGCTGCCTGGTATGAGCGGAACAAATCTCTATCATCTTGCAGTATGTATCATCATATTGGCCTATTCTAATTTTAGCTGCTGGTCACATTAACCCTAAACCCACTGTAGGTCGGAGGTCGCTATGAGCTCCTGATAAGATTTAACCCACTGCTCACCGACTTAGAAAGTCACAGTAAGAATGTTTGCACCCTGATGTGGAAAGTTTCCTTTGAAAGATGAGTTTAGGTTCAGCAGATCTTGTGAGATCTCATGATGTGTGTCCAGCCTCACAGGGAGATTACTTAGTTGGGCCTCCAGTATTTCCAAACGATAAAGGTATGAGCCTTAAGGGGTCACTATGCTCGGAAAGAACTGTTCCCCATGGCCACTCTCAAAGGCAGGGTGAAGAGCCGGACAGTGTCTCTTAAAGGCATTGATGGTGTTGCACTCAGATGTACACGCTAAAAGTGAAGAGGTAGTTGTGTGAAGAATAAAAAGAGAGCTTGACAGAGAAGTTCAAGCCATGTCTGGGGGTGTGATTTTCGGATTGTCAGTAGAAAGTAGGGCTGGGCGATGGGGAGAAAATCAGATATCACGATATTCTTGACCAAATACCTCGATATTGATATTGCGGCGATATTCTAGGGTTGACAATTGGTGCTTTAACAAAATATCTTCACACTTAGATTTTAGATAAATAATCATCAGTAATGTGGACATAATGTCCAAGTGGGGAAAAGGTAAATAATAGAACAGCTAGAACAGTCTGGTAAGTTGAGAAAAGTACATCACTTTACTGTAATGCAGCCTTTAAAACCAGTAAAAGACAACACTTCTGTCATATCACGATATTACGATATCCAAAATCTAAGACGATATCTAGTCTCATATCACAATATCGATATATTGCCCAGCCCTAGTAGAAAGTTACCAATATTCTAACTAAGGCCTCAATGTTTTTGTTTGATGATACAGGAGCCTCTGTACACAATGTACTGGCCTGAATTCAGTTTGACAGCCACTGTGTCTGGTCAGTGAAACTAATGTCCAGCAGGGTGGCAAGATGACTAGAGAAACTTTGTCCTTAAACTGGAGGACTTCAGTACAAGCTGTCATTTCTGTGGTTGTCAACCATGCTGAAGTGTCCTAGATGCTGACTCTTTACCATGTTTAGGGCTACTGTCCTGTAGCTGACCCTTTTTTATCTGAGTGGACAAATAATTTCTCGTATCTCAGTATCACATAATCATAATAACTATTTTCTCTGCTGACAGTATCCAAACATCTCTAGAGCTGCAATGATTAATCGATTAGTTGTCAACTCTTAAATTAATCGGCAACTATTTTGATAATCGATTAGTCGGTTTGAGTAATTTTTTTTAAGACAAAAGTAAAAATTCTTTGATTCCAGCTTCTTAAATGTGAATATTTTCTAGTTTCTTCTCTCCTCTGTGACAGTGAACTGAATATCTTTGAGTTGTGGACAAAACAAGACATTTGAGGACGTCATCTTGGGCTTTTGGGAAACACTGATCCACATTTTTAACCATTTTCTGACATTTTATAGACCAAACAAACTAATCGAATAATCGAGAAAATAATCAACAGATTAATCGACTATGAAAATAATCGTTCGTTGCAGCCCTAAACATCTCTTCTGCTGAATCTCCTGTATTGTTTCTGGATCAGTACTGCTGCAGGAGAGAGACGATTGCCTTTGGTGTGATCACTTTATTCATCCCCTAAAATCTGTCGTCAGCACCTCTATAACATACAGGGCAGTCAGTATCAAAACAGATGAGTAATGCATTCTATACTAGACAGTGGGATCTTTGTGCAGTGTACTAGTATTGAATAAAAATCAAACAGTTCATTAAAAATGTACAGATGTAACATAATGAAGTGTGGTTTGGTGTCAGTAATAGGACCTCTTTGTTGTTTAGAAATTAAAATGGGTGTAGCTGAACAACTTACAGTTTACAAGAGTTTTTCAGTTCCTCAGAATGCCTTACAATCACATCTTGGGCAGTGTCGTCAGAACAAAACTTCAGTGTTGCCAAACCAGCCAGCAGCAGAGATTTTATATCTACCTTCACTTTTAACTTGCAGGGAGGGAGGGAAATAAAAAACTTTTGATATTACAGATAACACGGGATTAGTGAAACAGACAGTACCATTGTGGCCAGCCCAGACATCAGGGCAACTAAACCACCCACTGCGTTCCTTGTCTGAATCCATCTGTGTTGGTCAGTTAGTGGTCCACTGTGTGAGTGGGCCCTGGGGCGGTGTCTGGCCCCCCCCTTTACACGCTGGCCAGTCCAATGAACCAACACTAATGGGATTACAGCCCCACTGTTCCACTGCTCACAACACACAAGCTCGTACACTGTAAGAGAGCGAGAGGGGTTACAGTGCCAGCCTTGCACAGGACAGAGAGAGAGTTAATGGGACATTTCACTTTGTACAACATGGGCATTTTCCAGTTAGCTGACCTCATGAGCCGCCAGTCTCAGATTTTAGCTCTCACTGTATTCACTGGTAGTCGGACAGAAATTGACAAGGAGCTCATATATAATATGATGGTATATTGATTCTTAAGGTGCAGGCTATTAGTATTTGCAGTTCTGTAGATTTTTTAAACCTGGAATTTGTTGGCTATGCTGGATACGGGGAGTTTAAAAAGAGACAGTGTGTCTTTAAAGATCTAAGTGTAACTATTTATTTGAGAGAAATCTGGACATACCTTACAGGCATCTTTTCAGACTCTTTTGGGCACCTACAGCAACGGGGCCTTTTTTATTGTAGCTTATCTGCACAGTGTTGAGTCAGATGTGCCCACATGTTGTTTTATCACCACAATACGTGACTTTGCCATTAGAGTTTATAGGCTTCGTAATTGAGCTCTAGGTTGTCTTTTAAACTTTTGAAATCTGAAAGTTAACTTGGATGTTACCTCATCTGAGAGTGTTGTATGCAACTCTCTAACAGACTTCACAATAAGCTCTTTTCAAAGCAGACTGCCACAGCAGCAAAAGCACAGGGGAAAACCATTGACATTAGTTATGGCTACTATCCAAGTGCCCCAGTTGGTCGTGCCGGTGATCTGCAGTAGCATGTTTAATAGCATGGCCCTGGAACATTTAATTGGAATGCAGCCATCGCATCACTGCCCAGTTTAATCAGGAGAGACTTAGCTTAGACTTAACTTGAACAATTCATTTTTATTCCAGTGCATGATAAAAAGAATTTGAGAAGAGTGTTTGGCAACAAGAGCCCATTGTGACGTGGTATATTTAGGGGGTAGTGAGAGAGAGAGAGAGAGATCTTTTCCTGATTAAACTTTCACTAAGCTTCATTTGGATGGTAGCATGCCCGCCACTCAAAGAGCCAGCTGAGTAAGCACTTGCAGGATTATTGTCTGTGTTCCACCCTTAGGCTTTGCTTTTGGTCAAAACCATTAGTTTGACCTATAAATGAAGCAATTTCATAAAGAGTATACAGACAAGTTAATGTATTTAAAATCAGTTTAATCAATCATTTGTATGTTTAGTTACTAAAATTCATGTGTGGCACTGCTCAGCTAGTACAATAATATTTATTAGTGGCCCTGATTTAGTTTTCTCCTCCTACAGATGTAATGTCATTAACAGGCCACTGGAGGGAACTGACATTTTGTAGATGGTGTTTTGGAATTCCTAGTCAGGCTATGAAATGAGGACTTAACCACTGTGCTGTCTTGCAGAAATGCTGTAATGAAGAACTGTTGCCCTGATTGGAACGTGCCAGCATTCCAACAGCTCCACCCCACCCCCTTCCCCTCCCTCCATCAGCCATAAATGGTGAATCAGCTGACTGAACTGCTCCTATCAAAGAAGAGGATGATCTACACCAGAGAGAGAGAGAGAGAGAGAGAGAGAGAGAGAGAGAGAGAGAGGGAGAGAGTAAAGAGAGAGAAAGAAAAGACAGTAAGAGAGAGAAGACTCTGGTCTCTCACCTCCGAGGACCTTCCTCTGTGTCTGTTTCAGTGTGAACCCTGAATGAACAGTCTCCATTTTCTGCACCAACAAACACCACAAACTTATGATGATGATGATGATAAAAAGCCTCTGAAAGTTTTTTTTAAAAAGTGTCCATGAGCTGCCTACATGGCCAGAGTGCAGCCCCCTTATTTTCATTTTTTGACAGTTCAACAAAAAGAAAAATAACAGCGTTAAAAAGAAGGAAAACAAAGTTAGAACTTGGATTCAGTATTTTTCATCTTTTTCAATATCGTATTTGAAAGACATGGAAGTTGACCTCTTTTTAGTTGTATGATTATAAATATTCTTCAAATATGAGCATGAAAAATATGCATCAGTTATTAAGTGTAGATGTTTTCAAGTGGAAGAGTGAGATTTCTTTTTTTTATAGCCATACACCTATTCTCCATGCCTGTCATGTCAGTGATGATAGATCAAGGTCTATGATATGTATTATTTTTATTCTATATTTCTTTGTTCGCCCTGTTGTTCATGGACTTCTGCGAATATCTCTCTCTGATGTGACTTAATTTTATACTCAGTCACTGGGATTTCATAGCTCCCATAATATATTCTAATGCCATTTTTTGCATAATAATGCTTCAGAAAAAAAATGGGTCTTTTATAGAAGAAATATGGGGAAAATAAGGATTGATTTCTATGTCTCTTGAAGCTGAAATATATTATACTAAACCAACTCTAATAATGCTTCTTGTGTTTTTCTGTCAATGATGTTCCAGCTTTTATGGATTATTAAAGTACATTTTAGTACATTTTCATTATATTGGTCAATGTATTTTTGTGAATTAAACTTTTATCCAAAGCGGATTTGACTTATTTGAGAAAATTAAAAGGTGTCTTTTTAAAGGGTTGGGAACTTCATATGGAACAAAAATAGGCATTGCATATTTATATTTTGTTAGCTATTAAGTATTCATAAATATTGATTATTTACAGTGAAAGCTGTCTGTTCATTGATCAACAGATGGCAGAGAGAAGGCAGTGTTGGATTACTGTATATGCACTGTACAACTAGCCTATTTAGGTGTATTATGCCCTACATATGCCTTACTTTTAATGTACACTAGGTGTCAGTATATGAAAAGAAATGACATTCAGTGAGTTTCAGTAAGTCAAAGCATACACCCCACCAGTTGTGTAATGTGGAATAATGGGACAATCACAAAAAAATTGGTGCATCTTTTTTATGATGATTTTTCTTTACACAAAAACTTGTGTATTGGAAAGAAGGACCGATGGTAACTACTGTATATAGTATTGAGCTGGTTCTGGTGCTTTGTACACTGAGCCCCAACAGCCTGGATTCATTTTAGTTTCTCACCTTAAAGACAGGATTTTCTGTAATCTTCGCTCACTGATTTCCAGTGCAAAGAAAAGCTGGAGGGATTTAAAAATCAGAGTAGATGAAAGGTTGAAGGCAACATTAAATTCAATGTGATTTTTGTTCACAAAGCAGTTGAGTTCATTAGCAGTAAAACACCCTTATTCACTTTTACACAGTCAGAGCTTTTGCTGCTACAGCCTCACTTTGTCTAGTTCTCTTAATACACCCATGGGTATGACCAGTAGCTTATGGTGGCTAAAGTTAGCTAATGTTGTGTTACACTATGCTTGAGGTCTTGTATCCATCCATCCATCTTCGTCCGCTTATCCGGGGTCGGGTCGCGGGGGTAGCAGCTCCAGCAGGGGACCCCAAACTTCCCTTTCCCGAGCCACATTAACCAGCTCCGACTGGGGGATCCCGAGGCGTTCCCAGGCCAGGTTGGAGATATAATCCCTCCACCTAGTCCTGGGTCTTCCCCGGGGCCTCCTCCCAGCTGGACGTGCCTGGAACACCTCCCTAGGGAGGCGCCCAGGGGGCATCCTTACCAGATGCCCGAAACACCTCAACTGGCTCCTTTCGACGCGAAGGAGCAGCGGCTCTACTCCGAGCTCCTCACGGATGACTGAGCTTCTCACCCTATCTCTAAGGGAGACGCCAGCTACCCTCCTGAGGAAACCCATTTCGGCCGCTTGTACCCTGGATCTTGTTCTTTCGGTCATGACCCAGCCTTCATGACCATAGGTGAGGGTAGGAACAAAAACTGACCGGTAGATTGAGAGCTTTGCCTTCTGGCTCAGCTCTCTTTTCATCACAACAGTGCGATAAATTGAATGTAATACCGCACCCGCTGTGCCGATTCTCCGACCAATCTCCCGCTCCATTGTCCCCTTACTCGCGAACAAGACCCCAAGGTACTTGAACTCCTTCACTTGGGGTAAGGACTCATTCCCTACCTGGAGAAGGCACTCCATCGGTTTCCTGCTGAGAACCATGGCCTCCGATTTAGAGGTGCTGATCCTCATCCCAGACGCTTCACACTCGGCTGCGAACCGATCCAGTGAGTGCTGAAGGTCACAGGCCGATGATGCCATCAGGACCACATCATCTGCAAAAAGCAGCGATGAGATCCCCAGCCCACCGAACTGCAACCCCTCTCCACCCCGACTACGCCTCGATATCCTGTCCATAAATACTACAAACAGGATTGGTGACAAAGCGCAGCCCTGGCGGAGGCCAACTCTCACCTGAAACGAGTCCGACTTACTGCCGAGAACCCGGACACAGCTCTCGCTTTGGTCGTACAGAGATTGAATGGCCCTGAGAAGGGACCCCCTCACCCCGTACTCCCGCAGCACCTCCCACAGTATCTCCCGGGGCACCCGGTCATACGCCTTTCCAGATCCACAAAACACATGTAGACCGGTTGGGCATACTCCCAGGCTCCCTCCAGGATCCTTGCGAGAGTAAAGATCTGGTCTGTTGTTCCACGACCAGGACGGAATCCGCATTGTTCCTCTTCAACCTGAGGTTCGACTATCGACCGAACCCTCCTTTCCAGCACCTTGGAGTAGACTTTACCAGGGAGGCTGAGAAGTGTGATACCCCTGTAATTGGCACACACCCTCTGGTCCCCCTTTTTAGATCTTGTAATTATCTTAAAATTGTCACTTGTGGCCACAGTGGCTGCAGGTCATTAAGAGTTATATAGTCTCGCTTTAAAGGTTATGTTTCTTAATTATTGCTTGGTCTATAAAATATCAGACTAGTAAGAAGTTACAAGTCTTGAAATCACTTGTTTTGTCCAGCCAACAGTCTGAAACCTATACAGTAGATATTAGATTAACGATTAAGATAATAAAAGCAGCAAATCCTCACAATTTAGAAGCGGGAACTGGTGGCATTTTTGCTTGAAAACTGACATGATTAGTCGATTATCAAAGTAGTTGATAAATTGACTAATTGTTTCAGCTCTAAATATTGTGATATAGTATTTTAGTTTTTCCGGTAAATCAATTGAGAACCTTTTTTTTGGCTGATCTAGCAAATTAAATACCTGACAAATTAAGGCATCTCACTGATGCAATAATTCTCAACTCATTGATTCACAACTTTGTCCACAATAATCTAATACAGCCAGAGATATTAAATAGATATTTACCTCAGTAAAATGGTGTGGTAAATATATGTCATATCATGGTAGATATCTTAAAATCCACCCTACTGCATGTTACATTCTGTAACCCCAACCACAAGGCTCTGTATTTTGTCAGGAGTCAAAATAACCAGGCAGACCATGAGCACGAGCACTTCTTCAAGTTTTTTTTCAAACTTTTTTTTTGCCAGAGGAGAAAAGAAATGCTGCATCATCTAAGCTCCTAATTTCTCAGAGGAGGACGTGTCAAGCAGAGGAGGATGCTAAATGTCTGCTGGTGAGAACTGTGGAGAAGGGATTATAACGTGTGACTCACTTCATGTTCTTGTTTTTTTTACTCTTATCACCTACACTGCAGCCTTGATCGGGCCCTTAATCCCTTTAGCGGTTGAGAAGCGGAGTAATACCAAAACACTTTTGCAGTCATTATCCTCTCTGTGAGATAATGCCTGCTGTCATCCTCCAGACTCCCCCGGTCTGAGGTTTCTTCAGCTTCTCCAGGTCCCCTCGGAAAAAGTAGGAAGGCTGTTTGGTACCAGGTGGGCTCGCGTCAAATCAAAGCACTCTCTTTTTGGGTCTTACAAAATGTGATCCTCACGAGTATACATCTATTGGAGCTTGTATAAAAACATGGTATAATAAGCTTGATATTTCACATGCTGTTACACTGTATTGCCAAAAAGTAAAGGGACACCCCTGTCCTCATACTTTTATGGACTTTGGTGTAGGACTGTTTTCATGATGTGGACCTTAGCTCCAATTTGGGGAATCTTAATGCTGCAGCAAACAATACTATTTTAGTGTGCTTCCAACCTTGTGGCAACAGTTTGGGGAATACCTCTACCTGTTTCAACATGACAATACCCTACTACACCCCAGGCAACAGGTTCTCACTCCCATCTCGTAAAATACGGACGCTTGATGAAAAAGACATCGTTGGACAATATACGAAAACATAGAAATAATTTAGCAGAGTACATATTCGTATAGAAGTATTTGCCATCATCAGATATAACCCTGCCTTGAACAGTGATCTAAAAGCATCTACTAAACTGCATTTGTTTACATGATGTTGAAAGCATTGGGTGTTGATAAGTGTTGATGTTTTATTTTACAAGTCAATGACTAGATTAAGCAGACCTGTGACATCACCAGCCTAAATGATGCAACTGAGCAATCAGTGGGTTTACCCGGTGTGTATTAGCTGTTGTTTCCTGACAACTTTATCTGGTCTTCATTAAGGTTTTAAAAGTAAATTGAAGGCTTGGAACTGCAACAATGCCTCTGTCTTTTTTGGAGTAACTTTAATTTTACGCAGGTTGTATTACCAGTGGATCTGCTGGTTTCTAAAACTTGACTGGCTTCCATCTCATCCAACACCTTTGGGAATAACTGGAGCGCTTATTGCCCAACAGCAGTGCGAAACCCCACTAATTCTGACCTGAATGGAGAATGGAGGCTGTTATAGCAGCATATTAAAGTTCATGGTTTTGGAATGAGATGTTCAACAATCACATATGAAATATCTCAACAACTATTAGATGGAATGCCATGCCGTTCATGTTTCCGGGAGGATGAATTCTGATAACTTTGGTGATCCTTTTGCTTTTCCTCTGGTTTTGTGTCAAATGTCACAACAGCTATTGGATGAATTGCCATGAAATGTGGTGCAGACATTCTTGCCCCCCTCAGGATGACTTGAATTTGTCCAGTTATTTGGTTTATGACTAAATACCTGCAAAACTAATAGCATTCCCATTAGCCTCAGCTGCACTTTGAGATGGTGACTCCAAATCATGCAAGTGATGTCCCACTTTGATGTATGCAGTGTCTTCTGAAATCTGACACCTTTCCCTCAGAGGAAAATATATTGTTTTCCGGGTGTTACTATCTAGCAAAAATTGCCCCCTTTAGGTGGCTGAATTACATCTTCAACACAGTTTGAGATCTATATTGTTCAATGGCAGCATAAAACACTCTCTGGGTTTGCAACAATACACTGGGATGGATGAATTCTTAAAGAGGGCCTCCAAACAACAGCCAGCTTTCATCCACTCAAGGTCCCCGAACCTATTATAAAAGATTATATATTTCTTCTGTAATGTCATCACCCTATCCCCTACACACACACATGCACGCACGCACGCACACACACACACACACACACACCCTTCCCCTCTTCAGATCAATTAACAGATTAGTGGTTGTGTGGGATAGATTGGCCCGGGCTCAGGATATCAAATGTGTCTAATGCATTTTCAGGAGAGGGAGTGAACATGAGCTTCACTATCAGGGGAATATTGACAGTTTGGAGTGCAAGGTTACGTTTGCCCTCTGAGGATTCATCATCTGCCATTTCCTGTCTGTAATTTATTTATTTTGATGATGTACACTGATGCTATTGATGTTCAGGTAATTCTCTAATATTCCACATCTTTTAATGCTAGGTTACCCCTTTGCTAGCAGACATTTCTTCTTCATACTGTATATGTGTTTCACAGTAATGCACGTGTTAAAAGATGCACAATATATTTCTTCAATTCCCTTTCTTTTGTCTCTTTTTCTGAACCATTTCTGTGCAAAATGGTACTATTCATTTGCTGTAGGTTTCTTCTGGACTACATTTTCTTAATCAAATACACTGTATATCCCATTTATATATTAACTAACAATATAAAATGCTTTTTATATCTTTGTTTTTTTCCTTCTTTTGTTCTATTAACATGGGTACTCTGCCTGCCTGTGATTGCGATAGCACAGTTCTGTAATTAAAACAAAGGGCATCGGTGCTAATTAGCAGTGGCACCTAATTGAAAATGGATGATGTTTTCCCCGTCTCTATTATTACTTTATGTTTGCATTAGGAATAAGAGGCAATTTGTTCACAGCATATTCCACATGTGTTTACACAGGCAGTCTGTGTCTTTGTTTATACTCACACATAGCTGCACATATTTGTGACTTGACTGTTTAGACAGCAGTGCGACTCTTCTAATTATGACAGCCGGTGTACAGAAAATTGAAGTCATTGTAGTTCAGTCTTGATATTATTTAAAATATGTCAAATTTGTTATATCAGTTTAACTTGTTGTACTTTTAAATAGTAATGGATTATAACAGCTACAGTTTCAGTGAATGATGACATTGTGCACATTTTTTTGACATCTCAAACACATTTGATACCGATGATCATTAAATTATTCTTAGCAAACTACAGTATTTAGTTTGCGATGATGTTGCACTGAATTGGTTTCAAGCTTATTTTACAGGGAGAACACTGTTGTGGGTGATGGTGCTAAATCAAGCTCATCATTAATGGCGTGCTGTAGGGTTCTATTCTTGGTCCATTACTACTTACATTACACATAAATATTATTCTTCCTAACACATAATTCAAAGTCTATTTCTATGCAGATGATACCATTTTATGAACCTATTGCTCCACTCCAGGCTCTTCAGTCTGCTTTACAGATATCCTCTCTTAATCATAAACTTGTTTCGCTGATAAGACCAAGAAGATGGTGTTCTCCGCCATCTACTTCAACTTCTACTTCTTCAAATCATATCAGCCAAAAATTTAAAAAACAAACAAGTATTTCTGAATATAAATCAAAAGCTGTTGGCCTTTGTCTCTAACCCTTAAAACAGTCTACTTTTATGTCTGTACTTGATTTTGGAGATATTTTGTACTGTCATGCTGCCCCATCATTGCCTCAATGCATTTGGCTTTTATCACTAATACAAATTTCTCATTATTGCTCTCTGTAACACAAAGTTGGATGGACTTCCTTAGGAATAATCATCTTATGATATTCATCTATAAAGCTCTGCTGTTAAAGATTCTAACTACCTCACATCTTTTTTAAATTTAAATGTTGTAAATTGAGTACATGATCCAAACCTTAGATATTCAAAATGTATATACTAACCTTGGCAGAACTGGTTTCTGGTACTCTGCACTGCTCTTAAGCCGAATTCGTTGATTCCTATTGGAGATTTTAAAGCTTTACTTTGCTGTTTGTTTGTATGACTAGTAAACATTTGTATTCTGTTTTGTCGCTTAATTGTTGTGTGTCTGGGTTTTGTTGCTCTTGTATGATTTAGTGATTATGTATGCTTGTTGTTCTCAGGTCCTTCTTGAAAAAGAGAAGTTTATCTCCGATTAAATAAAAGTTACTACAATTACTTTTATTATTAACTATATTATTACTATTATTATTTATTATGTAACTCTTGTACCCTTTAAAATGCTGCACACTTTAAGTTTTTAAGATATGAAACATCACAATTCACCTGTAAAGGAAGTAAGTCCAGTAAGCGTTCCTGATTCATGGCCTGTACACTTTGTGATGACAAGAGAACATTGAAAAATCAGTGGTAATGTGTTTAAAAACCAAAGTGGCAGCCGCTCTTCTGGGACCTTCCTGTGTCTGTTGGCTTGAGTTCCAGTCAATTACTCTTAGTGATACGTCTCAGCAACACTGTGCGTCTGTCTAGAGATTGTGCTAATGCATCACAGCCTCTGATAGTAAATAAGAAATGGCTCCCATCATCTCACTTTGAAGAAGTGGTCTCATCACGATCATCAGACAAACAGATGCAGCTACTGTTTAGAAGAAAGCCGCTTCAAAATGGGTGTATTTATGTGGAGATGTTTCGTCTGAAACTGTTGATAAACAGGAATAAAAGTAAGTAGTAAATAGTCAAAATATCAACTGTGAAGGAGTAAGGAAGGAGTAATATCTTTCTTTCAAAACTTGCTGTTTGTATAGATATTCAACAGGCATTCAGACTAAAATCCATTATAAAAGAGGATGCCTTGTTTGACTCATACATAAATGTAACATAATACTATATAACCTTTGCACCTGTTTTAATCAAAGCCTTTGATTTTATCTTAACAACGATCTTACTCTTACTTTTTTAATCACAACTGCTTCCTTCTACCTACATTACTGTAACTAGTTTAGGCAACTTTTTGACCTTGAAAATAGTAGTTTGACAAAACAATCCCGATCCATGTACTGGCTTTTTCCGAAGATTCTAACTGTATCACAGTCTTCATCAGCTGATTGCTTAGTTGCCATTGAGATGGATCTGTTGAATTGTGAGTTCAGCAGCTGTTATGATTTCACCCCAGCAGTTTAGAAAGTAATTATAGTACATAGACTTGCAGGACTGATGAAGGTTATTCTAAGAAATGTGGGCGATTACTCACAAATACAAGCATTTGGATGCACCAAAAGATGAAATTACAGCACAAGACAGAAAAAAGACTAACCACAAATGTCTGTGGTTGTGACGGCACTCTTAACCCATAACAAGACTAAAAGAGTCTATAGCCACGCTACCATGTCTGTGAGGCTGTACTTAGGTACAGCAAACTGCTAATGTCAGCCGCTAACATACTCATGTTTAGCAGGTATAATGTTTACAGTTTTTCACCATCTCAGTTTAGTGTGTTAGCATGCTAACATGTGCCAATTAGCACTAAACACAAAGTACAGCTGAGGCTAATGGAAATGTCAGTAGTTTTGCAGGTATTTGGTCATAAACCATGCAAAGTATTGGACATATTAAACATTTTTATCTGCTGATGGCACTAGATGGAAAGCTAATGGAGTTGCTTAAGTTATTACAATTCATCCTGGGGGAACCATGATTATATGATGGTATAAAATTATATGATAAGCAATCCAATGATTGTTGAAAAATTTCACTCATCACAAATGTGAGCCTCATGATGGCGTTAGAGGAAAATTCAGAGGGTCACCAAAAGCAGTAGGACTCATCCTCTGGGGACCATCAATATTGGTACAAACTTTCATGGCAATCCATCCAGTAGGTGTGGAGATACTTCAGTCTAATCTAGACCAAAGTGCACAGCTCCCCGGCCCTGTGCTTTATGACCCAGCCATCCTCCCCGACCTTCTCCCTACACGGACAGACCGGCCTTATACAGCAGCAGTCAATGTAGTTCATACAGCAATGAATACATGGAATACATTACACTGCATTAGTTCTCGTAGCTATATGTACGAATGGTTCAAGAGAACAGCCTACAAAAACATGTACTGTATGACCAACGATCTGATATTAACATAAACATGTTTTTCTCTACAATTCGTCTGACTCATGAAAATATACAGCTAAAACTCTCTAAGGGCTTAAAAAATAAGACAAATCAATTTATACACTAATTAATAATGTTTGTAATCAGGCTTGACTTCACACAAACAACACAAATTGCAGTAATAATTATAGGAAAATGCAGCTCTTGTTCCGTGGTACATCCTCTGTGCAAATCTTTTTCTTCTTTTTCTTCTTCAATAAATTAGAGCACTTTATAATAAAACATCACTGATGTTTTATACAGTGTATGCAGTGTTGTATGGTTATTCAAGATATCACCATGCTTGTACTGTACAGGCATAAAAATGGCCCTTATGGGAATTTCTCAACGCTGTGCAGCTATTTCTGATGTTTCTTGCAGTATGTGTTTTTGAACATTTTCGGATTCAAATTATATCTTGCACATCCTAAAATCATCTGATCAAACCTCTCCTCCTCCATGATGCAAGATGTCATTATTCATTCATTCATCATTGAATTTTTGCAATCTGATCTTCTGCTTCTGTGAGCTTTTTCACTTCTCATCTTCACTTCAATTGCCTGTAATTTCCCAACTTATTTTGTCAGGTAAAACCTAATTATTATTTTTTTCTGCTGTCTTTGCATGCCAATGTTTGGAGCATCTTTTAAATGCAAATCATTCATGAGAGACTCATGTTTTTCAATCCAGCAGCTAAGCATGTCTCCTCTGAAATGTCAATAGCTCATTAGAAGAGGGCTCTCCTCTCTTGTTGTTATGGGGCTTTTATCATCATTACCTCATTCCCTGGTTACCAGCTCCCACATGTCTGTTACACACCACAGTGAGTGTGTGTGTGTGTGTGTGTGTGTGTTTGTGTGTGTGTGTGTGTGTGTGTGTGTGTGTGTGTGTGTGTGTGCATGTGTGTGTGTGTGTGCGTGTGTGTGTGTTTGTGTGTGAGTGTTGATGTTTCTGTGTGCCTGGTCATTAGAGAGGAGGTGATGACTGCAGTGGTGTTAGTGATGTTTCAATATCAATTCCCGCCAAGGCCCTGACTCTGTGCTGCTGCCCCTCTTTGCAAATCTAACCTCGTCCTTGCCCCCATGTAATATAGTAGCAGGTCATTGGCCTGCATAGTTATTCATGGCGGTGAGGAGACTTCATCCTCTGTCACTACATTTATTTAGCGTTTTAATCAGTAACGTTTTTCTTTTCTTTTGTAATTGTTGTGTATGTATAAATGAATGAGTGAATGAATGAATGAATGAATGAATAATGTTATTATTGTGTCATGCACACAAAACGTATGCCCAGCCCAAACGGGCTTACAAGACACCATTACTTATAGCAAGGAACCAGATACCAAAATAGCAACATAAATTAAACAAATACACCTTCTTGTCTTTTTTGCCATGCTTTAGAAACAAAATGTATGTATCTTAGTCAATTAGATTACTTGTGTTCAGATCTCTCTTATGCTAATTTAGTTTTCTACTTTTCTACTTAATGTCTTCCCCTTTCTGTAATCTCCTATATTCTCTGATATTCTTCAGTGTATAATCGGTGGGGTTACTGCAAATAAAAATTGGTTCTTGTCACCATCAGATGCCATATTAAATTGTATCAAGACAAAGCTACATTTGCTGCTATGTTATTAGATCATTTCTTGGTGCTAAACCAATTGATATAGTCTTTTTATTTCTGGTTTTGCATGCATTATATGTATTTTGTCTTGCAGAACATGTGTGTCACTAACCAGGCACTACAGTAAATGAGATTTGACCCTGAGCTGATCCTCAATGACAGAAACACATTCTTCATGAGGCAGCTGCTGACATCTGGCCTTTTGCAGACAGAGAGTCTGAACATGGAGTCGTCTGCCTGTCGGTACACATTTTACATGCTTCCCTCCTATTAGTCATATAGTCATATATGGAGAATTTAGCCATTAAACCTTCATAAGAACAAAAAGGATAAAAAAAAGTGACAGCCTATTATGGCAACAGAACAATGTATGTTGCAGGACAACTGATAGGAAATGGACTGTGTGTGTTTTGAATCTCTGTGCCATTATCAACCTTGAATTGGAGTCAGGGCTGCAGAGCACTCTGCCATTGATTTAAAATCCTAACAAAGGAGCAGAAGGGACCTCGTATCATTGCACGGCTTTATATTATAGAGATACAGGAGCTTTTTTCCTCATGGATGAAACCACATTAAGGGCACACATACCACACTCTGGCAAATAGAGCTCTTGTCAGCTCATAGAGGAGAGGTTCACTCTCTTGAGTATGATGGCCACTTTCTGCATGCAGTCACATTTGTGGGCCGACATCGAGGGGAAAACGGCTGGAACAATGGCAAAAACAAGGGTGGGGGTTTGAATGGGGGATGGTTTTCCACAACCGGGGAAATGCGGCTTGGAGCATGAAATCAGAGCCACTGGAGATTGCTGCTTTCTCATTGAATCCTGCTCTCCTGTTCTGCTGACTTGGAGGTTTGTGGCTGTAATGAATATCTTGCCTGGGATTGTGGAGGCTTCCCTGGGCTGTTCTGTATTCAGCTGTAGCTCAACACAAGGTAGACTCTATGACTCTACGGATGGATGGTTGGATCTTTTTTTTCTCTTTCTTCTCTACTCCTTGATGAAATTCATTGCTTGTGTAATAGGGGTTTTATTGTGCGCTGACTGGGTTTTATAATCTGCTCTCAGTGCACGTTGGAGATAAATCAGCCCCGTAGAAAATCACCTTAAGGTATAATTGCTTACACATCCAGTCCTCACCTGGGGTTTGCCATTTAGTTACACTGTGACTTGTGAAATAAGAACAGAAACACCAACAAATGTGTACTGCAATGAAAAAATATTGGTTTACATTATAGGAAAATTGATTCAAGAGTGATTGCCCTCCAGGCTCTACAGTTTGCTTTCAAAATGTAAGGTTTGTCTTGAAATTATTCCTCAATGAGAAGCTGTTTTGTAGTATCTCTTTAGTTACTAACACTCATTAATGTCTTCAGATTATTTTTAGGTATTATTTTTGCCTTTTTTGTCAAGATCCAATTTAATGTAATTAAAATGTCTAAGTGGCTGTTCAGTAAACTCTTATATTTAGTTTGGAGGGAAGAGTCTGTTTGTTACCCAAAAACTGAAAACACAAGAGCAAAAATCAAAGGAACGTGTAGCTTACATTTGTCTGCTTTAGCATAATTTGCAAACGTGAGCATGTCTGGTTTTCCTACCTACAATTGTAAACGATCCTTCCAAGGCCAAGGAGCATTTAATATTACATTATTTTGTTGGGTTGCAGGTTACGTAAACAAAAACCTTCACAATAGCAAGTACTTTTAGCCCGACCTGGCAAATGAAAAAACATTGGACCTTGTTAATTAATCATTAATACTGTGTTATCCTGTTGTATTTTTGGATAGTGAGGAAATGCAGGCAGTGGAGAAAAACACATGAGGTGCAGAAAACACGAGAAATGTGAGAAACAGGTCATCTCTTCAAAACAACAAAATTGAGGTAACAGTGAAAAACAACTGAATTTCAGTAGAACAATAAAACAAAGAGGACTTTTTGTGTTTCTGTTTTCAAATCAGACTGAGGAAATCCGTTTATATGAAATTCTTCACTGGACTCTCTACGTTGTGAGAGAGGGTGGGAGGAAGCACGCACGCACGCACGCACGCACTCACTCACTCACTCACTCACTCACTCACTCACTCACTCACTCACTCACTCACTCACTCACTCACAATAATGTGAATTTCATCTCCGTGTCCCCATGTGGTTCTCTAATACACAACCAGAGAGGGCTGAACTGAATACTGAGCTGCTTATTGGAGCATGATTACACACCAAAGGATCCACAGTTAAATATCACCCAGATGAACATCCATTTCCCCACAACAATAGCTAATTGAACACAGCACCCTGCCTCTCAGTTGGGGCCTATTGAAATGGTGCAGGTTGATATTTCTTTCAAAAGGGACTCTCAAGAACTGAGTATCCACAGCTGCTGTCTGCGTTAAGTGGCCTGGTGGCCCTTATTTCCTGCAGTGTAACAGTGTAACAAAGACTGGATAAAATGCTTCTGGATAGTCACTTAGGAGCTGTGGAGTGGAAAGGATTTTGATAGATGATCCTGCAGAGTCAGATCACACAGATACATGATATTGCAGGCACAATGAACCTACACAGTTTAGGTGCTGCATTGAAGGGACCACTAGTGTCCAGACAGGCCAACTATGAGTGAAGAAACATGTACATTATGGGAATGTATGAGTATGAGCAAATTACTGTCTTGATGTGTGTGTGGGTGTATGTATGAGATGACATTTTGAACATACTATATACATAACATTTACAGCCTAAGGTCATTTGCAACATGTGGTTATGACAGACTTTAAAAATGTGCATGTAGTGCATTTAAAAGACATTA
The DNA here is from genome assembly GCF_031162955.1 of Sander vitreus. Taxonomy (NCBI): domain Eukaryota; kingdom Metazoa; phylum Chordata; class Actinopteri; order Perciformes; family Percidae; genus Sander; species Sander vitreus. The sequence goes on from NC_135858.1 coordinate 20,396,736, forward strand.
TGTCAAACATAAACAACAAACAGAAAAAATACATTAATAAAATTCTACATAAAGTCACCAGATCACCTATGACATCATGCCTGATCACTCTTCAGAACTGTTTAAACTTGGACTTACAGTAAAACGATCGCAGTTATAATAGTTTTGAAAGCCATCTGTCCAAAAGGGGTTTCAAGAAATTACGTTTTACTGACACATGAGATCATATCGGCTATCCACACTGTTATTTTGTTGTTGTTGTTGTTTTTAGGTTGTTTGCTATATTTGGATTGTTTGTTGTATTTTCTCTTTTAGTTAGGTAAAATGCAAACAGCTTCCCATACTTAGCTATCATAGGAGCTGCCTTGCTTTAATGTGAAAAAATCATATGTGATGCCGGTGCTGTGTTTTGAGTGGCTTACAATGCATAAAACACTCACTACTGTATACAGCAGGGAAAAGAAAGTTAAATATGTGTGTGCTGGAAATACATTTTTGGAAGCTGGAAATCTCAACACCTGGAAAATGCAACACTGGTCTGAGTCACTGGACTCAATCAAAGAAACTGTAACCTACTCCATTACAGTAATGTGGAAATCTAAGTTAAGTTTGAACCAAAATATTAAGTAAATAGCGTCTTTTGTTTACATAAGACCACCTATTTCTCCAGGTCTAATGTAACAGTTATGCTGCTATCACATAAAGGGTGGACAAAATGAAAGCAATACTATGGAAGGTATCATATTTTCCAATACGAATCATCTCTGACATAACAAATATTTACCATGATAAGCTGCACAGTTAAAGTACTTGTTGCAGGGCTGTTGCACTGGATTGCTTAACACTATGGATGCTGTTATTGTGTCCTGCTTTCCTGCTGTCGCTCTCAGTTACTAATAGATGCCCATCTTTGATATCAGAGCCCAGCATGTTGTCTGAATGTTTGGACACGTTGCACTGAGGTGCAGCAAATCTGCTTCCATTGGAGCCAACCTGCCAACATCAGGCCCCTCTCTCTGGAGCGTGTAATAACTCTGGAGATCCCTGCTGTGCAGAGTGTGTGTGTGTGCATGTCTGAGTGTGAGTGTGTCTCTGTGCAATAGCAAAAATCCTTGCAGTGTGCACTCATGCATACTGATAAGTGTGATGTGTGTGTGTGCGTGTGCGCGTTTAATAGCTGCTGAACTTACTAATAATACATAACAGCTTGGAATCTCGTGAATCAATTCTCATAAAGATAGATAGATAGATAGATAGATAGATAGATAGATAGATAGATAGATAGATAGATAGATGTGTGTTGGTTCGGGTGAGCTTGCTGCTCCTCCTCGATGGCTTGAAGATTGTCAAAGGCTGTTTGAGCCTCCAGGGCTTCCTGTCAATCTGTCTACTTCTATCACATCTTTATCTTCATAATGATGAGATACGGGGCTCTGTGGGGGCTGATGGTACTCTAATGCATTCACTCACTCTGGCAGGCACATACACACACCTGTACACACAAACCGGTTTTTATCCGAGTACTCCAAATAGCATATTCAGGTAATTCAAAGCTGGAATATGGTGTTTACATGTGCAAAACAAAATGGGATATTCCAACAAGACTAAGAGTCTACAGCCATGCTCACAGCTCTGTGAGGCTGTACTTAGGCACAGCCGTCAGCTAAATGCTAACTTCACTAACACAATGTTACAATTAGATGCTGATGTTGTTAGAATGCTAGAAAACATTTGCTAATTAGCACTAGACACAAAGTACAGCCTGAGATTGATGAGGATGTCATTTATTTGGTAGATATTTGGTCACTCACAAACCAAAGTACCAAGGACAAATGAACATTTTCATCTACAAACCAATCCCCCATTCATGTTAGTTTTCAGCTAAAGATTCTCTGGATCTTTTGATGATATTATGGATATTATTATTATCCCTAAATTTCCTTGTACATTGTAAACGTTTTTTTTCTTTCTGTTGGACTATTTGCTCACACAGTTGGTCACAAAGTGGTGAACCCACCCCATCCTTGCTTGTGAACGAGTGAGCCTTTTGGGGATGCTCCTTTTATACCCAGTCATGACACTCACCTGTTTCCAATTAACCTGTTCACCTGTGACATGTTCCAAACAGGTGTTTTTTTCAGCATTCCTCAACTTTCCCAGTCTTTTGTTGCCCCTGTCCCTGCTTTTTAGAAACGTGTTACAGGCATCAAATTTAAAATGAGTGAATATTTGCATAAAAGCAATAAAGTTAATCAGTTTGAACATTAAATATCTTGTTTCTGTAGTGTATTCAATTGAATGTAGGTTGAAAAGGATTTGAAAATCATTGTATTCTGTTTTTATTTACGTTTTACACAGCGTCCCAACTTCATTGGAATTGGGGTTTGCAACTGTAGTGCTTGACAAAGAGTTGAGCAATCACCACAATTTCTACAATTCATCCTCTAAGGAACATGAATGTTTTGAGAATCCATCCAATTGCGGTAAAACATTTCCCTCAAAATCACAATTGTCAGACTGTTGGTGGCGCAAGAGGAAAAGTCAAGACTCACCAAAGTCAGTGGAGTTCATCCTCTGGGACCACAAATGTCATGGCAATCCATCCAGTAGTTGTTGAGATATTTTTGTCTATATCAATGTAGTGGACCGACCTAGCATGGCTAAAAAAACTGATCATAGCAAAGACATGAATTTATATTCATTTAGAATTCTTTAAAATACTAATAGCATTAGATATTAGCTAGCTAAAAACAGCTCATTAATAAGTTGTATCTTGTTTTGGGGTGAACCATAAGACTGTAAAACATACGTTTCGGACCAAACAAATTGCATTACAGTCTGTGCAACTGTGAGCAAATTTTTCTTTAAGCTGAAGACTTATTTAATAATGTTAAACCGAGAGACAAACCCTGCTGCTCGTCCACAGACAGTAAATGTTAGTGAGATTTGGGAGCACAGTGGACATGCTGAGGGCGATTTTATGGGGAAATGGACAGTTTCTGGTTCAGACAGTTCAGTTTTAAGCTCATTTGAATGTTGAAGCATGAAGAAGCTCTGGCTCTGGTGTCTGTGTTTGTCAAATTGGGTTTGATGGACATAAAGGAAGAAACTTTTCTTTTGCTTTAGTGGCCCACATAAGCATATGAATGCTTCTCCGCCTTTCAGTGTGTGCACGTGTCTCTGCTGAAGATGCACTGATGTTTAAAACTATGTCATCTGGTAAAATCCTCAGAGCACAGCCCTGGGCACCATCACCAACCACAAACTCAGCACAAATTTCTGTTTGAGATTACCAACTTCATTTGGTATTTGCCTTGTTAAAGACGAATACAAGTGAACATGAAAGAGGTTTGGATGAAAAACAAAGAGGTACACAGAGCCCTCATCATTTTCTCTGGGCCTCAGGGTACTAAGTTTATGGCCTGAGTTCCTGCTTTGTAAATAAATACCAAACAGCCGCTGCTCTGCTTTTATTTCACCAAAGCGAATATTTCAGCGTGTGTGTTTAATGAATGTGAATCTGTGCATGTGCATTTGCATGTGAGTGGAGTTTGGTACTTTTTAGTGGGTCTAATTAATGTTTTAGTTGACGTATGTGTCTATTAGTGTGTTTGTGTGTAAGCATTTTGGGTTTGCTTTGTGTGTGTGTATGTGTGGTTTTCTTGCAATATAATGGAAATCATTTCACAGACAAGCACCAGAATAGCTTCAGTATCCAGTCAAAGGGGACTTGTCATATTTAAAACACCATCTGCCTCCTTTACCAAACAAGAAATGTTAATAGCAACAATTACATCTGTCAGCGTGCTGTTATTATTAACACGTATTCTCTTGCTAAGTAATTGTTTTTGGACCGAAAAGGACAACATGACACAACATTTTTGCAAGAGTTGTTTGAAACAACAGGGAGCACTCAGGGTGAGGAACAATGTGTGTGTCTGTCAGTCATTTTACAGTGTTACAGCTCAGCTATGGCTGTGAGAAGGAAGACAGGCCCCATTTAATTCAGACAGAGAGGCTTAAGGAGCGTTCAGGGGGGAAGGGAGCAGCTACAGGGTTTTCTTTTACACTCTGTCACATGTCCTCCCTGCACCTTGTGCTGCAATTGCCTTTCTCTCCTACAGAGTTGCTGGAGACATGATAAGCACCAAAAACACCCCATCTGCCACCATATCCAAAGATGATCCACAAATGGTATCAGACAGCTTCAACAATGATGAAAATCAAATAGCAAGGCGTGAGAAAGTATGACAAACAAAATACATCAGCAATCATAGATAAGGATGTCTTAGGTTTTAGCACTCATGTGTCTTATTTAGTAAATAACATGAGGTTGACAGTAGAGAGTAGTAAGATCCTTTACTAGAGTAGAAGTAAAAATAATACAATGTAAAATATACTCCAATAATCCAGTCCTGCATTTGATTATTATTAGTATTATAAGCGTACTTAAAAATAAAGGAATAATTTTGCAGAATGTTCCCTTTCATACTGTACTTCATACTTAGTGAAGTAGAAGTACAAAGCGACGTAAAATGGAAATTCTAGTAAAGTACAATACCTTAAAAATGTACTTAATTACAGTACTTGAGTTCATGTACTTTTCACCAGTGGAGGTTGACAAAGGAATAGGCCCGCATTAAAAGCAGCTCCACAAGTCTGATATCTAAAAAATCCAATGTAAATATGAAAACTTGACGGATGATTATCGGGGGTGCGACCCACAAGAGTCTGACATTAGCGACTCTGTGATACTGAAAACAGGCTGAACTGTGTTTTCCTGTGGTCCTGAGGAGCAACTGGTTAATAAAAGCAACAGGACAGTCACCACGAGTCCCCTGGGAAATGGCTGTCTCCACCGACACACACACACACACACACACACACACACACACACACACACACACACACACACACACACACACACACACACACGTACGTACGTACGTACATACATACATACATACATACATACAAACATACATGGGCATGTAATGAACACACACACATGGTTGTGTACTTGCACATTCATAACAACATACAGCCATGGGCATCCAGGCAAGCATGTGGGTAGAGCTCTCTCTCTCTCTATTAGTCACACACGCACACGCACATGCACACGCACCGCCATATATGAGTCCATGAGGCTAATGTTTGATTACTCCACATTTTCATTGTGATATTTTGTGATTACATTCTGATTCTACAACGTTCTCTGTCAGGTAAATATAGTAGTACAATGTATTCCTTTTGTAAGTAATTTTGGGGTACAATTTGGTTTTGAAAAATTCTACAAGCAGCAATACCACAGTCCAAGCAATCAGCCCGTTCCAAACAGGCACATTTTCAACGGGCACTGTACTAGAATAATTAAATTCAGCTACAAGCAAGAACACAAATGTCCTGACTCATTTCCTTGTGCAAATAGGGCAACATAAGCCTACAGTTCGAAAAGTGGGTTTGTGACTGCAATGTATACACCAACTTGCAAAATCTGCGGGTGTTTATGAATGAGTAATGCTCTCCAATAGGGCATACTACTGTTGTGCCTTTGAGCAAGTCACACAACAGTAAAGCACTATGATGTTGCCAGGCAGCACCCATTGGTGAATGTTTGTAGCTGACCTTAATATGTCCTGTGGTTTCATGTCATTGCTGTTTTTCAACTACTGTGGCTCAATAGAGCTCATTGGACTCTCCTGATAGCTTGTGGCTGATGGATTAACTAATTCATTGGTTTGTTTGTAAAGCGTCATCAGTCCATGTATTGATTGTAAGACTCTTTGGTACTGTAACTAAATCAATTGGGCATTTCACTGTCTGGATATTGGGTCAAAAGTATAAATCACTGGACTCAAGTATGAAATCCATATTTCTTTGGATTTTTTAGCCACACTAGCGGTGCGGCTCTCTGGGTGGCAAAGTCAGTCCACCACTTTGGTCGAAACGGAAATGTTAGCATTTACCTCAAAACACTGCTGCTAGAGCTGCTAGCATGGCTGCAGACTCTTTGTCTGGCTACATGCTGGGATATGTTTTCATGGTAATAGAATGTTTCTCTAGCTTGAAACAAGATAGGGCGAACCGCTGATTAGCTTAATGCTAGGCATTCGGGGCACTGGTAGAGTAAAAATAAATCACTATTTTATACCACTAACAAGGCTCAAAATAGCACCACACTTCCACGGTAGCATAATGAGGGTCCCTACATGTAAACCAAAGCATTGAGAACTTTGTAAGTGTACAGACAGTTTATTAAAAAGATAGTTTATAAAGACATTACCTTTGGGTATACAGGCAGTCGCCATCTTGGGAAAACAGTCACGATCAGTCGAACGTCGAACTCCGTGCAACAAGTAACCAGTAACATAGCTCAGGCACGGCGTTTGTGGTTTGACTCTCATTATGCTACTGTGGAAGTGTGGTGCTATTTTGAGCCTTGTTAGTGGTATAAAATAGCGATTTATGTTTACTCTACCAGTGCCCTAGCATTAAGCTAATCAGCGGTTCGCGCTAGCTTGTTTCAAGCTAGAGAAACATTTGATTACCATGAAAACATATCCCAGAGAACGGTCGACTAGGTACACGTGTTATTAACCCCTAGGTTAATTTTGCGCCGGAATTGTCCTTTAACTCTTTAAAATACATCTAAGTGGTTTTAGGCATGTAGGTTAAAATGATGCTACATTAAGTTGAAAAGTGATGTATTTGTTGTGATGTCTTTATCTTAAACTTTGTCAGATTGTATTGCACTAAACCTTGTCACAAATATGAGCTGTGTGGGAGCCACAGCATTGATGTAAGCAAAAAGGACAGTGTTCAGTGGGTCATTGCTACTTCACCGAAAATTGTTTGGAAAAGCTTGTCACTGTTGGATTCCAACTGCAGTGACAGAAATATGAACACTTCTGGATCCAAGTCAAGAGATTCACCCACCACCACATGCATTCCAGCTGCAATAGCACAGAAAAGGAAGCCTTGACACAGGAAAAAAAAGCCAGCAGAGATTGTAACCTAATGGGTTAGTGTTCCAGTTGTGTGCTTTTTTGCACCAGGAGATAATGTGATGTAAGGCTACACAACAGCGGCTTTCAGCCAGCAGTGTAACTGTGCCCTGGTCTGCCTTCATATCACTCATGCATTGATAGAGTCTCCTTGCATATTCATGTGCTGAGGGAAAAGGATTTTGTCGCTCTGAGAAACTAGTAAAAGTCAGCTGTTAAATGTTTAATGGCCGTTGCTGTGCTGAACTTTCAGGATGAAGGGATAGACAAAGGGCCGGATGGAAGATGCTGAAGAAGAGACATGGTGGACATTTACATGACATAAATGTATGTGTCTGCTGCCTAACACCACAGCAAATAAATAGAATACACAATAGACATAGAAAAATAAAGCTGCACATATGGCTAAATCTAAATGTTAGTGCTGCAATAGGAAAGTTAATCTGAGACATGACAAACTCGCCCAGTTGTCTGAATTAAGACTCTAGCATTGGGTGGGATTATTAGGATTGAATCTTCAACTTGGACATCCAGATTTATGCTAGACTGGGTAAACCCAGCCCGATCTGCCGGAGATTTGATTTTGCCATGCAGCTCAGGCTGGAAACCTGTACGTTTATCTATCCTGCTTCAGTTACAAATTTGCAGGAACCAATCACAAACTGGTTTATCCACCAGGCGCGCTATTGGCGGGTTTAACACAATGACAATAGAGAAGCGAAGGCAAGCAGCTTTTTGATTACATTCAACATGACGGCCACTGAAGCGCAGCAACCCGTTGATGCCGCTGTCGCTGCTGTCGCTGCTGCTACTACCGACCGGCTTTCGCTCTGCCTCGCTCTGCAAAGTACGTCACCCGAATCGTTGGTCTGATTGGTTAAAGGACTATCCAATTGCGTACAGAATCATTTGAACTATGCCTGTTGATCACGCCTCTTGTGCAGTAGAAAATACAGAGCAGACTCCCCAGACTAATGTTCCATCTTAAAAGATTGAGCTTGGTCTGGTGATAGCCAGACTAGACTTATTCCCCAAAACCCCCAAAATCATTAAATGGCAGAAATCCAAATCAGAACCTAATTATTACAGCTCAATCTATTAATTAGAGCTTTTTTGGATTTGCAAGACTATGGTTGGACTTTATAATGCTCATCTCAGGCAGAACAGTGTATGTTAAGTGCAGAATTTTTTTTTGACAGTATGGAAATCTGAAACAGCATTTTGACTATGCGACAATGAACCACAGCTCTGCTCAAAACAGCACCAAGTAGAATCTCCTTGTAAAGATGCAGCTCCTCTCGGCAGGTTGACAAAATACAGTTGCTACTGAAATACAAGAGAGCATTATTACAGTGCTAACCTCCACAAACACTGAGCAATTGTTCAACTTGCAAAGCTACAAAATCTGTGTTTTATAATTCTTATGAGGGATTGACTCAGAAGGGCACATAAATGCTGTAATGTTGACCAGCCAACTTGGAAATCTAAAAACATTAGACTTAACCATAAGGGCGTGAATGCAGAATGGTAGTTATGCTCCTTAAATCCCATAACTGGATAGAAACCTAAAACAGTTACCGTAGATTTATTTGGTGTTCCATCCAGCTGATTATCTTTTGTACGTTTTTCAAACAAAGGAACAAACAATCAGGAAACCACAACCTCATTTCAATTTAATGAAGTTGGAAATATTAGTTGCATTCACTGACAAGCAGATGGCACTTAATTATATGACAAACTTTTGCATCCCTTACGACTGTACATGAGTATTTTGGCGGTCTTCACCAGCTGCATCCGTCTCTTACTTTAGTCTCAGCCACACTGGGTTTGTTTTGGATCAAATCAAAGTACCCTCTAATCGCCATGCCGCAACAGCTGCACCGGCTCTGGGCAGGGCTGTGCCGTGCCCAGCTGCTCCACAGGGGTTAAAGTTGAAACCCACCTCTTTAATTTGGGTTTGAAGTTGGATATATCTTGGGTAGTTAATCACAGAGCTTAGAGAAGTTGAGGTAAACTGACGGTCATTCATTACCCGGGGGCCCCATTTCAGAAAGCAGGTTTCGTAAAAACTAAAAGTTGGCTGACTCAGAGTTGACGGAAACGCTGGATTTTGTGTTTTACAAAGTCGGTTCAGTTTAACTCTGAGTCAGTTACTATAGCAACATACTCTGTTAACTCCTTTCTTCAACTAACCCTAAGTTTCTTTCCCCCCTACAATTCTTTACCTCCCCATGTGTTAAAAAACAATATGACTTTTTTTTATGAAGAGATATTCTACAAATACAAATGCAGTCCAGTACTTAATATTTGTCTTAATGTTGTTGAAACAAGTAAAATCATCCACCTCAACCCACTCTTAACTGATGTTCTAGCAGTTGTTTTCAATTTCAAATTCTATGGAGTTATATTCCTATCTTTATTCAAGAGCGCATTCTTTCAATTTGAGAGCATTTCTCACTGATATTACGTTCAGATGTTGTAATAATTTCCCTCAAAACCTTGCTCTCACACTCAAATAGTTACTGCTCGCGCTTGGATTTGCTCTGCTTGTGCTCAAACTTTCTGCTTGGACTCAGATATGTTGTTCTGTGGACAGATTTCCTGCTCTCAGCTTTGGCTCTTCTCTTCGCACTCAGCCTGATTCTGCGCACTTGCAAATCTTCTCCTCTCGGATCTCTCCTGCACGCTTGGATTTTTATGTGTTACAACCCTATCAAAATTACAACACACAACTAGAATGCCAGCTGTAGTGTTGACCAATGAAATAATCCCTGCCCCGTTGAGGGTGCGTTCGTTTTATGTTAGAACATTCGTTGCGGACAGCTCCTCTGTAACCATGGATCTGTAACCCAAGTTTATTTACCCCCACCGTCCATCGCTTTATTATTAGTATATGTCAATAATGTGCACAGAATGGTCGACACTCTTTCACCTGCACCCATCAGGAAACGGGAGAAAGCTTTGAAGTGGGACATATCAAGTTACGTACACAACTATGAGGGTGAGTAACATAAATTAAGCACATAGCATATGGCTATATATATATATATATAAGATAAGTGCCCAACATAAATCAAATGTAGTTTTTACGACAATGCAGGCCACATCCCAGTTTCCCAAATGAATAACTGAATTGAGTCACCTTAAAGGGGAGGTTCAGAATTTTGGACATAGGACCTCATTTCCAAGTTAGCCAGTGTGTTATTTATCAGTGGAGACCATTTTCAACACTTTTTATCCAGTCCTCCAGTTGCAGAGTTCGCTGGTGCTAGGCTAGCGCAAGTCAACAGTATCTGCTAGCCTGCCACTAAAAACAGTCTTACCCACTCCACAGTACACCCGAGACAAATAAAAACGCCAGACTATCGATATAAATGTCTGTGTTGATAGAATAATGTTAGAAATAAAACTACCCTTGCCTTACCTTGGATGCGGCTAGTACGTACCATACGTTTAACTGTCACTAACCCCCACCCCCTCCTCCAACCATCTTGTCGGTGATTGGCTGGAATGTGTTTTGTTGTATTTTGTTGCACAGCCTGTGCCTCTAGTGTTTGTTTGACGTTTACGACCCCTGTGTTGTCTCCCGAGACCGGGCTTTTTCACAGTGTATTCAGGGGGCAGGCAGCTAGCGGATCAAGGAGAGATGCCTACGATTTGAGACAGAAATGAAATCGCGCTGAAACCATGCAGGAACTCATAGTGCATCTTTAACTCAGAGTTGATTGACCTAATTCTTATCACCTGTTCTGAAATTAGTCAACCCAGAATTCAGGCTGGAACTCAGAGTCTGTTAAACCTGCTTTCTGAAATGCCCTTCTCCTCTCTGCACATGGACACTGGAAACATTTGGATGCACGAACGCACACACACATGCATGCATGAATATACACATCCTACATTTTGCACACATGCAGAGGTGCTTAGGTATGTGGATATTCACGTGAGCACACTTCAAATTTAAAATTTTTTATTTAGTCTCATTCATTTCATTAGTGTGCATGAAATCCAGAATAGGGTGAGGTTTTATACACATACAATGACACTTGCACACACACTCTGCCCCTCCACTTCTCATCAGGCTTCCCCCATGCTGCTGTTCCTCCTCAGGGGCAGTGCAGAATGTCTCATCTCCTCCCATCACCCTCCTCATATTCAGACTAAAATAAAGAGCAGAGATTCTTCCCTCTTTTATCACCTTTGCATCTGCTTACCCGCAATTTCCACCAACTACGGAACGGCTGTCCTTCAATACCCACTAGGTCCGGATTTGTTTGCGGAACGGCTGCGGCCATGACTGACAGCTGAAGTCATGAGGACCCACGAGATCTCGCGAATTCACGTATGATCATGCGATATAACAAGATGTAGTTGCTATAAACAGAACCACAAAACCAACAACAGTTTGTTTCCATCCAGAGGAGTAGAGGGGAAACAACTCTGTGCTGACCTGCTGAAATATGATCCGCCGTGAGCCCCGTGTATTTTATTTTGAAAATGAACCGGATGTTTTATTTTGTTTCTGTGCACGACTTCCTGTCCTGCACAATCTGCCCTGTGCTGAATTGCTGCCGAGCTCTCCAGCATCCAGCAAAAATAGAAGTTCTGTGTATTTGCTCCAGAGGGCTGCGGATCGGCGGAGCTGGGACGGAGTCGGAACTCTTTCCCTCTTTTTTTTTTACTGTAAACAAATTCAATTTTCCCTGTTCTCATTTTTCTTTTCATAATTTTTAAAGATATGTTTTAGGTTCTGTAGAATACAATCAAGAGAGAGAGACATGAAAACACAGGCTTTAGTTGGTTTCAGACTCTTGACAAGGTATAAGGTATAAGCCTTCAGGCCAATGTCTATCCAACTGGTGAGTAAAATACAAACTTTTGTCATCATTTGCAGACAAAGATGTCGCTTCAGCATTGAACATGTTAAAAATACTACTTGGGAATTGTCATGTATGTCAAAGATAGGCAGGCAGACTTCTTCTCTTCCAAAACAGTGCAGATTTATTTGCAGGCTGCCACACATATAAATCAGAACATTACAAAAAGAATACAAAACTTGAAACTATCAACAGAAAACTGGAGCCAAAACAACAACAATCTACTTAAATGAGACAGTTTGAGCAGCAAGGCTTCTCCAATAGTTTGTCCCAAAAAGTCGATAAGGCACGTGTTTATATCAGCACTGCTCTTACCTTCTCTTTGTACAACTAAACACTCAAAACTTTCCTAAGCACGTGTTTGTATAAGCACAGCTTCCCTCGCCCGAAGATGCAAAATGCCACTGCCTTTATAGGGCTCTCAATCAGCCCTGGACTGCACCACTATGTTCCAGTGGTAAGTCTATCAAACACTTCTAACTTTACCAAAGTCTGGACAAAACTAGACACAGTTTGCACTCATTTACACAATAAATATATCTTTAATTACCCCTCAAATACATTAACCAAACGCATGAAAATGAAACACTCACAGAAAACCCCCATGACTTGTAATGGAATGAAATAATAGATGATGAGTAATACCAGCAGGAGGCAGTAATGCAACGTATGGGATGCCAACTGCCGTAAAACCCAAAAGAAGAAGAAGAAGAAGGACAAAAAAACAAAAAACACACACACACACACACACACACACACACACACACACACACACACACACAGACACACACACACACACACACGACTTGGTTCTGCCACGTGATGTCAGCGATGACATTATCAATACCATAAATACACCATGCTGCTGTGCAGCTCCTCCCCAAAGATTTCTGCATAGTGGACCAAACAAAGGAACAAAGGAAAGGTGAGTATAAGGAAACAAAAGATTAACTGTTCAAATCTGCAACTTACAGCTTTTTACAATTACTTTGCTACTAATTTCAGAACCTTGACGTCATTTTTCAAAACTCTAGACACAAAACTCAAAACGATCACCACTTGTAACACAGGCTGTCCAATGTTGAAAACATTGCATTATGCATTCATATCTTTAAATAAATCTTGCACTTGCACAATCATTGGTTCAAAAAACAAATTTATTGTGAATACCATTGTAACGTTACTTTACATCACCCACACACAAGCTACCCATAGTTTCACTGGGTCATCGTTCGTACAATCATTAAATATTGTAGTACAAAATAGGTGATACATGTTTCATTATGGTACTAGATGTAAAGACTTCCCTGTAAAAGTGCTGCAGTAGTAGAGCGAATACTACAGACAGACCTGAAATGTATTGATGAAAAACAATACAGTATGATCACAACATAGGTTTATTTGAATCAAAGCAAAAATAATTAGCTACAAAATAGAAAAGAAAAGACAGTACTGTAAAACATCAAATGCAGTGATCCTCAACTTGCTTGTACTGTAAAAAGCAAAACAAAGAAGTGATTACTTTACTTCTACATATTCATCAACTCCGTCTTGTGGATTTGGCCGCAGGTTCTCATCTACATTGCAATTAGCCAAACATCTTGGAAAAAACCTTTGGGCATGGCGAACAATGTGGTACGAGTATATATATATATATATATATATATATATATATATATATATATATATATATATATATATATCAATCATCAGTAACGTGTTGGCAGAATTGGACAAGCAATTCCAAGGGTTTGCATGCATACAGTACAGTACTGTCAATACTGTAAATAGTCTCAAAGGTGGTACATGGGACCATAGAAACAGTGTCTGATAAACAGTAGTACATTACAGTAAAGAATGATGATGAAATATTACATCCATAGATAATGTAGTCTAATTGGTTCATGCTCCACACTAATTGGTGACAATGAATCTCGTTATCTTGAAACTTTCATGATCTAAACATGGAATATTATTTGTCTGTTTCCATACAACTATGCATTAAGAGTAATGCAACAGTTACTTATCATTTTGACTAGTTGTATCGATTGATAGTTAGATCATTGTAATGAAATGAATAGACAATCATCTGAAATGTAATGTGTGAATTGCTTTTTGAAATAGTAGTACTTTGATGTTAAGTTGTGTCATATTGAACAGGTGATCTTTGTTAAATGAACAAATGATCTTTGGTTTATGTGTATTGTATCCAAGCAATTGAAAAAGTGTTAGAGTTTTGAAAAATGTGTATTTTGATCATTGGTTGTGAGTTTTGTGTCTAGAGTTTTGAAAAATGACATCAAGGTTCTGAAATTAGTGCTAAAGTGATTGTAAAAAACTGTAATAAATTTTACTGAAACTAACAGTGGCTGTGTGTGAAATGTATAGCATATACAAATAACTAGAGCAATGCATAAAATAATATGGACAAATGTACACAAGCACAAGGGACAGGTGATGAGTGTATCACCAACTTTGTCACAGGAATGTCATTTTTGTTTGAATCAAACTTTGATGTTTCCACTAAGCCGTTTCATGAAAATACTTTGCTGTAATAGATCCAGTACTTGACACGGCAATGCTTGAACTTTGCTGTGAAGCAGATTTGATACTCTAAGCTCAATTTTATTTTCTGTTCAGTGTGGAGGAATAGATGTGCTAAGAGTTAGCAGCAGGTTCTACCTGTGACATTTCAGCTGTGACTCTCAGTGTTCATCAAAATGCAGCCGTGACATTTTGTGTGTTGTTTTGACTGGAGGCAACTGTGTTACCAAGCACAATAGTCTGTCACTGAGATGAAGTAGATAGAGAAGGAGAAGCCGAAAGGAGAAACCAAAAGGAGAAAGAGCAACTGTAGCAGGAAATTGAAGGGGGTGGAGATAAAGGAAAAGAGAAGGGGGCAGGAGAAAGTAAAAGATGAGGGATGAAAGAAATGGGGTAGGTGGTGTGCATATTGTAGGTGGGTCAGCTGCATGGCTTAAGAGCAAGGAAAGGTCACTTTAAAAAAAAAGCCAAAAAAGCAATATTTTGTCTCAGGGTGCTTTTAAAATTGGGCTACCCATTTATTATTTAGGTAAGAGCTAAAACTTTAAAACTCTGATGATGAATATTTAACCCCACATTTGGCCCTGGACTAGAGGGCAGAGAAAATGAATAAACCTGATTCAAAAGGTTATAGGATCAAACTGCCAAGTCACAACGATGGTAAGAAATGGAGCTCAGCGTCAATTCTTTCAGGAAGACTTCTAAAACATAATCACTTTTCTCTCTCCTCTAAACGGAACAGCTGTAGAGGTGTTCACTTTTATCTTAACCAATCAGAAGCGGCCATGAAAATCACGAGCCAATCACCGCATGACATCCCTGTTTTAAACCTGTCTCTCTCTGCTGCTCAGTTGTCATTTCAGGTTAAGAGCACAACCCTCCTCCTCCCCTTGCTCCTCCGGTCTTCATCACGCACAGCTACTGGGTCCTACCGATGGCTCTTCGGTTTTGGTCTTCAGGCTCCTCACGCCACCATCATTATCTTTTGGCTTTCCAGCATACATGATGAGGAAGACTTTGAATTTTGTGGGCCACACAAAGGGAATAGGATGCTGTTGTGATAGCATACAGAATTTGGGCCATGATTAGTAAGTCCGTCCCTTGAGGCCACATGAAGGGTGAGAGAGGGGAGGATGGGAGGAAAAAGCAAAGTATGAAGAATGATGTTTTCCTAGTTCAACTCTGTTGGATACAAATCATGTTCATATGCAACTTATCTGCATAAGTAGCCTAATTTAAAATTGACTTAGTATTTAGATTTTAGTTACCAGTTACTTTTTAAATTAAGATTTAGTTATGAAGTAGTTAAAATTAGTTCCAGCCTGACTAACGACAACAATAAAGTAGGCATACTGCTTACATATTGATACATCAATAATAATGACCCAATAACATAATACAAAACTCACTCTGCATTATGAGTACTGTC
The DNA here is from genome assembly GCF_031162955.1 of Sander vitreus. Lineage (NCBI taxonomy): Eukaryota > Metazoa > Chordata > Actinopteri > Perciformes > Percidae > Sander > Sander vitreus. The sequence goes on from NC_135858.1 coordinate 20,412,569, forward strand.
ACTGTCGAAAACTGGCAGACAATTTAACCTGTACTGCTGCACTCACATGACACACTACCTGCTGCAACATAAATCAAATGCACCCTTTGATCTCAAAGCGGGGTATTTAAAGTGTCATCACCTCACCCCCTTGTTTTGCTCTGCTAGGCTGCTGTAACACACCTGAAGCTGAAAACACCTGCCGCTGATGGAGCTAACATGCTAACATGTTAGATAATGTCTGCTGCGATCAATGCTGCTGCTGAAATTTAGATAGGCCTACTTGTTTGTGCATCAACTCTTGCCATTTCAATCCTGAAATTGAGTTTTTCTTTACTGCCTGCTCTGGACCACCTAACTACTTTTTTCACCTCTCAAAGCTAAGAACCAGCACATTGTTTATTTGCATTATTGGCCATGTGAAACACTCAACATGGTCTTGTCACAAACAATATAAGTAATCACAATTACGCTTTGTATTCAGTGAAGCAAAAGTGAGATGTTTTAACTCAAAGCTTTACTTCTTCCAAAATTACATGTGAACAGTTGAACTGCAGTTTATGCTGGTGATACGTTCATGTCCAGCCTTAAGCTTATATGCATTTTGCCCTGATCTGCATGGAGAACTCTTGAGATCGACACAGATCCGTTCATAAAATGTGTTACAGGTAAAACACAAACTCAATGGATGGTAGGAAATCTGGAAATCTTCTTAGCGATCCATAAGCTGAGAAAAAAGTCTGTCATTATTTATCCTTTTCCAATAAAGTCAAACCTGAAAATATTTTTTTTCACAATATGGGAACCCATCGTCTATCGATCTGGCATCAACTGCTAAGTCATATCCAGCGAACAACAACACAGGCATACTGCACAGGTGTCAACACACAGACACCCCTGCTACAAGGGGACGTTGTAATGAATAAATATGAGGTCATTGCAGCAATAATCTAATAATCATAATTAATTATACATGATGACGTGACTCACTTTATAAGTAACGAGATGTAACCCAAAGCCTGTCTTTTAACCTAACCTAACTCTAACCTTAAGTGTTAACCCTGACCTAACTTAACATTTTAACCCAAACCTAACCTTAACCCGTCATAGCGCTGGCGCTTCTGGCGCAGTATGTCAGTTTTGTGCGGTGTCTCGTTCGCTGGGCACTGCTTAAGCGTCGCACCCTGCTGCTGTGTATCAGGTAGAGTTCTGGGTTTAGATTTATACATAGATACTATATTTCTTGCAATGATTGGGAGTGTTTTGTTGGGCCACACAGTGGAGTGATGAGGCCTATGTCACATTTCCTGTGAAAAGTAAACTCCGCGCTCTGCTTCAGCCTGGAAATACATTAACTTAAGGAGTCAACTACAGGCATCTCTCTCTCCCACACTAATCATTCCTTTCTTTTAGAAAGCTCTTCTGGCATTGAGACAGACGTGGAGGGAAATGTGGGGAGACAGCAGGGACAGACTAGTTAGTTGGGTTTGGAGAGACTGTTTCAAATGTCAAACAGATCACTTTATGAGCAAATGGTTGAAAAGAACAGACTTTAAAAACCTTGAGTTGTGAAAAAAAAACTTTCCCAATAACAGATGTACAAAATGGCCGTTGATGATGACTTCTGTTGAGTAACAGATGCAGCATTAAATAACTGTCTGTGGGTATCAGTCAGAACTGGATATTTGTGTTTAATCTGGATTAATGATGACGAAGAACCCCCATTGGCCCACAGTTTATGATTTAATGAAAGCAGGGAAGAGGTAGACCCCCTGGGGTGATGTGCGTGTGTGTTATTTGTGTGTGTGTGCAGGAATGAAAAAAAGTAAGAGTAAGAAATGAATAGAGCGAGGGGTGGAGGACAGAGGGAGTGTATATGTGTGTGTATAGCCTATCCATTGGTGTTTAAAAAAGTGTGAGTGCAAACAGTCACTTTATGAGAACAACACCCTGCAGAGATAAGACCGGCTGAGTACAAGGCTCAATTATTTAATGTTTGAGGGTTTAAGAGAATTGGAGGGGATTTGAGGGCCTTCATGAAAATGTGTGCTTTTTTTGTTGTTGAGGGGGAGGTTTAAAGGAACACGCTGACTTAAAGGGACTTTGGAGCTTATTCACCGGCTCCATCTAGCCTACTGCTCCCAATAAGTGACAAAATAACGTCAACATTTTCCTATTTACATGTTGTGATTTGTATAGTCACAGCGTGTACAAATAACAAGGTCACATGAGACACAGCAATCTTCTAACCGTATAAAAACTCGGAACTATATTCTCAGAAAGGCGAAGCACTGCTACTTTTGCTACTTGGGCGGAGTGATTTGCACGCAGCACCTGAGAAGCGCCGTGATGAGGAGCAAAGAGTAACAACGGTGCTTTTCAGGTTTTTCCGCCCAAGTAGCAGTGCTTCGCCTTCTGAGAATATAGTTCCAAGTTTGTATACGGTTAGAAGATGGCTGTGTCTCATGTGACCTTGTTTTTTGTACACGCTGTGACTATACAAATCACAACATGTAAATAGGAAAATGTTGGCATTATTTTCTCACTTATTCGGAGCCGTAGGCTAGTTGGAGCCAGTTACCTCCAGGATCTGTGCTAAGCGAGGCTAGCGGTGGGGGCGTCAGACAGAGTTACGACACGCACGGAGATGAGAAGGGTATGTATGGACTTATCTTACTCTGGGGGTGAATAAGATAAGGTCCCAATACGTCGCCGTGTTCCTTTAAACGATGGCCACTGAGCCATTAGCAGAGGTCACCTCTGATCTGAGTGTATGGTGGTGGCAGAGTCTTCCCCTCTGACTGGGCTGGCAGCCATCACTGGCAGCAGGAAACCCAGCTCCTGTTTAATGATGACGAACGATCTGACACTGTTGAAGAGGAGAATAAAAACTCTACACTATGCGGCTCTGCAGGCACTTGGATCTGAAGCTGCTGCGATGAAATGATCTCCCAAATTATCGCAGAGAAGCGGTGAATGGAAACATCACTTAATAATGTGTTGTGATGTTGTCAGTGTGGGAGGCAGCAGGCTTCATGCTGCTTGTGTTGACAGAAATGGAATAAACAGATAAAAATTAGTCACCGTCTTGTCCCACATTATCACTGCCGCTAATGTGAAGTTAGATGGTAGCTATGTTTATCTGTATAAAGCAGCAACTAAAGATTATTTATTCATCTGATAATTATTTCCTGGATTGATAGGAAAGTCATAATCATAATTCCCAAGTTAATTTATTCAAATTACTTGTCTTGTCCGAACCAACAAACCAAAACCCAAATATTTAATTTACATAGCAAATCCTGAAATATTATTAACAGTTAATCTACTTATCATTTTAGCTCTATAAACTTCATCCAAGAAAATAAACAATTGCTTTATTACTGAATTTATTGGCCAAAGATCCATCGCTGATCATTCTGAGTTTTCTGAGGGTTCTCTGGCTTCCTCCTATAGTCCAAAGAGACATGCAGGTTAGGTTAATTGCCGACTCTAGATTGCCCGTAGGTGTGAATGTGAGTGTGAATGATTGTTTGTCTCTGTATGTCAGCCCTGTGCTGGCGACCTCTCTCGCCCAATATCAGCTGGGAGCACCACCCGCTAAGGTTACAGTTTAACCTGGCTCAAAATGAGTGATGCACTGAATTATATTACAGCTCATGTTTTTTTAGGTGGATATAGTGGAACAAAATAGACTGAAGAAGCTGTCCCTGTTTTTAGTTTTTTTTACTATTACCCACAACCTGAAACTAGCTTTTTAATGTGCAAACATTACAGCTGCAACTGATGATTATTTTTCTCTTGTTTATTTTGTCAGTTATTTTTAAAATTGTGAAGATGCATGTTAAAATTTCCCATAGAAGGGGATGTCGTTAGATTCAATGTATTCAATGACATAAAAGAGAGAAAAGACAAACTGTAATCAGTGATTGTCTTACTATATGACTTTAATGATTATTGATCATCAAAATTGTTGTCAATTTACCTTTTTTTCCACTAAACAATTAATGGACTAACTGTTTCAGCTCTAGAATAAACCCAAACCGTGAACCATCGCTGTGTCTGATTTTACCCCCCAAGAAGATTACATGGGCAGGACACAGCAGGAGTCAGAGAGCCGAAAGCCCTGAAACAACAGCACCGACAGCACTTCTGCCAGTCTGTGGTAGAGTCAGACCAATGTCAGACTGCATTCGTACAAATATACACTGAATTCCACAGATTCACAAAAGGCTGGCAGGCAGGAAGGAGATCAAAGCGTGGAAACATTCCTGTGTATTAGGTTCACCTGTCAGAGCACCTCAAGACATCAATCACAGCTTCAGAAGAGTGTGGTCTGCAGGGAGCTTCACGTTGCAGTCTGACCAAAAACTAAATTGGTGCTGTTTTGTGTCAGGTTGAAATATTTCGCACTGCTGGGACGCATTTTTAAACACAAGTTCTATGTTCAGAAACTTTTCCCACTCATGGTGGGGAAAGGTGCATTTCACCATATGAAGTGAAGGTCAACGGGTGCATTTTGCTCTCAAACGGCAGTCCAGCAAGACACCGTAGATCTACTGTACTACTACTCACATTACTGCCTTTGTAATGTTTGTTCAAATTGGCAAGAAAGATGCCTGTGTACATAAGAATATCAATTAGGGCTGCACAATAATTTAATATTATCGTATAATGTCAATAGAAATGTATAGTTTTTTTTCTAATAAAAATGTCTGAAAATAGTAAAAAATACCTTTCCTGCAGCTAAAGGTGATCTATTCATATTGCTTGTTTTATTTGAACAACAGTCCAAAACCCGTTTACAGTCATACTATAATTCAAAGACAAGCATCAAATTCTTACATTTGAGAAGCTGAAACCAGTAATTCTTTGCTTGAGAAATTACTAAAATGATAAATAAATCATCAAAAACATTGCTGATTAATGTTTTAGCAAATCAACTAATTGACTTATCTGTTGCAGGATGTAATGCATATGGGACACAGTTCATTGCATTGAACATTATTTTATTGTTTTGTTTTTATTCAGCATTTTTGCATAAATTTGCCATACATTGATATCAGAATAATAGTGTTTCTTAAGTGATATTGATTTCCGTCTTCCCAGCTCTACCCTTGATATATTTTACTACTATAAGTCGACTTACCATAATACATAGCACATAAATGTGCACACTACGTATGCGGTATGTCCTGCTTAAAATCAGTGTTGACACTAGTCTGTATGCAGCTATTGTTTCAAGCATTTATTTTTTAACCGCATGCATTTATCATGCATATACACCCCAATATCTTACATTCCTACACGTTAATTTTACGGGTGTACACATCAAACATGTTTGACTGTACATGCAAAAATGACTAGGCGCATATCATGCGATGAACCTTTTTAAAGTGTTATTAATGCATTTCTGGTGTAAAGCTGCGCCCCTTTCCCCTCGATACAAGCTTGAGTTAATAATGTTTAATGCAATCATTTCACGTCTGTGAAGTTCCACTTTGCGTGCATTAGCAGAACAAGAGAGCGTGAGACTTATCTTGAACGATAAGCATTGCACTGCAAAGATGCCAGATGTTAAATCCCAAATAATTCACACTAGATTTAACTCTTGCATTTATCTCTCTGCCAAATCTGTTTCTGCTTTGTGGCTTTAAGATGTAGTCTTTCATTTCCAAAAGTGAGGGTGTTTATGTGCTACTACAAATGACCTATGGTTGTGCTAGCTTTAGCATGTTTGAGTGTGTATGCGAAGGGGTCTCATGTTTCTTGTGGGAACTCCTTGCAAAAAGCCGCACTGAGTGACGATTCTGAACTTTAGTTGCTGACGATTATAAAAAGTGAAACATGAGCGCATTCCTGAGGGCCAAGGTAGAGCTGTGTGGCTACACAGCTGAGGGCTTATTGAAAGATGAGCGCTTAGCAGAAAATTAGCCTACAGTGAGATCCAAAGGGGTCACAGAAACATACATGCACACACATAAATGCATACACTGTATTCCCCATTCACCTCCCCCCACTAATGAAGATCTCTTTTTTATATGATCATCTCACGGCCCCATCATTATGTTCATGCAATAAGTCACAGTTGACTGCTGAATCGTAACATGCCCTTATCTTTGTGTTCAGTTCTTGTTTGAATCTGAGCTCTGCAGACTCTCTGACTTGAAAATTGTACGACTGTGCTGCACTCAGGCATTGTGCCCCAGATTTGGGGTGGGAGTGTTGTGAGGCTGTGAGAGAGCGACAGCTGACTAGCTGGGACCAGAGAAGAGGGAGGGAGGGAGGAAAGAGGCAACGGGGGGGAGGTGGTGTTGGTCAGACGGCAGTCAGCATCAACTACTGGGATCCTAGGAGAAACTGAGCCAGAAGAGAAGGGACTACAGTTGCAGCTGTTGTTACTTACACACACACACACACACACACACACACACACACACACACACACACACACACACACACACACACACACACACACACACACACACACACAAAAACACAAATCTTCACTGACCCGTGTCAGTGTTATGTAAAGTTATAAAGTGTTCCTGTGAGATGGGGTTAAAGCTGAGAGAATATTGATCTGAACACATTTGGCAGCAGATAAAAGTAACAGATAGTAGAAGAAGTATTGTACTGTGGTGTAAATGTCAGGTTTCACTTTATACTGTATAGGTTTTAGAATGACACATTACCTTAAGAGGCAAGTTATGGCTTTTCATTCTTGAATTTGAGCTGCAACTAACGATTATTAACAATATTGACATATATAACATGCTGATTGTTGTTTCAATTTTCTGACCAACAGTCAAAACCCAGTTATACTCTGTATTCAGTTTAAAATTATATAAAACATAAAAGCAGAGTATCCTTACAATAGAAAAGCAGGTCCCAATGCATATCTGGCATTTTTGCTGGAAGAAACAACTTAACCAATTAAGTTATTATACAAATAGTTGTTTAGTTTTTTGTTGATCAATTAGTCAATTAATACAGTAGATACACTGTTTCTGCTCTAAAAGTGCCACAGCTTATCATGTGAGGTAGTTATTTCTACACTGTAGAGCAGATATCTTTTATAACAGCCCAGGACCTAAGCAGTAGGTATTACTTGCTTTTCTTGGATGAAGTGCTCGGGGACAGAACGATGAACTGACTGATGTGGTTTGATGTGTATCTCATAAAAAGCATCTCTGGGATGAGTGTCCTGAAGAACCTGTGATGAACTGCAGAGCTGCAGAGTTCACATTGCTTTTGTTTATTTATTGAAGACCCTGATGGAGTTGTTGTACAGATTTAGAATCAATTTAGTGCACAGTTGATGCACAGGCAGTGAGTGACTTGCTGGCTTTGGCCTCAATGAACCTGTTAGTCATGCAGCAGCACTTTACTATAGTGAGGATGAAGAGCACGGCAGAAACAAATCAGGCTGAAAGCAAAAGCTGGTTGCTAGAGTCTTATATTTTCCTTTATTTTGTATGCCAGGTTATGAATATACAGTATAAGAGCACATTTGGCTTTTCTTTTCTTTTCTTTTTAAGTGGTGATAATGTGTTTTGAATGCCAAAATATCTCAACTACTTTGCAAACTTCATCTGCTAAAGGAGATTGCGTGAAGAATCAAAAGCTCCAGCTTTCCATGTCACGATATGCCTAGATATCAAGAAAATATTCTAATTAATATTGTGATATTATTTTTGACCCTTTTTGCCCAAACATATATATCAGGATGCCGTTTGTCTGCTTTCTGGAAAGTTTCAGCTCCACACTAATACAACTAACAGCAATAACAGATTCACCATCTGACACAAAGAGTGACATTTCTTGAAAACAGATTTAATTTACAAAGAGTCAGTGACAGTTTTACAGTGCACATGACACATGCTCACTACTGAAGGTTCGCAGAAACCTGATGAAAAATATCAACAGTGCCGAAAATGACACTTAGACAACTGTAAATAGGAAGACATAAATGTTACATTTACATAAACATACTGTTTGATATGACATCTCAGACTGTGCCTCATAGCACAAACTTCTCAGCAGAAACAGTCTGGGTGTGTTGGACCCTCTGAAGTATGTATTGACCTGAATACTGAGACAACACCATATGGATCGACTGGCCAAGACACTCAAAAGACCTAAGGCTTAATCCCTTCTGGCTAAATTGATTGGTCTAGGATCCCATTTAAAACTGAGTGATATTAACACTTTTTCATAATAATAATGAGTTAGAAAATTAGATTGTCCTTGCATAACAGTGGTCCTCTATAAAAACAATGTACTTTGAGTTGGAGCGGGCAGTGTCATCTATAATCCTGAGGGAATCATGATATTTATGTGAATTTGTGAAGGAAGCTGTAGTTTTTTTCTAACTGTTATAATGCTGCTTGAAATGAAAAACACTGAAATGGTTTCTTATGATACAAGAGAATAGATACTGTAAGATTAACTCATCAGTTTGTGGTTTAAATACATGTGTGGTGTTGTTGTTTATTGTAATGTTACAGTGACATATTTATCTGTGCAGAATAATGAAATACATGTGATGGGATATTACAGTAAAGTTCCTTTATTGCTGCTGTTTGGTTGATGATAAATATGTACAATGTTCTGTACATTGATACTGTCTGATAGAGATTACAGGTCTGTACCTCCACTTTCAACTGTCTTATCACTGTTACAGCCCTGTAATGTATTCACCTGTGTTTATACAGTATGTCATAATTCAGTTCATCCTCAAAGCTTTGGGATTAAATGAGCCTGTTTTGCATCTTCTTCGAGGCTGTGGCAAACAAGCTTTACATAACGACCAGGTACCAGATGGCAGTCCAGTACTCGGGGTTGGCGTTGCCATCTTTACCCCCTCCTCTCTGAGGACTGACAATTGACTCAACATGTGCCATGTCTTTCTAACGGCAAGCACACCATTGCTGATTACGATGGACAAATCTCCAAGTTTAATGTGCAATCTCTGAAGAAGTCATGCACTGTATTGCTGTTGCGTCTTTCTAGGCAAGATGAGATGAGGCAGGACGTCTCTATTTTTTTTCTGTATTGAAAACCATTTCAATGCGGCAGTGTCTCATAGTTTACTCCTGTGTAACATTCATTCCCTGAGCTAGGTGAATGAGACGGACGGGGTCAGTTAAACCTGAGTTTCCAAGGCTTCGAGGCCTGTTGGAAACAAAAGTGAGCTTATGACTGTTTTAGTGGCAGTGCGTTCGGTAACAGCTGTTTGCAGCATCACTAATAAAAATGGTAACCATGCAATCCAACAGTTGGTGTTTCTATTCATAGATGCAACAAAGTGAGATATATGAGAGTCCTGTAGCATAACAGTGAAAACGTCTGTGGCTATTTCATGAAGATCTGTAAAGTAATGATGGTGACATTCTGAGAAAGATGTCCATTTTAATGTACCGTCTTTTAAGACATCAAGAGAACCCAACATGCACACATTTTAATAATACAAAACTTGGAGCATAAATCCTCAAAAAATGTTTCTCTCTGTCTCAGATACACACACACACACACACACACACACACACACACACACACACACACACACACACACACACACACACACACACACACACACACACACACACACACACACACACACACACACACACACACACACACACACACACACAGCAAACAAGGTTTAGGTTTTTAGGATTGTCAGACAAAATGTTGCCCTGATAATCTTGTTGTGGGCGTGAAGTTCATTGGTTCATTTTTGGAAGATAACTGTCTCCAAACTTCTCATTCAATCATTCATTCATTCCCCCTCCAGCACAGCCAAACCCCCCCAGCACCTGTCACTCACTCAGTTTGGCATCACTGGCAGTCTGTTGGCCCGAGACTCACTGTCAGACCCACACAGCTGTGCTGTAGTCAAACAAGGGCTGCATTTTCTCAAGACCAGTCTCTGGCTGTCTCCTGTCTAAATAAATCCCAGCAAATGGCTGCTGGTGGAACTGGGGGAAGTGGTGTTGGTGGTTCATCTTTGCTTCAGCTAAATGAGGACATGGCCTGCCTTTGCCCTGCTGTCCATTTGCCCAGAAGGGCAGGTAGAAGCTGCCTTTTGAACTTTTAGGTGCCACTTTCTTTGGCCTTTTGAAGAGGTCGCTCTCTTGCAGCTCCGGAGCCATCCAGCCAGGCCTCTCCTTGAGCAGCTTGTCCCTGTCGGGCCGGACGCTGCGCAGGAACTTCTTGAAGATGTTTGTGGTTAACGAGAATTTCCTACAGATCTCCTGCGAGCGGCTGAGGCGGAGAGGGTGAGCTGGGGTGTCTGGCCTGTCCACCTCTCCGTCTGCTATCCTCTCCTCTCTTCTCTTCCTCCTCTCCTCTTCTTCCCATTCTTCCCTCTCCACTTCGGGAAGGTCTAGCCAGTTGCCCACGAGGTCGGCGAAGACGTTGTCGCCCAGCACTAAGGGCTGACGGTTGCGGCTGCGGCTCATGAGCGAAGAAGTCCAGTCGCTGGCATCGTCTGTGCTATCCTGGGAGTAGTCGCTGTCCAACGAAGGGCCTTCTCTGGAGAGGCTGTACAGGATTCCAGGAAGGTCCACCGCCTGAGCACGACCGGGAGCCTGTGGCTGAGGGTAGGGCTCCGGTGGAGGGTTTCCCACCATTGGTCCGTAGAAATCCACCTGCGGGGCGGAGTATCCTGACCACCTTTTGGGTATAGACTCAAGGTCAGTCACGCTTTTTGCGCTTCTTTCACTTCCCTCGCTTTCACTCTCAAGGCTGGATGCCGAGGAAGATGATGTTCCCAGGCTGCTTCTGTTTCGAGAGAGGCTCTTGTCATCACGGCTGAAGGTGTTTCTGCTCTCCCGAGACGGCCTTGGACTTGGCATCGGATTCGGGCTGACCTCCTCGAGCATGTTTTGGCTAAAGCAGGACCTGCAACCCTTGCCTGAGGTTGAAGCCGCTGTAGCTAATGCTTCAGGAGGATCTGGCGGAGCTGGATGTGGGAGTCCTCGGTTAATATGCTGACCAGAAATGTTGAGGTTTTCTAGTGCTGTCTGAACCTGAAGGAGCTTGAGTTCCTGAAGGGCTCCCATCATTGAATTCATCTGAGCGTGGAGGCCATCTCCGGCTTCTTTCATACACAGCTGCAGGGAGACAGAGAGACAAAGGGATAAATAGATGATGATGACAGACAAAAATCCAAAATGTCCTGTTCGGTTTAACTGTTAAAGACCTTGTAGAGGACATCATCCTCACTGCCCACCTTCTTGTTAATCATTTATTTCAGCACCAGCACAAATCCAGTTACACACCATCAGCAGCATCAAAGGCATTAAATACATGTATTCAGGAATAAAGTCACACCACCAACAGTCCTGCTTTTTGTCTTTGTGTCGGTTAGACTCTTCTCTTGTGTGTTATGGGTCATGTGACCTAGTTTTAGGTGACAGGCCCCATATGGCCTGCATACAAGACATGATCCAACCAATGACAGCTGTAAAACAGACTAGTCTTCTGCTCTTTTTATCTGTTTTTCATTTTGCATTCATCCATTTACTTTAATCCATATTTGTTCCCTCCTCCGAGCTCTTTGTCTTCACTCTTACTTCCCTCTCTGCAGCAGTAATCATACACTCTGCTTTTATCCTCCTACTTTTCCTCCTCCTCTCTCTTTTTACTCTCATCTGTTTAAGAGCCTGTGTCATGTGATCTGGACCAACCGCCTTGCCCTGAAGGCAGACAGAAAGCCCAGAAGCAGCATCCTGACCTGTGTCTTAACTTGTAGACTTGAATCATTTGACCCAGACCTTTGAATCATTCTCTTGATATAACAACAGGTTCTTCTTCATATAAGAACATTCTCACATTGGAGTAAGGTAAACCTGCAGGGAGGCCTCCTTTAAAAAAACAAAACACCTGACATCTGTGGGAAGACAACTGAAAGCATGTGAGGAATTTTGATAAATGTCAGTATGTCAATATGTCAGTAGTTTAAAATAGAATATCTGAAAATGATAAACAAGAATTTGCAGGACTTTATATATATAAATAATAAATCTTTAGAAATCAAACCCACACCTTACCTTCTATAAACTGTCACAAAGCAGGGGGTAAAGATATCCCTGTCTGTCTGTCTGTCTGTCTGTCTGTTGTTAGTCTGCACCTCTGCCAGCCTGTCACCCTCTCTCACCTTTCAAACGGATCAGTCTGAAGGCCCCTATATGTATCTCTCTCCAATCGGGGGACACTGCTAGGCGTGACAACCAATCAGCGCTGGCCGTCTAGACTGTAATCCCCAAATGGAGTGTGTGTGTGTGTAGGGGGGGGGAGGGGGCAGACTGACAATGAGAGGAGTGAGAGGGATGGTGAGAGTCAGCCGGATGAGTAGGGCTGGAAAGAGGGGAGGGTGAGACAGAGGGGGAGGAGGGTTGTGTGTGAGATGGGGAAGGATCCCTCGCCATATGTTAAGATGTCGAAGAGAAAACTGTTGATGGATTTAATTATGGATGACACCATAAGAACACATGAGGGGGGTTATAGATGGGAGAATAGTGGGGAGGGTTGGTTGTAGGTGTAACATCACCCGGCTGTGATACTTAATCTTGAGGGAGCAGTGATTGCATTGATCCCCTGGGTGGGAAAAGAAGCTGCGTAAGACAACTGGCAGTACGACATCATAAACAAAGCAACCTTTAAGCACCGTGAGAGGAGGGACTGTTGCAGAATGTGGGGTTATCTGGGAAAACAGACAAATGATCTACATTTAGATTAAAAAAAAACAACCATTGTAGCCATGAAAAAAACAGGCAAATATACCAAAACTCCAATACACTACTACACTACAATACATATCTACCTCAGGATTGTTTGCCCCAATGGCTTTTCTTAGGCTCTGGGATGGTAATGTCAGTTTGTCAGTCCACCACTTTGGTCCAGACTGAAATATCTTAACAACTATTGTATGGATTGCCATGAAATGCCGCAGAGATATTCATGTTCCCCTGAGGATGAAGCTTACTAACTTTGGTGATACCCTGATTTTTGTTTTAGCACATGGCACATGACACTTGTGGTGAGTGAAAAGTCTCAACAACTATGAAATTTGGTACATATGTTTTTATCCCCTAGGAAATAAATGGTTATCGCTTAAATTTTCATCTAGCGCCATTATCAGGTTAAATGTTTAACTTGTTCAATACATGCTTTATGACCAAATAACCTGCAAAACTAACAACATTCTCATCAGCTGTACGTTGTGTTTAATGCTAATTAGTAAATGTTAGCATGCTAACACGCTAAACTGAGATGGTGAACATGGTACATTATACCTGCTAAAAATCAGCATGTTAGCATTGTCATTTTGAGCATGTTAACATGCTGATGTTAACATTAAGCTCAAAGACTGTAGACTTGAGTTTAAAATAAATTATTTAACTTTGCAAAACGTTTTAGAACAGTGAAACTTTCTTATATAATTTAATGATTAATAAAAGGAATCATGTGACTATTCTGCCACTTATTTTCTCCATTATCATGTAATCTATTAAAGATAATTATCTAAAACCAAATATATTTTATTTACAATTACATTAAGAAGCTGGTATCAGAGATTGTTTGGCATTCATTCTTAATAAATTACTTAATTGACCATCATAATTGTTGTTGATTCATTTTCTGTAAATTGATTCAGCACTATATACTAACACGTCTGTGCCTTGGCACTTATCCAACCCTGCACCATTAACATTAAATCCAGTCTGCACATTTCTAACATATGGCTGAATAGGTGCACGGGGGCGTGAATAGCCTCTAAGATCAGATAATAAGCCTATCAATGCACATGCTGGGAACAAAAGCCTCTGAGCTTCCCGTTGGCTCGCTAAATTAGGCAGCGAAGGTACGTGTAATTAGCACAATCAGGTTGTCTCTTTTCTCTGTGTCTTCCACATATGGCTGACTTCATTAGCTGTAATTGGCTGTGTCCTGGGAGAGGCTGGGAGAGATCACATAGTCACGGTTTACTTTCCTCAACATCAAAGGTCAACAAGTCTGCAAACAAGATGACGTGCACTTATGTATTGTCGTTACATCTTCAGAGAGATATGTGGCTTCAGTGAAGTTTATGCAGGGATCAGCTGAGGGATTACTGCACTCTGAGCTGCTGGTGAAATCTGGACCACTTAAATGTATTAAATCTCTTTTTGAAATATTATCTGCTAAGCATACCGTTCTCAAGCAGTCTTAAAGGGCTGCACCTGTTTGCACACGCTTACCAAAAACACCCTAATTTACCACTCACATGCAATTTTTCCATTATCCCCAAGACTCAGGCATTTCCCCATGTTATTTAAAACACACTGAGTTGTTTACTGGCATTTCTATTCTAAGGCTACATTAATAATTCATATTGTGCCCTGCGGAACAAACAGAAGAACAGTAGTAAACTAAACCCCATTATTTTACCTTTACCATGCCAACTAACTTCAGGCGCTCTACCGCTGCCATTTCAAGGCTGAACTTTGTGGCACAAATATGTCAGCCTTGTCAACCTTCATTGTGCCGTCTGCTCAGGATGCTAAAAGTGACTATAATCCTGCGGCGGTTTCTAGTTTAAACAACAATGTTGTTCATCCTGAGATGTTTCACTTTAACAATGTGTGAATCAGCTCAGGGCATCATTAGGACAAAGACACAGATGCTGCAGACCTGACAGGACCTACACAAGCACCTCAAGGTATTACCCAGAAAATAATTGAGATGAGAAAAAAAAAGTCTGTCTAATCTTATTTATTAAGAGAACTGTGATGAAATTGGGGCTGCAGGGAATTTTGGTAATGCCCAAAAACACTGACATCATTAACTCAGTCTTGTTAAGTTTAGTCAAATCTTCTTTTTGAACGCATGCCTCCAAACTATTTCAGCCATTTAATCCATCAAGCGTGTATTTTTATAAAAAGATCATTTTAAAACTGCAAGCCGAGTTTAAATCTGCTAAATGAATGAAAGAAAGACAAACGGGCAGTCCAGATTCTTCCCTTTCATCCCCCACTACTTCTTCTTTGGCTGCAGTGATGCCAGCCAACCATATATAATTGCCAATTAAAGGCTGAATGCTTTAAACTTTAAGAACAATGGCTGGCAGTCTTGCATTAATGTTGAATGGATGCTTATTAAAAGGTTCTGGCCGTTTTAATTTAAAACAATTGAGTGGTGATTCTTTATTTTATATTGTCACGTCAAGGCCCATCTACTGTGAAGATGTATCCAGAAACCATTGAATACGCAAGTGATTTAAATACCACAAAGTATAACTATATCAATGCTCCCCCTCTACTGTCTGTTGAGGTCGAGTTCTCTGCCTTAATTGCAGCGTTGATATAACCTTCTTCAGTTATGAAGGCAAAAAATAAATTCACTGTGCAAACACACTGAGCTGACATATCCACACATGCCCAAACATGCCTCGCTTGAATGAAGTCAGTGTCTTTTTATAAGGCATGCATGCATGTTTTGGGTTTTATGTTGTGTTCACTGATAGACATTAACTGGATTGCTAGGTGAGAAATAAACACACAAATGTGAACTCAAAAACAAACCAGCGTTCTCTTCTGGCTGTGAAATACAGGCTATTCACGGTTGTTGATTATTTCTTGTTGGCTGGAGGGGGAGGAAACAGTGAGGCCAAGGTTATCAGACCCAAAAGGTCTTCCTGTTCAGAAGGAGCTGGCCAGCAGCAGCAGCTAGTGCACTCCACCCTCCCTCTACCTCCACCCCTAATTAAAAATGAATGGTGGGCTGTGTGGGTCAAGGACAGGAATGGGTTCTCTGTCCTGGGGATACAGAGAGGGTCTCTGTGACTGAGCTGCTGGACACGCCACAGACCGCTGTGGACAGCCCCGAGGTTGCGATCGAGAGTGCAATAAAAGCTGTGGAGCATTCACTGAAATAAATAAATCACTGTGCACACAGTAATGAATGCCTCTTTGACAAAAAGGCTACATGGTGACTCTGTTTGCTCCGAATGTCATGAAGGTCATGTTCAGGAGAGAAAGAAGTGTGAATATTGTTCAACAAAAGAGTATGGGACACAATACATCTTGTATGATGTCATGACAAAGTGGTCGCTAAGTGTAGACATCCACATTTTTAACCCAAATTTTATAATTGTAACTTTCAATATGTTGATATGCTACTATTGCATGTCTCACTATATAATTAGTCCTCACATAAGGCAGGACTTTAAAGGGTTGGTTCACCTGAACTACACCAACAGCAGTATCTTGCCTGGCAGATCTTTTTGGTTTTATTTGTGCAGATTTTGAAATATTTGTCTCTTATATTTCTGCCTCAACCCTGGTACAATTAAGGTAAATGGAACTTCTATTCTGGTGCTCCCAGCGCCAAAAAATCAATTAAAAAAATCAACAGGAACTTTTATTTTGTCATGATTACTCTGGATAATCAGAGACTGTCCTCCCAAAAAAAATGACTGCACCTGTTGATGCAATGTCTATATGCAACTTACAAAGCCCCTTTAGTGGCTGTGTGCGTTTCTGTATGGCAACAAAATGTCAGACACTGAAGGCTGTTCCCATCCTGTTTCATGGAGTCAGTCAAGTGTCAGCAGTAGTTTCTTTTAACCATGACCATGATCTGTTTTTTTAAATCCTAAACCTCAATCTGTCCCTTATGTTGGCCGAGTAGTTATTTTAACCAAAACCATGTTTTCCTAACCTTAACTTAAGTATTTCTTATGCCTACACATTCAGTACCATTCTAAACATACTCACATCACTTAAAAAAGTGATGTGAGTCATTTTTGGAACAGTCTCGAAAGGTACTGGCAAACAATATTCCATCCTGCCGAAAGAGGCATCAATTCCATCCATCCATCCATCCATCTTCATCCGCTTATCCGGGGTCGGGTCGCGGGGGTAGCAGCTCCAGCAGGGGACCCCAAACTTCCCTTTCCCGGGCCACATTAACCAGCTCCGACTGGGGGATCCCGAGGCGTTCCCAGGCCAGGTTAGAGATATAATCCCTCCACCTAGTCCTGGGTCTCCCCCGAGGCCTCCTCCCAGCTGGACGTGCCTGGAACACCTCCCTAGGGAGGCGCCCAGGGGGCATCCTTACCAGATGCCCGAACCACCTCAACTGGCTCCTTTCGACGCAAAGGAGCAGCGGCTCTACTCCAAGCTCCTCACGGATAACTGAGCTTCTCACCCTATCTCTAAGGGAGACGCCAGCTACCCTCCTGAGGAAACCCATTTCGGCCGCTTGTACCCTGGATCTTGTTCTTTCGGTCATGACCCAGCCTTCATGACCATAGGTGAGGGTAGGAACAAAAAACTGACCGATAGATTGAGAGCTTTGCCTTCTGGCTCAGCTCTCTTTTCGTCTAACGGTGCGATAAATTGAATGTAATACCGCACCTGCTGTGCCGATTCTCCGACCAATCTCCCGCTCCATTGTCCCCTCACTGCATGAACAAGACCCCCAAGGTACTTGAACTCCTTCACTTGGGGTAAGGACTCATTCCCTACCTGGAGAAGGCACTCCATCGGTTTCCTGCTGAGAACCATGGCCTCCGATTTAGAGGCGCTGATCCTCATCCCAGCCGCTTCACACTCGGCTGCGAACCGATCCAGTGAGTGCTGAAGGTCACAGGCCGATGATGCCATCAGGACCACATCATCTGCAAAAAGCAGCGATGAGATCCCCAGCCCACCGAACTGCAACCCCTCTCCACCCCGACTACGCCTCGATATCCTGTCCATAAATACTACAAACAGGATTGGTGACAAAGCGCAGCCCTGGCGGAGGCCAACTCTCACCTGAAACGAGTCCGACTTACTGCCGAGAACCCGGACACAGCTCTCGCTTTGGTCGTACAGAGATTGGATGGCCCTGAGAAGGGACCCCCTCACCCCGTACTCCCGCAGCACCTCCCACAGTATCTCCCGGGGCACCCGGTTATACGCCTTCTCCAGATCCACAAAACACATGTAGACTGGTTGGGCATACTCCCAGGCTCCCTCCAGGATCCTTGCGGGAGTAAAGATCTGGTCCGTTGTTCCACGACCAGGGACGGAATCCGCATTGTTCCTCTTCAACCTGAGATTCGACTATCGACCGAACCCTCCTTTCCAGCACCTTGGAGTAGACTTTACCGGGGAGGCTGAGAAGTGTGATACCCCTGTAATTGGCACACACCCTCTGGTCCCCCTTTTTAAAAAAGGGGAACCACCACCCCGGTCTGCCACTCCTTAGGCACCGTCCCAGACTTCCACGCAATGTTGAAGAGGCGTGTCAACCAAGACAACCCCTCCACACCCAGAGCTTTAAGCATTTCTGGACGGATCTCATCAATTCCTGGGGCTTTGCCACTGTGGAGTTGTTTAACTACCTCAGCAACCTCCACCAGGGAAATTGATGCCAATCCCCCCTCATCCTCCAGCTCTGCCTCTACCATAGAGGGCGTATTAGTCGGGTTAGGAGTTCCTCAAAGTGCTCCTTCCACCGCCCTATTACCTCCTCAGTTGAGGTCAACAGCGTCCCCATCCTTACTGTACACAGCTGGGATGGTTCTCCGCTTCCCCCTCCTGAGGTGGCGAATGGTTTTCCAGAAGTACCTTGGTGCCGACCGAAAGTCCTTCTCCATGTCTTCTCCGAACTTCTCCCACACACGCTGCTTTGCCTCTTTCACGGCAGAGGCTGCAGCCCTTCGGGCCCTTCGGTGCCTTGCAACTGCCTCCGAGTCGTCTGGGATAACATATCCCGGAAAGACTCCTTCTTCAGTCGGACGGCTTCCCTGACCACCGGTGTCCACCACGGTGTTCGTGGGTTACCGCCCCCTTGAGGCACCCAAGACCCTAAGACCACAGCTCCTCACCGCAGCTTCAGCAATGGAAACTTTGAACATTGTCCACTCGGGTTCAATGCCCCCAGCCTCCACAGGGATGCACGAAAAGCTCCGCCGGAGGTGTGAGTTGAAAGTCTGTCGGACAGGGGCCTCCTCAGACGTTCCCAATTTACCCGCACTACCCGTTTGGGCTTACCAGGTCTGTCAGAGTCTTCCCCCACCCCCTGACCCAACTCACCACCAGATGGTGATCGGTTGACAGCTCCGCCCCTCTCTTCACCCGAGTGTCCAAAACATACGGCCTCAGATCAGATGAAACGATTATAAAATCGATCATTGACCTTTGGCCTAGGGTGCTCTGGTACCAAGTACACTTATGAGCATCCCTATGTTCGAACATGGTGTTCGTTATAGACAATCCATGACTAGCACAGAAGTCCAACAACAAACAACCACTCTGGTTTAGATCAGGGAGGCCGTTCCTCCCAATCACGCCTCTCCATGTGTCTCCATCATTACCCACGTGCGCGTTGAAGTCCCCCAGCAGAACTATGGAGTCCCCGACTGGAGCCCCATGCAGGACTCCACTCAAGGCCTCCAAGAAGGCCGAATACTCTGAACTCTTGTTTGGTGCATATGCACAAACAACAGTCAGAGTTTTCCCCCCCACAACCCGCAGGCGTAGGGAGGCGACCCTCTCGTCCACCGGGTTAAACTCCAACGTAGCGACGCTCAGCCGGGAGTCCAACTCCTATCCAGGAGTATGGTTCCAGAACCAAGACTGTGCGTAGAGGTAAGCCCCACCAGATCTAACCGGTAGCGCTCCACCTCCCGCACAAGTTCCGGCTCCTTCCCCCACAGAGAGGTGACATTCCACGTCCCCAGAGCCAGCCTCTGCTACCCGGGTCTGGTCCGTCGAGGCCCCTGACCTTCACTGCCACCCATGTGGCAGCGCACCCGACCCCAGCGGTTCCTCCCACAGGTGGTGGGCCCATGGGATGGAGGGATGTCCGCCACGTAGCTTTTTCGGGCTGTGCCCGACCGGGCTCCGTGGCAAACCCGGCCACCAGACGCTCGCTGACGAGCCCTCCATCTGGGCCTGGCTCCAGACGGGGGCCCCGGGCTTCCTCCGGGCAGGGTCACTTCATCCCTTCCTCGATTTTCATCCCTTCCTCAATTCCCCCACTGCTTATATAGGTAATTTTTAAAAGCAAGGGTTAGATAATCTATAGAACGCATTGTGAACACTTTTCATTTGAACTACTTTGTACCAAAAAAAATTAAAAATTGTTACTGTGAAAACTTCTGACAGTGGGTTCTATGGGTTAACCTGAGCAAGAAACACTGTTTCTGGAAAAAGATGATGCTCATGTATTTTTAAAATGTAACTTCGACTTAAATACCGTGAGCATCACACAGGACTTAAAACAGATTGTATTTAAACCAAATGTATCACTGCTTCTCTGCCCCGGTACCCAGCAAAGACTCCCTAACGGCCTTTTCAGAGATGGGAGGTGGTTTAATAGCTTGTTTCCTGCTAGAGCTCATTTACACCATCATTTAAACGATGCTGCTGTGGGAGACGCAGGGTAATTAGGATCCGTATCATCATTTTTGGCAGATGATATTTGGAGAAAATTTGGGACCCAATCTGTTGTCTTCCTGGCTGAAAATCTACAGTGCAAGCAATGATCATTGATAGCGCAGCAGTTGACGTCAGCACCTCGTGTGTGGGCAGTGAAAGTGCATGGCCACTTCTCCAGCCCACAATTGTAATATCAAGTGTGACATTAATTTTGCAGAGACTCCAGAACCTGCCCCCTCTTAGTCTAATATCAAAAGCTTTCATGATAGGTGGAATGAGCGTTGTGGAGCATAATTAGCATTTAAAAACTCATTGATTTCAGTGATTTATTGGGATTGAATGGGCCTCCATAGGCTTTAATGCATTATATTATGAAATGCATAGTAATGTGTTATGTATATAGTGTACATGCCAGTACGTGTGTTCAGTATGTTATACAGAGCATTTTGGAATTTGAAGTTTCTTATAAATGCAGTGGCAGTAAATGGGCCTCTTTTTAAAAGGCTTTTCATATTTTTATGTAGACATTAGATCAAATGACTATGTGTGAAAAAAACTCTATTAAACCCACTATCCACTACCTGCCCTGCACCAAACAGCAGGCAAACAAAGTTAGCGACTAGCTGGTAAACATAGTGGAGCATTTAGCAGCTGAAGAGCCAGATGTTTTTCTCAGGAGTCGGTGGAGACCAAAGACAGAGCTAAAAGGAGAATGGATATTTGTCAGGTGTCCAAAACACGACTCCAAATAAATGCTAATGTTATTCTCTGTCTGCTGGATGTGTAAATAGGCGTCTGTATGAAAACATGTTCACCACAACAACTTCATACAGCGATAATTTAACAATGTTTACAGCTTGTTCCGCTGCCCCCAAGTGGCCCAAAAAAATCAATTATTGCTGCTTTAATATCTTCTACAACACATCTTCCATTTTAGAAGCAGAACAATTCCAAAAATCCAATTTCTCCTGGCCATAGACAAAGCAATAACGTCAGGCAAAATGTAATTTGAGGGCCCCAAAGACAACAACATCAGGCAGAGCTATACTGACCTAGACCTCAGTCACAGCAACACCCATGAGAAATAATCCACATATTTTTCTTCAAATGAAAGCAAACAGAGGAGATGAGATACACAACTCTCAGACTCAATCTCAGACCAGCGGTTTAGATCATGTGTGGTTACAGCAGCAGCGTAATTAACCACTCAACTGTGTCTTAAAAAAGTAAATCCTAAACATCTTTGTTGGTGATTTCCATTCTGTGAACTGCAGGTTATGTGTGCACGGTCTCATAATGATAAACAGGCTTTGTAAAAAGGTTAGCGGTTCCATCTCAAACACAATGATCACCCATGCAAAACCCTGCAGCTGCCTCCAAGAGCTAGGCCAATTTTAGCCGAGGGGAAGGAAGGGCAGGTTGGAGATCGGGAGGCACCAAACAAACAAGCTTAAAGTTCAACCACTACACTTCTTTGTGTTGGGTGCCGTTTTCTGATCCCACACCCTAAAGGTAACAAAGAATGTTCAACTTTAAGGCACACAAGCTATTCAGACTACACTATTTTTTTTTTTCTCAAATTTCATGACCTCATTCTTGCTGACTTTGGTATTGAATTCCAAGCTGACAGTCATGTTTCGAAACATGCCTCAGGTGGGAAAGAGATAAAAGAGTATGATGCATATGAAATCAGCTTCAGCAGTGATGACACCAAAATGTTTGACTTTAGTGTCTGAAGTGCAGGTGTGAACCCTACATTTAGACAAGATGACTCAAAGTCATGTCAGCTTTGTGTCTTCGACTCTGAGCAGGTAGGAAGGGCTTATGTTTTTTTTTCATGACTCTTTGTCTGTTGTGTGGATAATGAGTCATGCATGGACTTAAAAATATTTCTTTGTTGCCATTATATCCTCAGGATTTCTATGGAACCTTGCAGTGCTTTTTATAGGAACAAATGGGAGCTAACAGCCTGTTCACAAGCTCTATTTTCAGATGGTAGAAAGGAAGAAAACGATGATACATTCCTGACTTAAAAACTAATCTGTTAGCTTTGAGTTTTAGTATCACTGGCGTGTTGGATGTGATCAGCAGTTAGGAGAAATAGCTTGTCAGGTCAGGGGTCAAATGTTCCAGCGCGACCCGACACTACCCCACACAGACTGACTCCATCGACCTCTGACACAGTGTTCACACTTTCGTATGACACTCTTCACTCTTTTAGAGCTGATGGTGCATTGGGTTTCAGGGTGTCTATTGTGAATCACTGGTTTCACAATTGTAATTTACGTGACTTGTACGCAGAATTTGAATGCTGTGCTCACATTTTATGACACTGCAAACTAAACTACATAGATTTTCTTTCCAATTACGCTGACCAACAAGTCTGCATTATTGCCAAGTTATTGTGGCATGGGTAATGTAGTGCAATCAAATTAATCTACAATCAAGCTGCATTATCCCGATTTATCTTTGACAAAATTAACTAAGACTTGATAATAAGTGGGATGGAGTACACAACTCAAGCAAGTTTTAACAGTCTGCTTACAGATTTTCATACAATTCAGAAATGAATGGAAACCAATGGCTTCCTGAAACTGAAAAATGTCTTTAACACTGCAGCATGGTTTGCAAAATGTTTATCTGTGATTAAAGTATGGGATTTGTAGTATATGGACTAAAACATGCAAAACAACTTGGATGGTCCTTTAAAACCTACACCACAGTCTTTATTGAAGAAATCGACTTTGCAGCAGGTGAAAGACGGTTGTTACATGTTTGTGATCTCTGCGTTGCAGATGGAGTTGGTTTACTACTCTCACAGTGGAAAGAAAAGTGACAACCTTGGCATTGACACCCCTCGCTTTTCTAAACGACAGATTGCATCCCACATGGTCCTTTGCAGGGGGAGACTGCCTCGGCTTTTTAACCGGCATCTGTTCTCTGTTCTCCTGTTTGATCCCCGGCATGGCGCGACACTTTTTCTATTATGTTACCAAACTCTGATATGGCAGCTATAACACAACATGTCCTCCTGGCATCAATGTTTACATCCCAACAACCTCAAGTGCCACTTCACAGACGTGTGGCTAATTTGGAGAAGCCAATTCACAGAAGTCAAAGAGCAGATCATGTTGCTAAACACGCAGCCATGGAAGGCTTTTCTGTGGGCCCGTGGCTGGATTGAAAAAAAAAGTCTGCTTTGAAGATGATTCCAAATGAAAACTGTGCCAGTTAAGGTTCCTTTGAAAATGGGTCTACAGTGTGTCACTGCCAAGTGATTTGAGTGTGAGGGTGCAGCTTAGATTTTACATCTCAAGGACAGGGGTAAGAGATAAAACTCTAAATTTGCCACCATCAAACAAATTTGTTTATTAGAGGAGAGAAGATGTGAACATATTATATAAGGGAGATTGACAGATTGATTTAGGGCACAATAATGTGATGAATGCCAATTTTACTCACTCCACTGTAAAAGCAAGACCTTGCAGCAGCTGCAACTAACAATTATTTTCTTTATCGCTTAATCTGTTTTTTTTTACACTGTTTTCTTGATAAATCAATTTTGTTTTGTGAGTAATTTTTTCTGTAGCTCAAGGTGAGGCCTTAACATGTTTTGTTTGTTTTGTTCGATCAACAGTTCAAAACCCAAAGGTATTCAGTTTACAATGATATTACACAGATAAAAGCAGGAAATCTTCAAATTTAGGGAGCCAGAACCACAACTCTTGGCATTTCTGCTTCAAAAGTGAATCAAACGATTATTCGACTATGAAAATAGTTGCTGAATAATTTTCTGTCGATCGTGATCGTTTTTGCTCCAGTTTATTGCAACACATGATTTAAATTTACTACGAATCTTACTACTTTTTTATTTTTAGGAACCAAGAGCAGTCCTTCTCTTTGAGAGAAGAGGAGAAACGGTCTTGAGCTCATTAAGCTTAAAACATCTGTCCCAGATGCGTGGACAGAGAGGAGGAGGATATGTACTCATGCATCTGGTGTGCTCAAGGCTTTAAGCTTACACAGATTAATGCGATTTAAAAAATACACATACACCCCAAACTGAACTAAAAAAACTAGAATATGAGGGAGATATGTCATGCCATGTAATAGGCTACGCAAAGAATCACCACAGCTGTTATTTTGAATATTTGTTTTGTGAGAAAATAATTTATGTTGGCGCGCACATAAGCGTGTCGATTTGTTCATTAAAACAGTTACATGTTTAATAAGCACATGAATAAAGTATAACTGCATAATTTAGAGATGATTGCAATAGTAGAAGTACAGTAGATACAACAGAACATACCAGTTCTTGCTTCAGTCGCCTCAGACACGCATCCATGTTTTTGCATTCTGGTTTAGAGAGCTGTTGTTCCATTTTTTTTTTTAAATACAAGAGTTTCAGATGAAAAGCTTCGCCAGTCGCCGCTCGAGCATGACTGTGAGGGCTTTCTGCTGGGGAGGAAAATTCAAACAACGATCTCTCGGAGAGCAGAAAACAACTTGCGATTGGAGATGCGCAAATCCTGCTGAGGAATGCGCGCACGGCTTGCAATGACGCGAATCCTGTAATGAAAAAAACTCCTGATGACGAAAATGCGTTTACTCCAAAAAATGATAATGAGGTCCTTCTTGTGGCTGCATCAAGAGACTCAGTCTGTGCGTGTGTGTCTCAGCAGCCGCTGCTTGGATACTGTCAGTCTGCTGTGTGTGTGTGTGTGTGTGTGTGTGTGTGGCTCAGCCCGTTTTTTCCCCTCTGCTATTTCCCCATTCAAGAGGAGCGCCTACGTTGCCCATTCAATTTCCTCCAATGAATAAACCTCTCGACAGACTCATTCAAACTAGGATCAGACGGGGATCCGTTATTTATCATGGACGAGTAGATTTCACAGAGATATGAAGAGAGAGACGAAAACATCTGGAAATATTTGAATCAAGGTTGCTATTTATTACTATTTAATAGTTGGGGCTACTGAAAGAGCATGCGTAAATATCTCTATCCCACAACACTGACAGACCCTAGAACAGATTCTGCAGCTTCTGCTGCAGCTCATTGGACTGAAGGAGGAAGTTTGAGGAGGATGTGGCGAAAAGAAACCATATGTGTCATGAAACGAGCCATTGGGACAGTTTCCTGGCCACCTTCACTGCGGTCAGAGAGGAAACACCTGAGCCACAGGCTTTTGTTGCGTGATCCGGATATAAGGCTTTATTAGCAGGGGAAGGAAGAGTTGCATATACAAGAAACCCAATTTGGAAGTTGTTTATCACTCCCTCCCTCATTATATAGATTTGACATTTCTGAAAGGTAGCACATTCAGTATATAAAACACTCACTGCATCGTCTTCAATCTGAAGATGTCAAGGAAACTATATGAGGTCTGTTTTACCATGAAATGATTGTGTTGCTAAAAAAAAGGAATGAAGGACATGGTGGAATGGTTTTAATTAGTGTGAATTTTATTGAAAAGCTGAATAACACCAGTCATGTAAAAAGATGTGGAATATTTAAAGTTTTTTTGAAAAGCAAAATTATTGGCTTTAAAAGTTCAATAGTGCCAAAAGATGTAGAACATTGTATGGTTTGAATTCATTTTTTTGCTGAAATATGACATATGAGCATATGTCAGTAAAAGTCATAGTATAGTATGTCCAAAAAGTCATAGTATAGTATGTCGAAAAAACTGATAAAAAAGTCATGGTACAGTATGTCGAAAAAAGTCATAGTATAGTTTGACTTCTTCGATATACTATAATATGACTTTTTTCATAGTATAGCATATTGATAAAGTCATAGTATAGTATGTCAAAAAAAGTAATTAAAAGTCATAGTATAGTATGTTGAAAAAGTCATAAAAAAGCCATAGTATTTCGAAAACATCATGAATATTCGCAAACAAGCTTCTGTTTTCCAAACATTCTCTTAACAACTCGTGCTATCTGACTTGACACAGCTTTATGTTGTGGTTATATCACTCTTTTTCATTGTGTATATTTGACCTCAAAACTCACTGCAACATGTAAGGTTTGAACACACAACTTTCAGTCTTCAATACATTCTCCTAGCACCCTCAGCTATCTGACCTGACATACATGATCATGGTGTCTTTGCTATTTGACTTCTTCAGTTAAGGCTCACTGCTATTTACTATAGTAATTCATAAAAAATGTCAGTAAAAGTCATTGTATAGTATGTCCAAAAAGTCATAGTATGTCGACAAAAGTGATTAAAAAAAAGTGATAGTACAGTATGTTGAAAAAAGTCATGAATAAGTCATAGTATAGTATGTCGAAAAAGTCGGGGAAAAAGTCATAGTATAGTATGTCGAAAAATGTGATAAAAGTCATAGTATAGTATGTCGAAAAATATTATAAAAAAGTCAGTATACAGTAGTGTGTCGAAAATGCCAAAAACATCTTAAAAAGTCATAGTATATTATGTTGAAAAAAGTGATGGTCATTGTATAGTATGTCGAACAAAGTCATATTATACTATGGTGAAAAAAGTCAGTATAGTATGTCAAAAAAGCCATAGTATAGTATGTTGAAAAAAGTGTTAAAAAAGTCATAGTTTAGTATGTTGAAAAAAGTATTAAAAAAAGTCATAGTATAGCATGTTGAAAAAAGTGATAGTTATTGTAGTGATAAACCACTACAGTGATAAAAAAAAGTGATAAAAAGTCATAGTATAACATGTCAAAGGAAGTCATAGTATAGTATGTCGAAAACAATTATAAAAAATCATGGTATAGTATGTCGAAAAAAGTGATATAAAAGTCAGTATACAGTAGTATTTTGAAAATGCCAAAAACATCTTAAAAATTCATAGTATAGTATGTCGAAAAAAGTCATATTATATTATGGTGAAAAAGTCAGTATAGCATGTCAAAAAAGTGTTGAAAAAAGTGTTAAAAAAGTCATAGTATAGTATGTCGAAAAAGTCATAGTACAGTATGTTGAAAAAGTCATGAAAAAGTCATAGTATAGTATGTCGAAAAAGTCGGGAAAAAGTCATAGTATATTATGTCGAAATAAATTATAAAAAAGTATGTCCAAAAAA
Source organism: Sander vitreus (assembly GCF_031162955.1). NCBI lineage: Eukaryota > Metazoa > Chordata > Actinopteri > Perciformes > Percidae > Sander > Sander vitreus. The sequence continues at coordinate 20,440,034 of NC_135858.1, forward strand.
GTGATTAAAATCATGAAAAAGTCATAGTATAGTATGTCAAAAAATTTGTGAAAAAAGTGATAGTATAGTATGTTGAAAAATGTGATAAAAGTCATAGTATAGTATGTCGGAAAAAATTATAAAAAAGTCATAGTATAGTATGTCAAAAAAAGTGATAAAAAGTCAATATATTAGGTCGAAAAAAGTGATAGGATGGTATATCGAAAACAGTGTAGTCATTGTAAAGCATGTCGAAAAAAGTCATAGTATAGTATGTCGAAAAAGTCATAGTATAGTATGTCAAAAAATTATAAAAAAATGTCGAAAAAAAATGATCAAAAAGTCATACTATAGTATATAGAAAAGAGTCATAGTATAGTATGTCGAAAAAAGGGATATAAAAGTCATATTATAGTTTTTCGAAAAAAGGGATAAAAAAGTCATAGCATAGTATGTCGAAGAAATTGATAAAAAAAAGTCAGTATAGTATGTCAAAGAAAGTCAAACTCCAAACTCCACACATAAAGTCTAAGACACACAACACACATTATAAGCACAGCAGCAGCCTGAATAAACAGTGATAACACAAATACTGTAAAGATATCAAAAAGCTGAATGACATCTGTAGGTGAAAGTATGTGGGAGGAGTAGCATTTCAAAGAGGAAGAAGCCTGAAGAGGATTTGAAGATTGCTCCACTGACTTCAATGTAAATTTTCTTTTGAAAAAAAAGCCTAATATTTAAAAATTTGTAAAAAATAGCAGAAGAAAAGTTGAATAGTTGCCATCATGTTCTTAAGGAGCTAACCATTTTGGTATTTAAATGTTTTTTGTAGCTCAACGTATGCAGACTTTAGAGGCGACGACAAGAAGTTGAAGAATAAAGAATCAGATAACAATACTGGGAATGCTGCTGAATCAGTATTAACACAATAATAAAGCCCAACAGGGTTCCAATCCTTGGCCGGCCATTGAATGTAAATCTTGTTCTTTGATCGTATAGTTCCAGATTTGATTAAAAATGTTGCCAATTTTAGACCATTTCATTTAGGCAAAGTTGTTGTATGCCTGCTTGTGTTTTTATGAACATTTATGATTTGAGAACTTTGGCTCTTTAGAAAAACTGAAACTCTGTTAAACCCTGTCATTTGCATCGACCAATTTCCAAAGTTCTAGTCAGTCAGTGGGGTTACATAATATAATGCATCACATACTGTACATGATAAAATTCAAATCATTTATTTTTTTCTGCCAGTTCCTCCTCCCTGTCCAGCGAAGACCTTCTGAAGAAACTTGGTGACCTCCGACCTGCTTCTGTCATCTCATCTGGAAGTTTTATTATCAGGCCCTGATGTTGGTGATGCATCCCAGATGGATTGACGGAGGCTAAGAGAGAAATAGAAGGAAGTAGGTCTAACTCAGTTTCCAGGGCCAGGCTCAGGCTGGAGTTTTTGCCCAGTGCTGGGCTCTAAATAGTCTTGCTTTGACAGTCCTTCATCCACAGCGCTGCGGAGGAGGGTCTGGCTAGTCCACACAGCATTCTGGGATGGGAGAAAAACATACTCTGGTTTATTGGCATTTCTTTTAACCAATCACAATTGTCATGGGCAGTGCTAAGCACCCGGCAGAGCCACGGTGCCGCTGCAAAACAGCCTCGGGAAGGAACTTGTTTTGGTGGAACGTGTACTTTCAAAAGGTGTTCTAGTTGTGTAACAGAAAACTCAGATTTGACAGATAGTCTAGCTAGCTGTCTGGAGTTACCCAGCAGAGATCTGAGGAGCAGTTAACCATTCCCCTCATAAATCAACGTTTAAAATTCCAACACAAAGAAAGCAGAAGGACATCCGGCCGCAAAGAGAGTCAAATCTAGCTGAATTTCTGGCGGCAACGGAGCAATCCCGGAAGTGGAACGCTGTGGACATAGACTACGCTCTAAACCAACCATCCAAACAACCCAACTTTATATTGAGCAGCTTCATAATAGAACTAGTTTAGTAGAACAAGTATCTATCTTGCCAACAAGTAAGTACATCAAGTACAACAAACACATTAACTTTTAAATTAAATGGACTATTTGCAGACAGAAATGTATCATATATGTCTAGATTTAAATCATCCCATTTAAGTGGGAAGACGCTGTACTTTATATCTTTATCAGTCAGGAGCACACTGCTTTATGATTCGGAACCATTTCATCCCAAATGTGACCTCCAACCTGCAGCTGCTTCTCCTTCATGTGTCCACTTCCTCCCAGCTGTCAGCATGCACACATACTGGATAAGGAAGTGTCTCATCAGCTCACTCAGCACTGAAACACAGAGGCCGCACATGCAGCAACAGCAACTGTCTAACTATACATCGGCAGACTTATATATTTATACTACACTGTTGTATTTTCATCCTTTATGTGACTCTCAGAGTGTTATGACTTGTTTGGTAACCCTAACCTTTAAAAACATTTAAACTACCAAGAAAAGACAAAACATAATTGTCTGTTCAATAAAAACACTCTGATATTATAACTTGTGCTATGTTTTTATCATAGATGTCATTCCAACACACACTGCCAGTGTTTGGTTGTAAACAGAAACTGCTAGGGCTCCCTGCTGTCTGGGCAAAATAACATAAGGGATTTAACCTAACCTATGAGGTTTAGGAAATAATGAGTTGACTCATTTTGTCCAAGAATAGAAAAAGTATCCTCTGCTTTGCTTTGTCAACCCATCCCAAATAATACTCCCGGTTAGAAACTTAAAAAATGTTGTATTTTGAAATCAGTAGTTATGCATGTGGGTCCCTTTGCACCAATTTGCAACATTTAAACTATGATTTGTAATATAGGGTGATTTTAACGTTCATTTTGACACGTTTCACTAAAAAAATGAATCAGAACTTGCGTTTCATGCATGAGCATGAAAGAGCCCTGTAGGACTCGCAAATTGATATGCAATTTGCAAGCGGCAATCATTTGTGAAGCCTGATGCCGCTATCTGTGTGAAGGCAGTGCTCGCAAATCACTTTCGTGAAACAGGCTTTTGAGCGTTAGTTTAGTTTTTAGGAACCTTCCCCAATTTCAAAATGTGAAGTTATCACAAAGTAATGTGTCAATTCACCAGCCAGAGTCAATCCGTGTGAACTGAGGGGTAATCGTGACTTCAGGACTAGTCAATCATATTTAAAGGAAATCTAAATTGTGCATCAGGTCTGTTGATCGTCTTAGTGTACACATGAGTTATATCTTGGTGTTATATCACGTCTCTGTACTGTACCGGACCAGGCACTGTGATGATGCAATGTCTTCCAGTTAATGTATTAACAGTAATTCCTAAACTGTATAATATGCAATAACACCACATCAGTCTCCTGAACTGTCAGGTGATGTGTTTATATTATCCTGTTACATAAGCCAGTAACTGTTCACACTTCACACAAGGAGATTGATAAAAGATATGATAATGGGAAGAATAAGAGGAATCCAATAACTTGAGTTATTGGTTTATTACTCAGTACTTTTTATTTATCAGTCAGACATAACAGATTCCTTGTGAGGTGGCAATAGTTTATAATGCAATGTGTTATGTGTACACAGCCAATATTTATTGATAATTGACCTTTGGTACAAACATTTTTTTTGTCCCTTTTAAAGCAGACTTAATAGTCTGCCAAATATGTTAGTACACTGCCATCTAAAGGACAGCATGTGTCACCACAGGACTTGCAGTAATAGGTGTTAAAAGTAGCTTTTACAAGGCATCCTGGTGACCTACAGTATAGGTTAAAGGTGCTGTCCATGAACTGCATCTTTGGTTTGAATTGGTCATTCCCCTCCTAGCGGCCCTCATTTCCTGTCACATCTCTACTGTTATTTTTCAAATAAAGGCATTAAAAAGTCACGTTTGCAATGCATTGTGATACAGAGTGGCAGCTGTTTGGTGAGCATTGGAACAGGGATTTTTTTATTTTTATTATTATTATTTTTTTTTTTACATGTAGTAACAGAGAGACAGTTTTGAGTCATCCTCACATCATTCTAATCATATATTTCTTTGCCTCTTCACTGTATCAGGAAATAATATTTCAGGGATTTTATTGTGAAACAGCAACTAATAAAGGTTATAGAAGTTTAGAGATATAGAACATACAGTATATCATTTGAGCAAAAATTCAAGGGGGGGAGGGAGCTGGATGTGTGGGTTTTTATCTCCAAACTGAGTTAGTCATTGTCTGTTTGAGTCATCCAGTCCTTATGTGTGAGGATATGAGCCAGACGACCACTAATAATGGGTAATAAGCTGTGAAAGATCAGGGTCACTTATGTGGGCAGGAATGAGCTGACAGTGAAACACCTGGTTAAATACATGAGCGTGGAGTTTCAGAGGTGTGTCATAACTTTGTTTGGACTTTGTGCATCATATTATGTTACAGTTTTTAAATGTTGTTTTTGCTTGGTGCTCTACATTTTTGCCCTTTGCTAAGCTGTGTGTTATAACATAACTAGTTTGGTCATATAGTGTTTCTCTATTTTGTGGCTGCAGTTTAAACATTTATTTTTTTTAAATCAAAGTGAAGTTATCCGTATTTCAATACAATAACTTTCTGTATATGCGTAGGTGGGGGCATATATTTGTGATTATTCATTGAAATTGAAAAGATTATTGTATTTCTGTTGTTCAAAAAATGACAAGCGTATGTGTTAGTAAAGTTAAAAAAAGGTCATTATAAAGTTAAAACATAAAATATGTACTTCAATTTTGTTTTCTGGAAGAGAAAATGTAATTTAAGTCCTGAAACTGATTATATTTTCCAATGTCACTCATCATAATCTCCCTGTTTAGAAGTTTTAAATTTTACCCTTGACGTAGTTTTGAAATGAGATGAATGATACCAAAGTCAGTAACGTAAAGTAGCAATTGTTATCTTGAAAAATTACCATTCCGGCCTGTTGCATTTAGACACATTGGGGTTGGATGTAATCACTTAATAACTCTCCTATTGAACTAAATGTCAGATTACTCAGACCTTTAAATTCAGTAACGATAAAAAAAAAAAAAATCAATACTAGTGTACTCTCAACAAAAGATAAAATGTGAGTTATGCTGCCATCTAGTGAGACACGTACAGATGTGCAGATAGGCACATATATTGGTCAGTAACGGTTTATTGATGTGGGACCTAATGTTGCAACAAAAAGCCTAAAAAAATAATTTTCAGGGATATTTATATGTGAAGCAGATATATTGTAGCCTATATTCAATCTCTCCAATATTTGTGGACTTTTAATGCAGGGGCTCAACACTATGAAATGTTTTTTGTTGAATTATGAAAAACATGACTGAAACAGAAAATAAGATATGCCTTACCTCACAATGTTAATGCAGTGTGAATCTTCCCATTCAGGAACTATTTTTTCCAATTATTTTAACATCACATGAATGCAGCACAAACGCCCTATCTTGCAATGTTGACTTAAGTGAAAAAATAATTTGTGCATCCATCTCGCGAATGGGATCCGCTCCAAAGTGTAATGGGTTCTTTCTTCGCCTATGCTCAAGTCTCATGACCATTGGGCCAGTATTTTTTCCGTAATCCTGCTGATAGACAAATAAACAAACAAACTAACCATCAAACGGACAAACCAAGCCGAAAACATAACCTCTCTGGTGGAGGTAAATCTACATTTCCATGTTGGTGACAGGAGGGAGAAGAAAGACAACACGTGGTTGTTGTGGCAGATTTTAATTCTCATCTGACACTTCATAGCTGTTATAACAAATAAACTGACAGAAACTGTAAACAGCAAACAGACAGAAAAGCTCAGTTCAAAAGAATAAAAAGATAGGAACAACACAAACAGCAATGCCAAGACTTTTAAAAAATTGACCCACACAATGCCTTTTGAAATCCATCATATAATGACAACAAGGAATCATCATACAGTGTGAACAGTGCTTTCAGTTGTTGAAGCATGGTGATGATCTATGATACTGCAAAAGCCCATGTGTAGTGTCAACCAAGATCTGAGTTATGAACACCACAACAGAGCGGGCGCTTGTTATTTTTGCATTAACAGTGAGGAGAAATGATCTACAGGGTTTTTTTTTAGTTTTTTTTTAATATATAGCAGCATAAAGAGTACCACTTACAGAGGCTGGAAAAGTGACCCTTTTGGCACAAATACGTTCACCTCGGTTTGAAAACGTGACAAAATACAGAATGCAACACAAAGTATACAGATACAGCCACTTGGTGCTTCATGATTGAAAAACACATTCGTAGTTTCCACTTTATCAAAACAATGGAGGCAAATAAACACATTGTTTATTTTATACAGATAACCATAGCACACTTTGCAAGTAGTAACACACTTTTCCAAACAACAGGCGTCTATCAACTTCAAATGAACAACAATGTGGAGCAGGTAGGTATATAAACAATATTAATGCTGGAGATAAGGCCATAAACCATTTTTAATCTATTTTGTTTCAATGTTAGAATGCATTATTGCTGCCATCTTGTGACCATTTTTGAGATTATCATGATTGAGCTGCTTATTAATCGCCTATCCTTAAGCTTCAAAGTTTTTAACTGACCTCAGAAATAGTTTGACAGAACTCAGCTCAAGGTCCTCTTCATGCCTTTTGCTGAGGCATTCAACCATATCACATGGTCTTCATGAGCAGATGGAGTTTGCTCAGTTGTCATAGAGCTTGATGGCATGCTCTGTAGCTGTTATTTCATCCACAGAACTTGTCTTTTAGGACCTATTGTCCATGCTGTTTTAGAAAATTTTATGCATGTCAACATATCCGTCTCCATGACAACTAAGCAAACTCTGATCTGCAGATGAAAAAACATTATACGGTTGAAAGCTCTGGGAAAGCCGGGAGCAGGGAGGACCTTGAGTTGGGATTATTCTGTCAAACTAGCGTATTCCTGTGTATTATTATTATTATTGGCTTTCTTTTAAAGTACATTTAAAATTTAGAAATAATTATTTAAAAGGGAAACATTTTAAGTTGCCACCTCATGAACACACTGTAGTCAGCTGTGAAATAATATCTTTTCATTGATTGTTTAACTCAAGACACAAAGTGGGACAACTGAAGGCAAGCAACTTGGGCTTTGTTAGAAGTTATTGAAAGGAAAAAGAGACAGAGGATGACAAAATAAGATTTCCAGCCAAAACAAGAGTGACGGGATTCCCCTAAAACCATTTTTGTATTTGCATATTTTACCCTTTTTCTCTCGATTTTAAATATCTACAAATAATAATCAGGTTTTCATGTAGCTTTTTAGTTTCAGTTTTAGCTTAAAAAAAATTGGATTGAACATGAATTGGCTGTCTTCCTGTAATGTTCTAGGGTGGTTTGATATGATACTGGTGATCAACATTTTTGGCATTCAATACCTAAAATGCCCACTCACGCTCATGTACAATACACACATTACCTGTTTTTCATCTCCCTCTCAGCCTCTGACACTATGCGAGTAGAGGCAGCATAACAGCTGCAGCTTTTACTTATTCCTCAGAACAAAGAGTCTCACATGTATATACACAGGATCACATAGTAAAAATACTGTACGTATTTCATTACTTACTAAGGGGTTAAGGCTGGAAATATTCTCTATTTTTCCCAACAAATCTAATTAAATGACCAAAATCAACAATGATTCGATCCTCCTAACAAATATTGCCTGTGTAGACCAAAGCCTGATATAAACCTTGATAAAAACACATCAGTGAGCCACACTGGATGACATGATCTTTCATTTCATCAAAATACTCCCAAAGAACTGAAATGTTGGAGCAACATTTGTTTGACACTGCAGTGCCACAGAGAGGGTGAGAAGGTGAGACAGTTTTGAGAGACAGGCTGACACACTGCTGTGATCTTTTCATGTGATTTGTTGACACTAAGAAAAAATAGAAAATAAAGATGGCCTTATTCTTTAATCCAAAAAATAAAACCTTTACTTGTAAGTCATTTTGTGGTCAGCTGGAGGGTTATCAGGTTGAGAACTACTACTTTGTCTCACCTCAGTATTAAACCTATAAGTCATGAAGACAGTGACAGTCAGGCTCACATCTTGTAGTCAATCTCCAGTCACAAATTTTAACAGGAAGCAAAAAAAAAAAAAGCACAGTTTGGTTTGAGTCTTTGATATGATGAACAGATACAGTTTTGAAAAAAAAAGAAAAACACACTCTTTTTAGTCTCAGACACATCAAACTCACATTTGAGCGACATATTAGCAGCATCGTAGGTACTGTGACTTTTCAAATGATGCTGTAAAAATTTTTTTTTTCATTTCTTTTTTTTACCTTAAAATACTTAAGACAAACAACACATAATGCAAACGAGACCCATCAAATTCAAGTAAACAGATTAACACTTGTCTTCATCCTTCTTCAAACACATTTAAAGTGAACGAAATATTCTTTTCACTATTTCACTGCAAATTCACTTTAAATTTACTGTGAATTTCTGGTACGTTGAACAGCATCTGCTGATGTATGGATATGCTAATTGCACAATGTCTTTCAATCTTTTCCATGGTACTTGCTGTAAAACATCTGTACTGCTGTTAGAAACTATTAGAAATGCAGCGGCTCTGTCCGTATCTACAGCACATACACAACATGACGAGTGCGTGATTCTCGGTTCACATATCTACAATCGTCTATCTCCACATCATCTCTGGAGTACAGTGCTCTTCCTGTTGACCCTGTGAGATGGGACATGGTGCGTCCATAAAGGTAGGGTAACCTGCTTCGCCTTCTCCTCCTCCTCCTCTTCTTCTTCTTCTTCTTCTTCTTCTTCTTCTTCTTCTTCTTCTTCGTTTCTCTACTCCTTACTCTGTCAGCCAGAGAGTCACAGTGCAGAGACTTTGACAATGTTGGTGCCAGCTGAGCTTGTTGTGGTCTGGATGTTCAGAGCTGCAGGGTGACCTGGGGGTTGGGGTGGCCTCCTCTGTGGGGGCCCGCGGAGGCCATCGCCATCAGGGGTCAAAGCGGGGGGTGATGGGAGGCTGATGATCGCTGTGGTGATCCGGCCGCCTTTGCAGTTGATCCTGCCGCTTTCATTGGTTTTCAGGTTGAGGTTCGAACGACTAGAGGCAGAGAAAAATAGAGAAAGAGAGACTATATACAATTTTATAATATACATCTACGCAGACTTTGTGCAGTCAGTGAACGCAGCATGTAATCTCGAACACTGTCTACAAAATGAAGTACATAACAGGCATATTTTCCCCCAGACTTTTCCATTAAACACATCCCATTTGAGCTATCAACAAATAATAATAATAATAATAATGATAATAATAAAAATCACATATTCTACAATTGATTTCATTCATCTTTCCCTCAATTAAAGGAGGGTGGACAGACAACATCCTCTACTGTTCATTGAGTAAACTCACTATTCCACAGAAGCCACCTCATGGGATTTATCTCATTTCAACATTTCTAACCAAAGAAATACAGTTGAATAACCAGAGTTGGGATGTCGTTTCTGAAAAAGACACACTACTAATTAGGTTGTCAAACGTGACTTTTATGTTTCATATTCTCAAAACCTTGGCACATAAAAAAGCTTCTGCATGCTTTACAGCCCTTGGAGCCAATGAGAAAATCTGTCTTTTTGTAATTTGGGTAAACTGACCCTTTTAAGTGGAAATATTGTAAGCAGCTAAATTGTAAACTATTTCCCCCTCACTAAGTTGGCAGAATTCAGCGAACAACCGGGATACCATGTCTCCGTCTCCCCTCTGATGCTGCTGTGTGTTTCTGCTGTGCTTTACTTTTACCTGGCAGTGTGTGACGATGGGTCACCACACTGTATGTGGATGGCACTAAGCTCCTGCAGGGGGCACTGGTTTGACGGGACGGGGTAGGTGGAGGGCAGGCTGGTGTTGGGCAGAGGAGTGTTTTTCTTTACCCTGCAGCCACAGCAGGTGCCCACAGAACTGGATATGGAGGGGCTGGGTGAGGGGTAGGTCTGTAGCACTGTCTCTAAAGAGTTCTGCTCATACATCTGCTCGTCCACAAACTCATGAGCCTGGAGAGAACAAACAGGATGGTGGTTTAAATACACAGGGAGGGATTGGTGCACAGAGAAAGGTAAACAGAATAAAGACAGACTCATGGGACTTAATCAGCATATCCAAATCACTGTGCAGACTAATTATAATTAATTCATTACTTGATTAACCTCTACTTATATAAAATGTCTAGTGAAAAGTATGTAAACGTTTTGAGGCTTTTTTTGCCAAGAAGTTGTTTCTTTTTTCCAACTGATGTTAATCACAGATAAAGAGGGAAAACATTACTGTCCCAGTGATAGACATCTTGCAAATAAATTCCCTCGAGACTGTTAGATGTGCTCTGGAGGATTTGGGAGCTACAGGGTAAGTCAGTGTCAAGTACAATCTTCTGACAAGGCAACTTTTGAGAGAGATTATAAAATGTTACTCAACCCGCAAAAATACAAAAAAGAGCAATACGTTTCTTGCAGCAGGACAAAAGTTTATATAGTAATTAATAATGGGTGTGTAACGCTTGACCACATCAGACAATCAATATAGGTTCAAATGTCATAACAATATATACAAAATACAATAGAGCAATACAGATAGGAAAGTAATACAAATAATTATAACATTTTGTGGGTTGAGTATGCGGTTCCCAGTAGTGGAATGTAACCACATTTATTCAACAGCTTTAGATACTAGTTACTTTACAAATTAAGATTTTTGGACACAAAACATTTAAAAATATACAAGAACAGCTGAAACAATTAGTCGATTAATCATTTGACATAAAATGAATTGCCAACTATTCCAAACTATTACAACAAAAACATGTCATGTTTCCAGCTTCACAAATGTGAGAATTTGCTGTATTTGCTTTTTAATTATTTTAATACTTTAATTTATTTTTAATAATTTTGAGATTTTGGACTATTTGCTGGACATAACAAAGCATTGTGTGAAGGATAATTGTGACGGGCATTTATCAAATTTGAACACACCAAACAATTACTCAATTAATGGAGAAAATAATCATCAGATTAATCCATAATGTAAATAATGTTAAATGGTAGTCCTATACAAAATAGTTAATAATTAATTCCACCTCAACCAACTACAAATCAAAGTTTTTTTTGTCTTTTTCACTGGTGAAACATTATTATCATCATGATTCAATCCTTAAATGACAATTAACAAGTGTTTACAACCTCATTAATGTAGGTGGTGTGGTAGATCTTTAATGCGAAAAGTGGAATCAAAGATAGAGAAGTGTTTGAGTGTACTACCCACAGTGGTTTTCTCCAGACAGTGCAGTAGGTGGTGATGTTGGCTCTGCAACAGAGAGGTGGACTTAGTCCGCTTCTGCTCATCCTCTTCTGTGTCCTTAGTCCACACACACACACACACACACACACACACACACACACACACACACACACACACACACACACACACACACACACACACACACACACACACACATATTAAAGTTGATGAGTGTTGACAAATGATATTGTTGGCGTATCCTCTTCACTCATTAAAGCCTCTCAGTCTGAGTTCCCAAAAAGACTCATGGATATAAATTTCGTGGTCATCCGTAATGAAAAGTCCAACGTGGCTCTTTTATTCTGCTTCGTGTCTACCAATTTAAACTGGACTATTTTGGTTTGTGCTTGTTGATGTCACCCTCATTTCCATTATGAGCGGGTAGCCAACAACTCCTTCTGTTTGCTTTCAAATAACTTACCAGCCAATTAGTTACAGAGTGCACCACATATCTGCTTGGTGTGAATTGATCCCTAAACGTTAGCAAGTGGTTCATTTATAATTAATTGTCTCCATTGTGCATCCTTTGTGTACAATAGTGTAATTGCCTTTAGTTTGGTTCATTATGTAAGCAGGCTGGAAAATAACTTCCCCTTTAAGTTGACTGAACTAAAACAATTCTAAAAACTGCGTTTGTTGTCCGCTCTCTTACTTAATTATCTAAGAAGGTAACACTGAGCGTCATGTGATGCTCCAGGCAGCTGAACAGTTTGTAATGTATGAAGCTTCAGAAAGAGGAAAAAAAGAGTTGAGAAAAACAGAAACAGAAACTTATGGAACCATTTTTGGTATGTCTCCAAACAGGACTTTGTTTCAAAGCTCAAGCTCCAATAAAGCTTAGTCTCAAAGTCATCACAAATGCCAAAAAAACAAATTAATTCCCTGCCCACAGCGCACATTGTTACTTAAAGGATTTGGGTGGGTGGCGAGCCAGCCCAAGGACTCTCATTCAGATTCCAGACACATGAACAATATTGCGATGTGGGCAGGAGAAAACTACGCCTTCTGATGGTTCAATGTGTTGATCGTCCCTGTGGCACAGGCCCTATCAAATACATTGTATCTCTAGAGACTGAAATGTGTGTCAAGTTTATTTTCATGTGACCAAAGAAGGTGATTTGATACAATGCATCTGATATGTGACCCTGATAGTGTTAACCTCACTGAGGACATTTCTTATCTTGTATCTTGCATTATATCTGAAGTGAAGAAAGAAAGTCAGTTTACTCAACTGCTGATGGAGAATGACTGGCTCTTTACTTTCACCTAATAATGTGAATAGGAGCAGCTGATATGGATAAAATGTATCATGGTTTATGAAATTTACTGCAGAATTACCTCCGCCAAGTGGGCTATTTCTTTGGCTTGGTTTGTCTGTTGGTTTGTTTGTCTGTCAGCAGGATTACGGAAAATCTACTTGCCCAATGGTTATGGTGGAACGGTGCAGCATGGGCAAAAGAAAAAGCCCTTACATTTTGGAGAGGATCCGAATCATGGGGCGGATACAATTCATTAACCGGCTTTTCCCAGCTTTAAGAAGATTACCATCCAGTGAGTTTGTACTTTCTAAAGGCAAATTTTATGAATAGATCTGTGACTGAATGTTTAATTGCGATAAATAGATCCTAGATCAGTGTTATTTATCAGATATGTTGTAAATGTAAAATGAAATCCCATATTGCCATGGGTCAGGCCTGCTCATTGATTTGTAGCACTACCCACAATGAGACACAATAGGGACCTTGTTATAGAAAATGGCTGACATATTTCTATTGTCTTATGACACTTCTCATGATGTTCTGGAGCTGTTATTTCTGTGAGTGAACTTACAACAATCCATTAGGGGTGGGTGATAAGACAATATATTCTGTGAGATGATATAAATGTGGTCATACAGTGCGGTGTCATACTGTGGTACTGTAGGTTCATCTCTAGGTGTATTTAGACCCTTGTGGCAATGTTGCAAATCAATGAAGCACAACTGCTTCATAGTTGTATTGGATTTGTATATGATTCCTGTATGAATGTGTTAAATTCACTTTTATTTATCAATTAATTAATTAGCTGTATTCATCGAAAGCAGACATTCACATCAGTTTCTCAATTGATTTTCTAGAAAATGCATTACTTAATGATATACATTGATAAGTCAATATGACAAAGATCTGATTGGTTCTGTTGTCAATGAAAACAACTCAACACTTGATTAAACTGCTGGAAAAAATAATGCGATGTGGACAGTGATTGGGCATTAACCATGAGGGCATATCACAACAAATCCTGTCACTCCTGTCAAGTGAAAATTAAGTTAACAGTACCTAAAGGGATAAAGCTGTAAGGTCTTTCTATGCAAGGTTATAATAAAACTTGACAGGATTATCAATAAATCACCCTCTATGATAATGAGCCTGTGATCTGGGTAACAAATAAATGGCTTTCAGAAAATTAAAACGCCTTCAGGGGAAACTGACAAAAAACAGAACTTCTAATCCAACTATAGGCTGTGAGAGAGTCTTTTTGTCATATAAATCACCACTCACTCCCACACCAGACCCAAGCAGTGCTACCGACTGACTGACAGCAGTGACACCACCGTAATTTGATGCGGCAGGACTCTGGCAGCCTCATCACACACATGCAGAGGATGCAGAGGGATGTGGGTCGCTCAGCACTCACAGATGGCATTTATATGATAATTCTAACCAGTTCCAGACACCCATGCACTTTCACACTGGACTTGATTAAATCCAAATGCATTTTAGCAACCATCTGCAAGGAGGGGAGTGTGTCACTGAAAGCAAGAGTGATGGACTGGATGGGAAGGATATAGGCAATTTGCTCATGCATTACCAAACGCATTTTTCCATGGCAGTGATGAGTTGAAAAAACGAGTAAAAGTGGAGGAGAATGTATGGGCGGATTCTTACTTTAAAAAGTAGAAAGTTGGTTGATGTCTGTCAGTGGAGATAAAGAGGACATGTAATTCAAATGAATAGATAGAGGTGTTAAAGAATTACACTCTTTTGCTTTCTTGCAGAGATTTCGATAAGAAGATCAAGACATCTTGTCTGTGTATTAAGGCAAGGTATAGAGCTAGAGACAGGAGGTAGCTTAGCTTAGCAAAAAAACTTAAAGCGGGGGAAAACAGAGCCTGGCTCTGCCCAGAGTAAAACAAATACCTAAAAGTTAACACCTGAAATCTACTAATATTGTATCGCTGTTGTTTAATTCATACAACAGAAATATATTTAAAAAAAGTTGTGGTCTTACTCTATTTGCTGTATTATTTGTGTAGACTTACTCGTTGCTTAGCAACATAATGGTAATCATATCTAACTCCCCGTAAAACTACAACTTTAAAAAACAAAATTGTGTTTATGTACAAAATAAACATAAGATATGTTTAATAGTGCGTTAGTGAGCTAGTGAAAGGTGCTGGTATAGGCTTATTTTGGAATTTAGGAGAGAACCAGGTTAGTGGTCTCCCCTTGTTTCTAATCTGTATAAGCTAATTGCCTAGCTAAGGTTCTATACACAGACATGAGAGTGGGATCGCTCTCATTTAATTCTAAGCAAGAAAGCGAATAAGCATGCTTCTCAAAATGTTGAACAATTTCTTTAAAGTGACTTCAATGTATGTACGATACCTGCTTAGAACCAAATAGCAGACAGACAAAGTTAGGGAGCATTTAGCAGCTAAACTGCTAAAGCATTAAGCAGCTAAAGAGCCAGATATTTCCATCAGGAGAAGGTACAGACCAAAAACAGAGCTAAAAGGAGAGTGAATGTACATTACATTTGCCAGGTGGTCAGAAACATGACTTAAAAGAAATGCTAATGTAGCTTTGTGTCTGCTGGATGTGTAAATACGCAACTGATTGCTACTGTAACAAGTTCACCATATCAACTCTACATTATTCCTTACATAATATGTCAGTGTTGTGTTTACAACTTTAACAAATTACAAATTATTGCAGGTTTAAGGTATGGTCATGTTAAGACTAGAACATAACAACACTGCAGTTGTCTATAATTACAGAGAGGAGGAAAGACTGAAACATTTTGTACCTTTTGTAGGAACAGGAGTCTGTGAGTGTGGGATTTGAGTGCCCCATTGTTCACTGCTGCAGTTTTCAAGCCTCTTTTTTTAATGTGCTAACCATCTAATTATCACCAAGAGCGACACAACAAGCAAGCAAAGTAAAAAACAACCTCTGTTGTCTGACATTTCCAGTTTTACAGACGTGGATTAAATCAAGTCTATGACTGAAAGACAACTAAGAAAAGTCAATTGTGTGATTACACTGAATGCCTGCATGGGGGATTATTGGCATAACTCCTCAGCTACCACCCCTGCCCCGTATAACAACCAGGCTGTAATGACTCCAACTTCTGCCTCTAAATGACTTCTAAATTGTCCTTTGCTTAATTATAGCAGTAATTGTTTGTCATTTTGTGTTTGTGTGTGTGTTTATGTGAAGTAGCTGCTTCCAAGCTATTGAGTTGCAGTAAACTGAAATAATTAGCAGAAGGGTGTTTGACAAGGAACACAATGATTAATCTCTCATATAATGAATTACAATCTGCTGACATTTTATGTCATTTTTAATGAACACATTTGAAATTACTTCCCAGTAATCATCGCAAACACTTTGCTGTTGGTGGTTCTGCGTGGTCAGAGGGTCAGGAGTTGTTCTCACCGTCAGCTCCAGCAGTTCATTGAGCAGTCCGTTGCGTTTGTTGTGGAGGAAGGTGTTGGTGCTGCCAGACTTGGATATCCTTATCCTGGCTAGTCTGGCTTTCTGGGCGTGGGAAGAAGAAGAGGGCACAGCATTAGACAGGGGTGCTGGCGGGAGGTTACAGAAGATGACTAATGCAGTATTTATTGGTGAGCCAACTCGTCACCTAAGCTCTGCGGTAATTTTTTACAGCTACTACTGTAATTCTTTAACCATCACAATTTCAAATTTCTTTCATAAAGACTTTCTTTATGTATAAGAACAGAACTATAGATACTACTCACCAACATACATGGCCAACAGTATGTGGAAAGACAGGACTCTCGGCAGAACCTATCCCACACCTTGTTTCTAAGCGTGAGCTTTGTCATGTTGAAACAGCAAAGGGCCTTACCCAAACTGTTGTCAGGAAGGTGGAAGCAAACTATTGTCTAAAATATCTATATTATAGGATTTCGCTTATTTGTAATGGCCTAGCCCAACCCATGACAAAGAGCGCCTGACCAAAAGGTACACAAGAATACGAGGAGCTGAAACAGCTAGTCTATTAATCAATTAGTCGATCAACAGAAAATATATAAATAAAGTTCTTTTTCAAGCAAAAGCACAATATACTAACTACTATACTAACAACTTTTCCAATGTGAAAGCTTTTCTGCTTTCTGTTGTCTTGTGTTTTAGAAAACTGAATATCTTTGGGTTATAAACTGTTGGTTGCACAAAACAAGACGTTTGGAGATATCACAATGGGACTTATAAACTATAAACTTTTTTTCACTATTTTCTCACATTTTCTATACAAAACAACTAATTGAATATTCGTCAATCAGATTAATTGATCATGAAAGTAATTGTGAGCTGTAGGAGGGGGGTGTCCACATACTTTTGGCCAGATATAGTACAGAATCAGAACAAAAGCTGATTTTTCCTTCATAAACTCACTGAAACAAAATACGATTAATCTCACATAGATGTAATTAGATGTGATTTAAGATTTCTGCCTTTTCTTGTTTCATTGATACCGTGTTATTCTAAATTTCTGTTTATTACTATCAACTCCAGGAAGGGAAACAACCATTTTGTGGAACTAATGAGGGTCCAAATAAACAATAAAAAAAGAGAGCCTCTTTGAGTCCACAGTCTAAATCATTTCAGTTTGATTCTTTCAAAATAGGATAATGAAGATTTAACCTAAACCATAAACTATCAGAAAAACACAATTAAAAAACAACAACGCTAAAACTTGGAAAAATATAACTGAAAAATGAAGCAAACTCAACCAATGGATTCTGCCCATACAACAATGCACCTGTCTGCTAATTAAAAAATGTGTTCAATTTCAAAGCCTGTTTGCCAGCTCCTCTTTGTCTACAATGAAATGAAGAGGATATTGGGACAACTCTACGATATACCTCTGCCTCAAGTGCTTCTGGACATGTATGGTGTGATATTTCTTTAACCTTGGCCTGCTCTCTCTATCTCCCCGATAAATGCATTTCAGAAACAGGAGACAGGGAGAGCAATATCAGAAGCAAATCAAAAGTAATGCAATTAGTTTGGATACTTCAGAAATGATCTGTCAGACTGTATATACCTGTGAAGGTGTGAGGAATGCTGGAGACTGAGATGTAATAATAATGATTGTGTATGTACGTGCACAGTATGTGAAATGGAGAGGAAGAGAGAAAAAAAAAAAAGACAACCGTTGACTACTTCTTTCTACGTAGCTTCAGCTAAAGCGTGAATAAATTTGAAAGGGAAAGTGCTGTTGAGCGCGGTCTGCTTTTCTTATTGATCAAAAGCTTGACTTGACATGAGGAAAGAAAGTATTTTGTCTTCTCTGATGGTCCATTGAGCCCAAATGGTTGTCTAAGGAATCTTTACTCTCAGCTGATGAAATTCTGCATTTGTTTGGAGTCCAGAGGTGTGAGCACAAGTTTTAAGTTACAAGTCTAATGAAGACTGTCCTCCCCAGAAAAACAACCCCATAGGTTGTTCGTACAAGCAGCAATTATGACCCATATTTACATTTTATTGTTAGGCAAAGCCCTCTAATGGCCGTATGTAATTATGATGGAAGCAAAGCAGGAAGTAAGGTGACAAAGTATAACGGCGCCAAACTCTGTTGGTAAGGTGGCAGATTGGGGTGGTTGATGGTCAAACAAACAGGACTTTCACCCAGGACACTGGAGTTTGTGTCCTGTTTAAAAATAAAAGTAAACAGAGAGTGAGTTATTTTAACTTTACGGAACAAATGGAACTACGTCACGTTCTACGTGACATGCATAATTACTAGTTATTAGTCATGTCCATACTCACAGAAGTGAAGTAATGTACTGATTTTAACCCAAACCACAATCTTTTTCTGAACTAAACTAAGTAGGTTTGCCTAAACCTAACCAAACTGATCGTTTCACAACGTTAACAATGTGTTTAAAACCGCGACGACGGAAAACGCTCCTGTGGGTCAAATTTCCTACCACCGCTAGGGACGCTAATTTATGAAACGCTTCTGTGGGTCGTATTAGAGTTTAGGAACAACCCTTGTTCCTGGTTTGGAGGACTTGTTGATCTAATGCCAAGTAAAGTCCAGGTTCCTTTCATCCAGGCTCCGGAGCTCGAGCACCAACGAAAAATACTGAGCACCCACGTGTGCCAGACTGCCAGTAGGCTACATTCATTTAAAATTAAACATTGCAGTTGGTGCTAAGTGGAGCGTCTGTCATAGTGTGATTGGTTATGTCGCTATCAGTCCACGAAGCTGATCACGGTTACGTGTCAGTTCAACTTTTCATCTCCAATCCTATCTGTATTTGTGAGAAGTGGCGCTGTCCTGAGTTGAAAGCCTCCTTTATGGCTTTATTATCGAGTTAATAGGCATGTTTGTGTTCGTGTTGGCCGCTGTCCATTTCCTAAGGTTCTGAAATGCAAACAATTTGTGACTACTTTTGTTTTTTTTAAAGGCTGTGCACCTTTGAGCACCCACGAAGGAAAACATAAATCGGCGCCTATGTCATCAAGTCTCAAGTCAAGATTTAAAGGAGTATGGGCGAAGCTTCAAAGACGCTGGCTCATACATTTCCCATTACGTACCCATTAGCATCTTTAACTTAGATCCTTCCTGCATGGTAATTTTCCTCTTCTTTAAAACGCAGGATTATTGTTATAAACTTGTAGTCTCCCTGCATAACCCTGATGACATCACTATTTTCTGAGACTTGAGAAAACTCCCCCCAGAGCCAAATTACATTATTTAACTTTCTCCACTGGTTGAGTAGATGAGTAAACTGACCTTTATGCGTAAATCTGATGACGTTTTCCTTTTAAAATGGCTGACAAAAAGGTGAAATAATTTCGTGAAACAGCTGGGTAATTGTTACCTAGCAGGAATGAAGTGCATTTGTTGGGGACTATTTTTAGCTGTGGATTAATATACTGTAAATGTGTTGCTCTAGCAAGTACTCACGGCAGGCGAATGGTCTCTATGGGATTGACTAAAAATAAAGTGCCCATGCTCATAGTGGAAACATGTCACCAAGTGCAACTGTGTGTCATTGACGTGTTTTTTTTTTAAGTTTCTGGACAACAATTGAGGGTGATGAGGAAGTATTTCATGGCTGGAGAAAGGGAAAATTACTCTAAAATTGTGTCTGTTCAGAGACAGGCATAATGGGCCTCCTGAACACTCTGTTCAAAGCCCTGTGATCGTGGAATCTTGTTTTTTTTCAATTTTTTTTGATATTTCTATGGTCTTGGTTGACCAAGTAAATGAAGCCAATATGCTCCAACATTACCACCGACAGTCAGACAGCCAGACTGCAGCAGTACAGGGAAAAAGGCACGACATGTTCACCACCTTTACTCCCATCAGCCTTTCTCTTTCAGACCTTCTGCTTTGTGTTCTCTTTGTCTCCTTTCCCTATTCCCTCATATCAGACCTCCTTCTCTTTTTACTCTTTTGCTCCTGTCATGTTCTTTTGCCCTCACGTCTTCGGCCTTTTTTTTCCCTCGACCACCTGCCATCTCTCAGTGCGGCTCCACTTGACTTTGCTGTCCCATTACCGGTGTGACCTCAGTCCATTTATTGCCACTCAGCGACACTCTAATACTCACCGCTTTTTTTGAGCAGAAATAAAAAAGAAACCGGTCTTCTTCTTCTTCTAGCTAGTTTTCTTTTTCAACTTATCACATTCGTATCAGGGGTTGTTTCTCCCGCAAGTTATGCCATCTGTGGGTGGCTGAACACAAAGAGGAGACACTGCATTCTACACTGAGCCCCACACACACACACACACACACACACACACACACACACACACACACACACACACACACACACACACTATACAGTTAGTCGAACGACTATCATTAAATCCAATTTAGATTCTCTATTTTTTTCTGACTGTGAAGCTACAATGGGTACATGAGAAGACCTTTTTGTAAAGTAAAATCCCCAGATGACTACATAATTGTAATGGGAGCCAGGAGCAGCCTGTTGGTAGAGAAGAATGAAGATGAATAAGACCTAGAGAGAAAGGGAAGGTCAGGCGAGATGGACTAATACAAGAAGGGGAAATGATGAGCAGAGTTTATAACAAATCTTTTCTCCTTTTCTTCCTTCTTTTTCTGTTCTCAAACTTATACGATAGGAGAAAACAAGGGGCACATATGGCTATGATAGGAGTTTTCTGTGCATTAATAAAAATAGCTCACAGGTGCACAGTAAATGTGTTGGTGACTTGTGTACTTGCGTACCTTTTACAGTTGTTGGCATAAATACAAGGTAAGAACAGACAATTAGACCAATCCAGCAAATCGGCTCCTGCACGCTGAGCTCTCCAATTCAAAAACAACGTACAATGTGTTGTACCTTCCTGGGCTGGCAAAGCAGTCTCACTCTGTGAGAAGATTACAAAGAATCTAGAGAACAAAGATGCACCTTTCTGTAGTTTTAACTGCTTAAATGTAATATATTTTTCCTGCATGAATACAATTCCTTTGGGTTAAAAAATAAGTTCTACCGTTATGTATATATAGTTTACTGAAAAAGCTCTATTCTATCTATCTTAACAATGAATGCTAAAACAATTCTAGTACTTGGGTTCAAAGCTAATTGGCAGCTTTGGAAACAGCAGTTGAGAAAACCATCTCAGAACAAGGTCCATTCAGTAACTGTTCTGCAGCTTTCAATCATAGATGTTAAAATTGTTACTGTTGCTCTACCGGTTGTTTCCGAGTTCAAGAATGAACTTTGAATTTCAGCATTTATAGCAACTGTAATCAATATTTTATATTAAAGAAGTATTTCACTGCTGGGAAGATGGCCTTCTCATAAAACTGGTCTGTCTATGCAGTAGGAATTTGTGCTACATGACCAGAAAACAGAGAAAAAAGGCTGTGGCGTTCGCTTTTGCTCAAAAGGTAGAAAACCTACAACTACCAGAATGCACTGCGCCACACCACACCAATAAACGCTCCCCCTGGTTGGTGACGTAATGTGAGCTTGTCTGTTTTCATCATACAGAAAACTGTATGGCGCCCACTTCCTGTGCACAAACTCCTGTATTACTGCCAAACAGTGAACTAAAGATATGTTTCTGAAAACATTTTAGGCGAGAATTAGGTAATACAGTAACATAATCTTTGTTTGTCTTTGATCAGCTTTGCTTTTTCTTTCTTTTCTTTTTTTTACAGTTTAATCTAAGAGAGTGGCGGCTCTCTCTCGATGTGCGTTAGAAGTTACTGGATACAAAACATCTAACCACATCTAACCCATCTACGAGAGAAAAATGGTGAGAGCCCTCCTCCCCAACTACTTTATTGCTTACTGGTCAAATTAAGCCAAACTAGACCACATGAAGGTGCAAATGAGTTCACTCCATTGTGTTTGAACTGAAAAAAAAACCTCTGCTGACTCAAAGCAATATATTAATAAGGAAAGCAGCCACCTAGGATTCTTATATCACTATGGATTCAAACCAGACTTTTCCCTCCTCAATTAGCTATCAGCAGCTGCTCTCTAACCTAATAGCACTCTTATCTAGCCCGGCAGAAAGGTCAAGCCCACTGGGTGACTGTAGTGAGTGGATAGCTAAAAGTTTGTACTTGAATTTGTATGTGTGTGTGTGTGTGTGTGTGTGTGTGTGTGTGTGTGTGTGTGTGTGTGTGTGTGTGAGAGAAAGAAAGATAGATAGGGAGTGTGCATGTGCAGAAGGACGTTGAATAATGTGAGTCTGAAGGGCAAAACATTTTTTTTGTGCGATAGTTTTGAAAAGTATGGGATGATGTAAGTAAAGGACAGCGATTTGCAATGCCGACGTACAATTCCTAATTAGGGTCAGTCCTTTTCACCATCACCTTTAGTTTAGTTTGTAAAATGTCATCTGTGCTTTTGATTAAAAAAAAGAAACGTATCTTTTAACCCTCTGTCATCATTTTAATGATCTGAATATATATATATATATATAGACAATCAAGAGGTTTCTCAAGCATAACCATTAGGATCCACCCACCCAGCATTTTACTCAACACTTATAACCTCTCATTTATTCTCATTAATGTAATAACAGCTAATAATCCTGTGGTACTTTGGCCTTTTAAAAAAGCGTGCACTCCTAATGGTCCGGTAATATGTATGTGCACACGCCTCAACACAAACACACAACTCTTGAATCTCCCTGTTGGAGCAGATGGGATGAAAGAAAGACTTTTACCTTCTGAGCGCGACGTTTGTCTGCTCTTTGGTTCTGGTGGTAGATGCGACTGAAGTTGGAGACAATAACAGGGACAGGCAGAGCAATCACCAGCACGCCGCTCAGGGAGCAGATGGAGCCGAAGATCTTCCCAGCGATTGTCTTTGGCACCATATCTCCATACCTAGAAATGAGACGGATGAGAAAAGGTTAGACAAAATGCTGAAATAGATGGTGTTGACTTAGGATACAGTAGGTATGTTTCCATCCACCTGTTTGTTAGGCATTTTGTGCATGAAAAAATACCTTTGGAGAGGATAGAGTATTTGAATACACTTTGAAATTTTGGGGCCTGCTACTGTAGACAAAGCATTGCTTTTAATGCTGCCTGCCACTCATCAGAAAGGTCCAAAAATAAAGAATCAAAAGAGCGGCGGAAGCCCCCATTCCAAGTCCAGACAGGGGTTCTGGTTGCATATGAGTGTAGTGGAAGATAAAAAACACCACAGGGTCCACATGTATCAGAAGGGACAAATTAATTGCCATCATGTATCAAAGCATCAAAGCTGCTATTGCTCAATTAATTAGGTGCTTTGTAATCTGTAAGAACGTGATGACAAATTAGTTTATTTAGAAAGTAGTCAGAAGTAGCTCCCTGATCTCACTTTGGCTGTGTCTGAAAGCACTCCCTATTTTAGAGCACTATATTTACTGATTTTATTTGAATGTGTTTTTGCCAAACATCCAACCTATATTACATTAGATAAATGTGAAATTCCCACTTATGAGACACTCCACTTGTCATTGAGGGCTGCGGAATCAACATTAACACTTACATTTTTCTCTGGCCTCTTTGGCTCCTCTGAGTTTTCTCTCCACTGCGTTCTTGACACGCGACTCTTAACAGGTAAGCCCCATGCACTGTTGACCACTGTGTCTATTCAGGGCCGCTCTCTGTCCAGACGTGGGGGCTGGTTTTCCACTTTTCAGACGTTTTTTTTTTTTTGGCCCAAAGCTCTCACTCTCTATGCTGAAAAGCGCCATAATCCGGGATTACCTCCTGTTTACTACCCACAAATTGAAGAGCTGGGGGATAATCACAAACCCAGCCTTCTGCTCTGCCTGAATAACGTACGAGAGGGAAGAACGTGATGTTGCTCAAATCCTCTTTTGAAAATGACTTTTTTCTACAAAGGACAGAAGAGCTCAGATGATGCAAAAATTTGGTCTAAATCCAGTAAAAAATACCTTTAAAGGGAATATCGCGAACATTTCTTATGTTGTTTGAAAACTCATAGCAGGTAGGCTGATGTGAACTGCAAGCACAGAAGGCAGAGAGTCAGAAATATGAGGGATTATTAACAAGCAAGGAAGATTTGACCACAGGGCTTGTTGTTATTGTTGCTGAGTCCTGCTCCTGGCTGCCAGGCAATCAGACAAATCATTTCACAGTTTGCTCCACTAACTGTCTGTCAGCTGAGGAGAGATGACATTCTCCTGACTGCTTTGTTGTAATACCCAATGTGATGTGTCAAACATCATTACAACTGTGATACGGTGGAATATAAACCATGTTGCCCTTTGCAGTGAGTTAGTTCACATCAGACATGTAAATAAGTTCTGGACTTTGTTGTGTTATCCCTGACAATGTCTCATATATTTGTATTTGTTTACTGCTGTATTTGATTTTTGTCAAATAAACTGCACAAAACTAAAAAATCAGTTTCACACAGCAGTGGGCAGCTGCAGCATGAAATGTCAAGAGTTAGAAACGTTCGCTCATTTAAATTTAGGATTAATTAGGGAGAAATATAAATATTTGTGTATAAATAATACAAAACACTGAAGTTCCGGAAGGTGCTCATCTCCTAGATAAGCAAATATGGTGAATATATGGTTTGCCTTAATGACAGGACATCAGCTGTTAACCTTTTCAAATCAGAAAGGTGCTACCATGAGACAGGCCAGTAAAGAGTAAATTACGTAAACAATGAATTATTCAAGAAAAGCCTGCAAGAGTAGTTCAACGATGCAACAAGGCAACACAGCAGTAAGGCTATTTCCCCGGTAAATGGTCTTCTACAGGGAGTCATTACTTTGCTTTTTCCATCTGCCACAGTTTGAAACAGAAGCCTAAGCAGGTGGAAATATCAATTGTGAGGGGATTTATTCAGTCATGTGTTTTACCTTTCCAATCACTTGCTTGTTTTGCTATTCATTAAAAGAAAGTCTGCTGTTGCTTCCACAACACGTGGAAGTAACAGCATGCTCCTCATAGATAGTAAAACAGAATTGGATTGGACGTGCTGCATCAAAAAGGCCCAATGAAACCAAAGCAATCAATCTGGCTGAATGATTTTCGTTTATGGGAGGTAGAATTAAAAGCGGCAGAGTCAAACCAAGTCAAACGTTGTTAAAGCTGTGATGAAGAACATTAAAAACTGTTATCATGAGAGCAGCTAAAAGACAAAACTAGTTTTTTAATCATTGGGGAGGGGTTGGGGGGTGGGCTTGGGCTGTGTTACTCTGCTCAGGTGTTCAGAACTTACACTGGAATTTGTCATTTTTACTTAATTCTTGAAGATGTATCACCTGTACGTCTTGTCCAACCAACTTGAGACTGTTTTGAATATGAACTCCAATTACAAAGGTTTCAGAATGCCAAGAAAATGATCAAAATGTCAAAAAAATAAAGACCCCTGGCTGCAGTCATAGGCATAGCCACGAGGATGGATTTCAGCTTTAAACCCTGTGCCGTGTCATATTCTTGTGCATGAATTTACAGCAGTACAGCGCATTAGATGGTCAAACCACATTAGTGTTGTTTTGTTCAGTCCATGCGGTGACTTTAGCATTACTTAACTTTGTGTAAACATGTTTTAATTTGCCCTACCAGCTGGCACTTGAAATGCACAATGACCATTGGAATTATTGCTGCAGCGACGATAAGTGGGGTCAATAATAGTTCTAAAGCGTTAATTATGGATGAATCCAGAACACACAACACATGTTTTTTTTGGCCTACTTGAAAAAAATAAACAGCTGGATAAGAGCAACAGATAACATATGAAGCAGTGGAGAACGCAGCACAGCAGGCACTATGATTGAAGATGGAGGGTCACTGCCGGCTGCTGATGCTACAGCTGAAATGGGTCCCAGAGCTGATTTAATGGACTATGTGACCATTCTTAAGAAGCACTTCATAACAGAGCATAACATATTAATAAATTACACAATGCATTGGCGTGAAAGCAGGAGTATGGCAGAAAGACTGAGGATTGTAAAGTGTAAATAACATTGCGCGGGCCTCCACGGTGGCAAGAAAGCTACTACAAAAGGTATTTATGCTTAACACGTTGTTATTTGCAGTATTTCCGAAATGCCAGGGCGCGTACAAACAACATATTATATGATGAAGCAAGAAGTTAATGAGTGTTACCGAAAGAGCGGCATAGACCAAACATGCAACTCCTCAATGCTGAGGAGGAATTGTAATGAACTGTAAACTCATATCTCATACAAATATTCATGGAAATACTTAATCGCCTTTATACTTTCCATGTAAAGAAAGGTGACAAATATAGTATTTTGAAAACAAAGCAAAGTTGAATATCCTGCAAACAATTTGATTCGGCTGGCAAAATATTTACTCAAATGTAGATTTTTAAAATCTACTGTTTTTAAAGCATTTAAAATCAAATTGGCTGTCTTTCTAAAATCCTGACACAAAATTGATAGTAAAAATAATTCATTATTTTACTTTTTAATTCAAGTTGTTTGCTTTTATCGGTTTTTGACAGTCATGTCTGAAAAGGCCTGCGCGCGCAGTGGCTGCTTAGTTGACAAATATTTGGCGGTGTACTTCCAAACGCTGCAGCAACTTGCAGAGCCTTCGTGCAAAAATACGTGATGTTTGGCTCGTGCACCTACGGCGAGCATAAACCTATCTTAAGCTTCCAATGTTTTAAATCCAATTATGAACTATAACTTTTCTTGGATCCCCCCAAAAGTGAATCGTGAGTATGCTGCTGGCTGCAGTACAAGGCAAGACTTATGGGCATAATGTGAAGGGCGAAAACTTTAAGCTTACTTTGTACCAACTTTGAGGTCATTACTCTTCTTCAATTACACTTTCTCTAAAATCAAATGAAATGCTTCTTGTGTCCATCTGGTGCAATTGATTCAAAGCTGACAAACAAAATGATGGATTTATTGCTTCAAGTCATCAATGATTCTACCTACTCATGGATTGTTTTTCAGATGGATTTTGTTGACTGAAGAGAGCCTGCTTAGTCCAAATGTCCTTTATTGTACTGGTGTAAAGATATATTTGCCCAAATAAGGTTAAATTGATCTGAAAAAGCTCATTTAATTGGTTATTTATTCATCCAAGTTACAAACATAGACAAGGAAACAGTGATAAATGTAGGTGAATGCTTTGCACATGTAAAGTCTGAGACACTTTCATGTCTTTAAAGGATTAACTATAACACATTCATATAAATCTACTGAATATTTGGTAAGCTGCCAAATCCTAATTGCTTTTTGTCACGGACACACATTTGCTGTGTGACACTGCAGGTTAAATAGGAGATCTCTTTGCATGATGTTTACATAATCTGCCTTGAATCTGAATGCCTCTGCTAGTATGCTACTAGAATCAGTGTTGGATAATCCCATTGTAGATACAAGTGCAGATTTTGGAGAATGTCAATCCACTTTGCCAGGCACTCAAACAATCCCCCAAACAAAGAGGCAATGAGAGGACATTGTACTTAAAGTATCAAAAGTAAAAGTAGGCTACTCATTATGCAGAATGGCTCCTTTCAAAATGTTCTATTATTATAGAACATATATTATTTTGTTTTCATTACAAACAAATAGTATTTTTTATTTGCGTTTTAATGTTTGTGGAACCAATTTTAGATACTTTGTCTACTACTGGGTAGATTAGTAGTATAGTACTGCATCATATCACTGAAACATAACAAAAAACTGTGTCAAATGTGTCAAATAAATGAAGTGAAGTAAAAAGTACAATATTTCTATCTGACATGTAGCTGGGTAGAAGTATAAAGTAGCAAAAAAATTGAGTAAATAAGCTCCATAAAAAGAAAAAAAAAATCTGGACCTAACTAATTTCTAAACCCTTTGCTACAGCCCTGCGAGGGATGTGAGATATTAGTTTGTGTGACCTGCTGCCACTGAGAAGAAAGCCCCATCCATCATGACCTATGTGAGCTCCTGTTTAAATTAGAGGCTGGTCTATCTCAACAGGGAGAGTTAACATCAAGAGCAAACTAACCTGCCACAGAGGGCAGTTTAGAACATGACCTTAACAGCAGTGGGTTTATTTAAAAGCATGAATAAAGCTGGTGTATCTGAGGTTAATTGTTGGCCAAAGCATGATGTATGAGAGACCAACAGCTGCACAAAAGCAGAAAATAAAAACAGTGAATAAAGGCTGTTCTTCTTATCCTTTATGTACCCAGGGAAGGTTTCCCAAGCAAGCATTGTCCTTTTCAACTCCCTGCTTAATATTCATACAGCTATGCTGCCAAGTACAGCCACTGTCCTCTTCTGGGGGATTAATTTTTTTCTCCCCATTAGGTTTTTTTCTGCTGGTCTGAAGATTTCAAACAAATTGTCCTTTAATATAACATGGTGATCTGGTGATCAGGTCTGTACTGCGAGTCATGTACAAATAGGTCTGCCAAGGGGAAAATACTTGTTTGACTTATTGCCTTAATTTGAATTAAGTTGAAGTTTACTTTTTTTTTTTTTATAGATCTTAATGGCATGAGTGTTTTTTCAGCATGGCAACTATTTAGAAGTTGCCTCAGGGTCTTTATGCAAGTCTTAATTGCACCAACAGTATAACATCATGGAATATAAATATAACCATTTCTCATCCATCCCCTGCCTCCTATTTAAGACGTGCACCGTTTTGTTTTAGCAACACATTTTTGGCATCTCACTTTATATCAAACTATTCTGTCTTTATCTCTGTCAGCGTACGGGTCTGTGGGGACACAGCGCTGACAGCTGTAGATATGTTTTCTGATTTTTTTCCCTGCCACCTAATATGACTGCTGACACTGCTAAATATGTTATGTTTCTTCTGCTGATTTCCAGCAGCAGGCCTTTTAGCTCTGCAGTAGAACATTTTTATAGTTGGGGTGACCATGAATGTTGCCCACAAATGGAACAGGATGACTGACATTTTATGGGACCCATTTTATGGGTGTTGTTGATCATTTGCATAAATGATCAAATGTCATGTGTGCCAGCTGCTCATGAACAAGTGGTATTCCCAGTGGTGGAAAAAGTACTTAGATCATTTACTTAAGTAAAAGTACCAATACATACACATACTCCACTCCACTAAGAGTAAAAGTAATATACTTAAGTATCAAAAGTAAAAACTTTGCATGCCTATGTGACTTTAATCCAATCATTCCCAATCAACGGGTCGGTCCCCTCTAAAGGGTAAAGGGTAAAATGAATTAGGGAGGTCGTGAGATGATTAACAGGAAGAAAAGAACAAAAACAATGATCTGCTACACAGAATTAAATAGTATCCAACATTTCACAAAAAAATATTTAAAGAAGTTGAGAAGCTTGAAAAGTTGAGAGAAGAAATGTCTCTTGGGTGAAATGGCTAACAACTCCAATATCTGAAACGGGACAAAGGGGTCCAAATAGACGCATTTTTTAAGGGGTCAAAAGCTAAAAGGTTGGAAACTACCGGTTTAACTTTTGACATTGTCCTGTGTTCTATACGCTTATCATATTTTAATGTAAAATCTTAATCTGGAAATTAACTATTAACTAAATTATATCGGTCAAATAAATATAGTGGAGTAAAAAGCAAATTTGTGCCGTTACTTTCAGGCTTTGCTGAATCCGACAGAAGTACAATAAGAGAAAACCTGACAGAAAAATAATATATTGGATAAGTATACAAAAAAATGTCTGTTAACAACTGTTAATAAAATGATCAAAAGATATTCCGACAACTTTAAATCAGTATAATGCTGCATTTATTTTCATTCCACCTCCCTACCATGGATGATTATTCTGAATCCCTGCTCACAGTTCTTTGCTTCTGTTTGTCAAGGCAGCCTGGGCTTCTTCATGGAGTATCTCTCTATGCTGTCAGACAGGTTTCATTGACAATTTCAGCTATGCAATCATCGGAAGTAATGAAGCATAGTGTCCCAAGGATGTGACAGGAAATTCACATTTGTCTTTTGTGTTTCATTCGTCTGCAGAGATGTAGCAGCGTTTGCAGCTCAGAGAAGTGCTGGGGCAGCAGAACATTCAGAAACAATTGTGTATCAGTGCTGAGCCATGCAACAGACAATAAAACATTAAGCCTGCTAAATCTTGCATTTCAAACCTTGCATTTAAGTGGATGAGGACAATAACAATTATTGCCAGAGTCAATTACAAACAAAGCTATAAAATACAGCATCGAGCATTAGGCTTTGTTCTATATCACATTCTTCCTCCTGGTGAACAGAGGATTTACGGTGTTGTATTATATGACTGCAGTGAATGGCAGACGGACTTATCCGGGCTGAATAATTAACATTCCTGCGTGCTTGGAATGTTTCAAAATGATGAAATACTGAGTAATAAACGACCAAATGTTTGCAAAGACTAAGTAAGTGTATTAATCAGGAACTGAAAACCCTTTCTGTATAAACCTTCTTTACCCTGTTGATGAATAAGACCCATTGTTAATGATCTTCTTTGTACTGTGTCATTCAATTCAAATACATACTGCAGCACCCACCTCTTAAGAATTACCCAGATTACTTGGCTCAATAGTTGGGGACTTGATAGCCCATATTTGGCATGAGTACTAAACTCAGAGTATTATTAGTGTAAAGGCTATCATTTCATTTGGCTTCAGTGTAAACATCTTTGTGTCACTGCAAAGAATGCACTGTTTAACGGTCTCACACATTTTTCGTCGTAAATCATCGTAAAACAAAAAAAAATATACATTTTAAGTATGAACTCTGGTTCCCAATTACCATTCTTGTATTTAGTGCATACACACAGAAAACTTTTCCACCTTAAATGTCCCTACAGTCAAGTATTCAGACTGCTAAATTGTTGTGGACTCTACCTTTTAATTTGTGTTCACTATGAACTTTCCAACACGAGAATATGTGACATCTGGTGAGTCTAATGTTGGACAAGAGAATTCATCATTTGAGCCAAGGATTTAACCCACAACCAATTAGTTTCTCATCTCTGCTTCTCTTCCTCCTGGCCATAATCTCTGTCACCAGGGGTGTATCCAGTGGAGCTCTTGATCAGTGGTTCTAAAATGTCCTCAACCATGATGTGATGGAATGCGACATAATTAGTGGTGGATCTGGTGAACTTGCCTCCTGTGTTGTATTGGGTGCAAGGAAATGAAAATGTGGCAATTAAAAAGCAGGAAGTGCTGTCCATTCCCTCCCTAATGGGCCAATCTGGTAATTCTGTGATTGAGCTCCATCACTGGAGCAATAACAAACTCTGCACAGACTGTGCAGGAACCAGATTAAATTGACATTATATCAAAGGACAGCTGGATATGACATGCCAACCCACTGTCCTACAAATTGCTTTGATATGCAAGTATTTTGCATTAGCAATTGCATTTTGAGGGATAACCTATTGTCAGCCAGAATGCCTGTAAGTGTGACATAGCTCAAACAACTCTGTCTCTGTTTATGTGTTTGCATGGATCATTTGTCATATTAAGAGCCATCCCAAACCAGCTGTGTGGAGTCGATATGGATAATAAAACCCTCCAAAAGTGTGGCACTGGCAATGTTGACTTAGTTATCCTCCACTGCCCATAATCAGAAGCATGAAGACTGGATACTTGAGAAAACGTTGTGTCATGCAGAACGCCAAAATATTTTCTACACTTTCCTTGCACTGCTTTTTCCTAGTGGTTTTACAATTGTAGTGAACCCTGTTTATTCATGCTTCAGTCAATTAAAATACATGACAGGGAGTCTACAGCCATGTTAGCAGCTCTGTGCGGCAATAGATAGGCAGAGTTGCACTTTAAGTTAAATGTTGATAACAGCATGTGAGCTAACATGCTCACAGTGGCAAAGCCAACATGCTGATGTTTAGCAGGTTTGATGTTTACTGTGCTCACCATCTTAGTTTAGAATATTAGCATGTTTACATTTGCTTATTAGCATTAAACACAAAATACAACTGAAGCTGATCCAAACAAACCAAAATATTGAACAAATAAAAAGCTTAACATTTCATTAAAGTTATTTCTATTCGTCCTGAGGGGGCACATTTCACTAAAAACTAAAAATGTCAGCCTTATGGTGATGATAGGGAAAAGTCAGTGGATCACCACCATCCTGTGAGTGTCATCAATATTTATACCAAGTCATGGTAATCAATCCAATAGTTGTTGAGAGAACAACTGAGGCGTCTATTACATAGTAACAAATGTTTCTTTGTTATGGCGAAGAGTAGCGAGTTTATTTGGGTATGAAAGCGTTTGTCTTACGCACAACTAGGAATGTTTGGAGGTAAGGTGCTCCTGTTCTGTTGGCCATGATTCACTACAGGACAGCTGTGGGTTCAGTGCCTTGTTGGGGATGAGTTATTTATTAAATTCACCCTTTTCTAAGCCAATTGAAATAGTTAAAGCAACAACCTTCCACTTTTCTCTAAGACAGGTTGCAATGATACTCTTCAAAAGGACATCCCATTATCTACCGTCTTCTGGTCTCTGGGTGAAACTTTGCAATGGTGTTTCTACAGTTTCAATTTTCAATTATCAAGCTTCTCTTTTAAAAATACTATTCTTGTGCCACTGCCACACTACTGCCAGACAGCCATTGCAGCTGCATTAATACAAGATAAACACAACACAGACGACTCATGGGGTAGAGAAGTAATGGCAGGAAAAACAAAAAAAGAAATGACGATGCGAGTCAGAGAGTAGGGACCTGTAATCTGCCACAGAAGGTCAACAAGATGCAGCTGATCACTAGGCATGGGCCGGTTACCGGTTTCAAGGTATACCGCGGTTTGAGAAAGTAACGGTTTCGAAAAGTAACGGTTTCAAAACCACTAACATTTTCTGTCATACCGTTCCTAAGTTATGAGCTGTTTTTTATAAGACTTTAAAGGTGCTGTAGGTAGGATTGCGAAGATCCAGGACTTTTTGAACATCAACTTCTCAGTCCCTCCCCC
Organism: Sander vitreus; assembly: GCF_031162955.1. Lineage (NCBI taxonomy): Eukaryota > Metazoa > Chordata > Actinopteri > Perciformes > Percidae > Sander > Sander vitreus. The sequence continues at coordinate 20,473,040 of NC_135858.1, forward strand.
CTTTCCGCTAAAGGGAAGGGAGAATGGATGCGTGTGCATGAGCAGTGATTGACACACAGTTAGACACCCTCCCTGGCAATGATTGGTGCATCTGAACAGGGAGCTATGGATTTTTGAAAATTGCACTACAGGCTGTAGGTGGTGCCAGAGGAGCCGGATTCTTTTTTTATTTAATTACCTGCTTCATGTAGTTCTACTGGAACATAGGGTCAGTTTCAGCAAATATGACAGAAAGTTAGTTTTATAAGTCTTACCTACTGCACCTTTAAGGACAGAAAGTGCAGTTTAGAAATCCCTCTCCCTGCCAGTGTGCAGTGTGTTTCAAAATAAAATACATAGTGTTCAATGGAAAAAGTAGTTTTTTTACCCAGACATTCAAAATTAATAAATTTATAGCTGTAATTGCAAAACCGTAATACCGTAAAACCGTGGTATTTTTGCTGAAGTTTATCATACCGTCAGAATCTCATACCAGCCCATTCCTACTGATTACTAGTGAGTAGGAAGTGGTTTACTGGATTATAGACACCCTTCTGGACCAGACCCTCCAAAACAGCTGCTCAAGAACATTTCTTCTTCAAATTACAGGATTCTGAACTAGGGCTGTCAAACGATTAATTTTTTTTAAATCGCGATTAATCGCATATTTTATCACATGATTAACATTTTATTATTTTGCATTTCAGAACTGTTTTTAAGTACATATTAACAATGGAAAGCGATTCATACCAGTGTATCTTGATTGGGAATCAATTGAATGCAAAAAAAGTTACTTTATGAACTTTACTTTAAGATTTGTATTTGTTATTATTTATTTACTGTAAACAAAAGAAAAATCTGAATGAATCTGTCATTATTGCACAATTCCTCCAAGTACCTAACTAAAAAACTAAAAATCCCTATCCTTACTAGAGTCAATATAGTGTTTAGTAACTCCTAAATCATTTAGATTACTCACTGACGTCCAGTGATCATCTGTTAATGAGACAGCGTTTGCAGCACCTTGCAGCAGTTCCAGTTGGGCTGCTTTCTCCGTGTCGTACAGGCTGTGTATCCGTGAAACTACTGTCCCCTTGACGGAAATGAGACAGGTCAGAACATGCCAACCATAGTACGTCTTTAAGACCCGAGTCTTCTACAATGCTGACAGGTCTCCAGTTAGTTGTCACCCGTTTCGCAAGAGCTGTAGTAATTTTTTGGGATTTGGTTTCATCCACAGGTCGGCGAGTAGCACTCTCCAAAATAGTGCTTTGCCTGAGTGGGTAGCATGCTAGTGGGTAGCAACAACCTGAGTCACGTTAATTAGCTCGTAGGTGGTAGCTCAAGCTTGACGTGCTTCGGTGATATTTTAATTCGGCTTCACACAATGTGCATATGGCTTTCGACTTGTCTACTGAGCCATCCGGGAGTTTTGGAAAATATAAAGCGCCATTCAGAACTGTGTTGCTGCTGTCTTTCTCCATCATGCCTGCAGCCTGCAGCAGGAGGAAGTATCACAGCTTGATGATAAGTAACAGTGCGGCAAAGGGTAAAAATAGTAGCCTGTTAGGTACGACGCGAAGCCGAGTGAAGTGTAAAATAAATTAATAAATGCCGGCATGCAATTAATGCGATTAAAAAAAATTAACGCGTTATGATCGGCCCTTAATCGCATCGCGATTAACGCGTTAATGCTGACAGCCCTATTCTGAACATAACCTAGAATGTTAAGGGGCCATTTCAACAAACCTTAACAGCGTTTGTCTATTGTGATAGCAAACAGTTGTAAGGTGACAGGCAATGAAAGGAACAAAAGAATCACTAAGACTTGAACAAGACTGTTGGTTTATTAAAACCCACAATGTTGCAAAAATGTTGTTAAACTGCCAAGATATAACGATAGAAAGTGGCTTTACAGAAGATGAGACATCTGGTTTAGTGAGTTTGTCGAAGACTTGTTGCAGAGGTGTGAATTAGTGCTACTATTACTGATAGCAACCTGAGGCAGCATCTGCACAATGCTTTGGTTTCACAAATTACACTTAATACACAGTGAGACATAATAAGACAAACACTGTTTATTTCACACCTTATTTGACTTCCAGTTGGTTGACAGATTCCTAGCAGAGAGCCACTGCTGTTTGCATTTACATTTCAACTGTCCATCACACACCTCCACTAACCACCTTCCCACGTGTCTACCTTCTCTTATGGTATATCCCTCCGCATGTCCAACCACCAATCAGCGGTCTTTCCATCCTTCTCCATTAGAGAGCTTGAGATGAGAACAGAAATTAAAAAGCTTTCTTTGGGATCTGTTAAAAAAGCCTCCTAAGTAGGTTACAGAAGAAAGTAGGCTGCCAGAAAGGCTCGGGAGACCCAAGGAGCTACTGCTGTATCACTCAAGAGGAGTGGCATCCCACTTCAGGAGTCCGCATGAAGAGACGGATACAAATGTGGTATTTGTGATGCAGCCAGTAGAGAGTAATTGGCATCTAACTTTGTCAGCCTTTACAGCTAAAAGCTACTTTAATATTCCAACAAGTGGGAGAAGCACCTGATTATGAATCTCTTTTATCCTTCTTTTTATGTCTTAAAACAAACATCTCTCAGACACCTTTAAATTTGTAGCATTTCATTTCTACTGTGGCATGTTTCACCAATTTGATTTCCTTGTTATATGAGAGGAAGTAGTCTAGCTTTGCCAGACCTTCCTCCACACGCTGCGGAGGAGGGTCTGGCTAGTCCACACAGCATTCTGGGATAGGAGAAAAACGTGCTTTAGTTTATTGGCATTTCTTTAAACCAGGGGTCTTCAACGTTTTTTAAACCAAGGACCCCTTAACTGAAAGAGAGACGGAGCAGGGACCCCATACTAAATATTGTATAAAATGAGGTTGCATATTAAACTGGGCCTAAAGTAATGTGTAGGGCAGCCTCAAGCCTTTATACACACAATTTTTGCATAGAATACTAAGCTTTTAAAAAAGCTAATTGTTGGCATGATTTTATGCCAGCACAGTAACAGTAACAGCACAAACAATGGTGGCTTTATAGAAAGAAAAAAAAAACTGCATTTTTACTTATTAAACCCTTGTTCAGACATGGTTCCACTAAAATTTTATAAAACCAAAGGCAACAAAATAACATGAAAGATATGTTGTTAAAAAAATACATCTGGTCTTTGGGTCCACTAATGCAGTGAAAAAAGGGAAGAAAAAGGAAATACTATTCTTACTGAATGCAAAATATCACTAAGCGAGTTTCTTTTTCAAAAGTTGTCAAAAAAGTGTTGCTGGAAATTTCATCAGAAAGTTATCCTCGAGCATACTATATATATATATATATAGTATTTCAGTCCTTTTTCATTTAATATTATAAAACAGATTTGCATCAAACACCACAAAAAAAACAGTAATATAAAAAACAAGTGGTTCAAAGATATTCAGCTATCGGTATCTTTTACTGCCTAATGAGATATTTGGACAATGGCATGTGTAATTATCCAGAGTATGAAAAAAATATTTTCTGACGTGTGTGGAACAAATTCTTTTTTCATCACTGGCTTAATAAAGATCCATATCCCACACACAGGCATCCATTCAGCTCATTCACAACAGCTATGACTTTCTCTCCTCTGTTGTTCCTAATTAAGGCATCTTTGTTTTCCCTTGTTGGTTCAGTAAATCGTGCCCCCAGGCTGATTGAATTCATACTGTACCAAGATGACAAAAAACAACAGGGCCTCCACACCTTGCATAATTCTTTTGATCAAGAAGACAAAAGTGGTAGCAGATTCAGTTCCAGCAAACAACAAAGATATTGCCTCTCTGACACATTGAATATAATACTCCTTTCACCTCTGTGGTGTGTAATAGAGATTTTTCTTCTTTTCTTATAAGGTATTGTAGTCTATGAGATACACAGCGCAACAAAGCTTTCATTTACAGACCTTCAATCTGGAGAACCAAATAAAAAAGAAATGTATCCATGCCTTTCAGCTTCACAACATGCTTTTTCCACATTATATTTATCATATGTTTAGTCTGCATACATTTATGTTTGTACTCGTGGGGCTGCATGATATACGGAAAATATGTGATATGCGATACATTTTGCGATAACGATACAACTTGCGATAAATATACAAATATTGAAGTGTGCTCAGTTCTTCCTTCTACAGCTTTTAGTATACTGCTAAAATACAACAAATCACTTGTTGAATTAAAATTATTTCCAACATTCTTTTATTGAACAAATGGAAGCAAGCTTGTGACCGGAAGGTCGTCGGTTCAATCCCCCAGACCGGCAAGATCAATCTGGGTGGGGAAAGTGAAAAGCAGCACTTACTCCTCCCAAAATTACCACCAATGAGGTGCTCTTGAGCAAGGCCTGTAATGCCAACTGCTCCAGCGGAGCTGCTCAGTGGCCAACACGTCAGACGAACCAGGTGTGAATGTGTCACTATGTGACTTATGGTGCGTTCATGCCACCTGGGAATATCAGGGACCGCCCCCGTGATTACGTTGTTTTTCCGACTGCCAGCGTTCACATGGTCGTGATCGGTCGGGATGAGTGTTCTTCTTCTTCTGTTATATTGGCGTTTGGCATAACAACTTCTTGCATGACTGCCACCAACTGTTGGCCATAGCCTAGAGCATCAGGTGTGTGAAAACATGGAGGCCACAATAACAAAAGATTTGCTGCTGTTTTCTTATGCGAGCATAGAAACAGCACATGGACAGGTGTTTGTTTGTGTTATCTGCAGGACAACGAACGGGAAAGGACACGGATAAGGTGTTTTTTTATATACATAGGCCTATTTATGAATAATTTGAAACATGTTATGTCTGTGTATGTTTTTTTGGCAGAGGCATTTGTGCACAATAAACAGTTTGTCATTGAAATATTTTCAGTGAACCAAAGTCGCCTACATCAAACGTCAGTTGTCAACAACGCGTCACCAACTGGGAAACTCTGTTAGCAAAATCTAGCCCCAGTTTCCCACCTCTGATTCCCATATGAAGTGACGTCAATGATGACGTTTTCACTGGGAAATTTTTTTTCCGATGTCTATGAACGCACAGAAAGTTCTTGAGCATTGCATTCTTGAGAGCATTGCTCTCAGTGAAACACCCCCCTGAATAAATAAAGGTGAAAAAAAAACAATTGAATTCAAGACAAAAGGCACTATTAAAAAAGAACGATAGTTACATTTTAAAGTGCAGTTTTCTATCAATACTCTCTTTCAACAGTCTTTAGAGTTATGTTTATCTCGCAAGTTGACATTGCGATGACGATGATTAAAACTATATATCGTGTAGCCCTATACCCAGGTTTATGGATCTTTATTTTCTGTATATAATATTATATATATGTTGATATATAGGCCTTTATTTATATAATTATACTTACCTACATACTGTGCGTTTTCCCTTTTACAAAAATGTAACTGAAATATTTACAAATGTGAGGAAATCTACACCCCTTCACAAGGGCATAATTTGCATTGATTGATTGGGGGGGGACATTGTCAACATCTTATTTTTGTCCCCCTCACTAAAACCTCTCTAAACATTGTCCTCTGATTGTCCACCTTTTCTGGGATTACAGATTTATTTTACGCTACTGTTGAATATGTTGTTGACAAAACTTAACATAACCGTTATAAGTGCTCTACTATTACTTACTTATTTTTATCATCTCATTATTTTATTGAAACTACTCTACTCTTTGGACTAATAGATTTATTCTACTGTTGCATTTTCACTTTTCCTGATATAATCTATGTAATCTACCCCACGGATAACAATGAAGTCCTACCTTTTCTTAGAAACACATCCTTAGACAATCTATAGCTAAATTAGTAGCTCCATGAAGCTCAATAAACATGCAGAAAACTAAATTGTTGGATTGAAAATGTTCTAGTGCCACTTTACAAATGTAAACTGTTGTACAGGACATTTAACGATTCATATGAATTATTTGGACATGTAGTGTCAACTGACTCTTATGTTTGTACGTGAGGATAAAAGAGAATGAGATGTAGTAGACGTCTGGGTTTACCTGGACCCCCACAGGATTTTGTCTCTTTGAACTGGTGTTTGCTATGAAATCTTGGGGTGTCAGCACTTTAGCTTTAAGCTGGTCTATATGCCAGGGCACAGATGGGAGTGACTAACTTCCTCTCATGCTTGAAGAGTGAGGGTGAATGTGATGATGGATGGTCTGGCTAATTTCTATCAATGGGGGCATGTTGCACTCAAGCAGAAAACTATAGGCACCAGCCAGGGTTGCCAATTTATTACCCAGCAAAAACAAATGCAGTCTGGGAAAACAACATGCTATAAATCCTACCTTGATGAAGGTTATAATGTTTTTGTTTTAGAGAGGTGTCAATGGGCAAAGGTTCAATGTTATGGCCAATTTGTAGGCTTTATTTTGTGGTGCTGTTGAATTGTCAAGTAGAACTTTATTTGTCCCCAAAGGGGCAATTGGTTTTGCAGCAGTGACAAGTACACAAGAGCACATTGTATTACGTTATACTGTGTTTCTAATATTTTGTCCATGTCCCACCTACATGTTATGTACCATTTTACAGTTATTATTAGTGTTCAAATTAATAGTTCAGAGCAATTAATAGTTCAGAGCAATTAAACTAACAAAACTAGTTGCGGAAGTATTTGTTTGACAGAGTTTGGGTGCATGTAATGCAATTCTTTGAACATTTCTTTGAATATTTTAATGACGGCAGTTCGAGCAGTGTAATACTTCATAGATAGACTACTCAGCTGAACCTGCACTGTCAGATGAGGTCAGTTGGCAGAGATAGCAGCAGACATTTTAAATCAGTAACAAAGGCATTATCAGTTAAATGTGAGGCAGAACAACTGCACCCCAGACAAGGATTTTGTTATGATGTCAGCTTTAGGCGTACGTTTAGGTAATTCCAAGACTATTACCATTTGTTTGCGCATGTCTCTCTGTGTACTAGGCCTTTAAACAAACAATATTTATTATGCCTTTTCCCTGGGCAAACATCTGCTCAGCTGCGATAGGTTTTAAATATTATGCATCAAAGCTTCCCCAAGCTATACCTGGAAGTGGCAGATTAAATTATATTTGACATTTTCCATGGGGGTGATAATGCAGGGATTCTGTGCCAGCAGAAAACATTGTTTATTTTCTTGTGTTATTTGCATGCTGGTTGACCCTTTTTTTGCTCAGCTATACATGATGTGTGCATCTTACAACTCAATTGTGGATAAATGAACACAAAAATAAATACAGGCTTGTGGGTTTCCTATTAGTGTCCCTGTGATTTTCACCATATCTGTTAACATAGTCTCTCACCTTGTATTTCATTTCACAATCTCTCTTTCCCTATGAGTCCCTCCAACTGTGAGCAGACGTGTGAGCAATATGTAATAGTATGGAAATGTAAGCAAGAAAAGAAGATATGAATTTGATCTTGTACATGTGTAGAATCAAGATGGCCTCCTGTCTCTGGTTTTGCTTCATGTATCTATCTCTCTATTTATGTAGGCTACATACATTATGGGCAGCTTCAAGATTTATAATTTGGTAATGTGCTAATATGCTTTTACTGCTAACATGCTAAACATTTGTAGCAACATGTTACCTTTTAGCATGTTACTGTGCTAATATATTAATATTATTTAGTGTGTATCGTTTAACATATTATCATAGTCTACATACAGTGCATGCTTACATGGTAAGATTTAGCTACAAAACATGTTAGCTAAAGTGACCAGATACTCCCCTGTAAGAACATACTGTGTATTTTAATGTTTAAATGCATCAATCTGGTGCACTTTGAAAAGAAATTCAGAGGTTAGACTTGATTATTCATATATCTATGGAAACTCTTCACTCAACACATGCATCAGTACAACAAGCGGTCCCTGATCAATCTGTTATATATATATATATATATATATGTGTGTATATTAGTGCTGTCAGTTAAACGCATTATCAACGGCGTTAACGCAAACCCATTTTAACAGCGTCAATTTTTTTGTCGCGAGATTAACGTTCTTTTTGGCATAGCAAACTTTGTAGTTTTTTTCACATGCTGTTGCAACAACTACTAACGTTAGAAAAACTACAACACCACACCGGATCTAGCTAGACTGGAAACAAAACAGGCACGCTGCACACACTTGTTTGGGCTTGCGAGCCGGCCAAAGAGTTGTAGGCTAACGTTACGTTTTGAGTGGATGGCGAGCACGAGACGCCGAAATGGATGCCAATAAGATTCTGAATGGAAAGTTTACTTTAAAAAAGTTGCCAAATGGTTCCGTCAGCACGTCCAGTCTGAAATACCACTTGATGGCCAAGCACACAGCTGATGCTAATTCTCCGCCCCCTCGTCAAAGCCAGGCGACAAAAGCACAAAGCAAGTCGATCCACTTTTCCATGTTGATAAGAGCATTAAAATGAGAAAAAATAAATTGGACAAAAAGAAATCTAGGGACATTTAGAATAGATAAAAATGTGCGATTAATTGCTAGTTGACTATGACATTAATAACGATTAATCGCGATTAAATATTTTAATCGTTTGACAGCATTAATATATATATATATATATATATGTACTTGTTTACTTAACTCGTTGTTGTGTGAACCTCCCTTCTTTGTTATGCTCTTGATTCCCATCATTCACAGAACAGCAGTGCTGGGCACTCAGCATTTGCTCTTTTCTTTACTCACAGAACAATGGTCAGTCCCTCCAGGATTTCACGGTGACGCGATCGCGCCAATTCACGCAAATTCAACCAATCACGTGACTTTGATGCAACTCGCAATTTTGATCAATCACTGCAAATTTGACCAATAACTGGAGTTTCCCGCAACTTCAACCAATCCCAGCAGTCCTACGTGCCAGACTTCACGACAGTATAATGTGACTCTGAGAGCCACTGACAAAGCAGGAGTGAAAGAGAGCTTGTTTCTGATATGAAGACGAGACTCGAACATCTCACATTTACCAACAAAACATACAGCGAAAGACCGTGCAAAACATTTCAGACCGTCCTGCCAAACTGTAGAGATTTTAACATCAATGTACGCTGTAATGTTTTTTCACTCTAAAGTCAGCGGCTGCTGTTTCAATCCTGTCAGCTTTCTGCAGCAGGTGGGGCTGCTCAGTTCCCCCCGCTACTGACGCACAAACACACACACACACACACACACACACACACACACACACACACACACACACACACACGGTGGATGCAGGAAAAACCGGAGATGAGACGACACAGTGACCTAAATTGAGGACAGCTACGCTCGTTATTGTAAGTGCAATGATAAGTTAAAGTTCAATAAGTACTTTATCAAACCGAATGTGTGTCCCAGGCCAGGTTAGGAAATTAACAATGTAAAGATCAACAAGCCACTGACACATATGTTCATATTTGATTCATTCAATAAATTATTATTTTTTGTCTTAAATCCACCAGCCATTTTCATATTATACCAACATTTGCAGCATCCTGAGCCTTTTTGGTAAGATTTCTAGGAAATCTCAGCCCAGAGTAGTTTTATTCTCCCCGAAACAAGTTTCCTTTTTATTTTTAAAGAACTATAAAAAAAAAAATCACAACTTTTTCTGCAACTTTCACTGTCTCCCGCGACATCATTGCAACAAACATACAAAAGACATCACAACTTTTATCGCAATTTTTTACAAAAGCTCCCGCAAAATCAGGCATTTTGGGCCACAACAATCTCAAAAAAAGGCCGTGAAATCCTGGAGGGACTGAATGGTCAGGTAATGATGGTCCCTGGGTTGAGATTAGAGCGTGAAAACCTACATGCTCTGTAGTTTCCACCAAGTCATTGAAATGTGGTTGAAACTCTTGAAGACATCCTGCAGGCTATCATTATAGTTCTGAGGTAATTGTGAGGAGAAAAAAAAAACTACTTTTTTTCAGGTACCATCCTGCCAGGCTCCTGTTTTGATGTGTGACAGAGAACAAGGTGTCAGTTCCCATCCCTTGAGATCAGTCCTAACTCGCTGAAGTTAATAACTGGAAGGCAATGCAGGTGATGCTTTATGGCGAGATGGGGCTAAAACAAAAAGTGAATAATAAAACTAGATTAACAGCTGGAGGCATAAGGAGATGAGATGATAGAAATGACAAATAGGAAAAAATAAGTGGAACGTCTACGCCTTTCAATGTATAACGTAAAAAGGGAAAAAGTTGCACATGTGAATGCAAGGCTCTGCCCGACTGCCAAGAATAAAAACAAAAGCAAACAAAAATCACTCACATTTCATTCAACAGTAATACTTTTATCGATACTTTTAAAGCTCCTTATTCCCCCTCACGTCACGTCGTGCCCATCATCCCCCCGTTTTCATCTCATAGAGGCTGAGGTTGAGAGAGAACAGAACACGGTCGAGCTATTCAGAGCTCTCCACCCACTGTGGTCCTCAGCAGGGGAGTCTACAGCCTAACTTATCCCCCCAGTCCCACTCCCACTTTGAGGATCCACCTTATGACCTTTCAAACTGACCTCAACCTTTAGCAGCCAGCGGAAAAAGCACGAGGAGGAGGAGACCAGCTCCCTGTATCTCTGCATTTTCACTAAGCAGTCAATAAAAGCAGTGGGTCAGTCCTGGCAATGGGAGGTTAAACAAAGCTAAGGTACAGTCATGCTAGCAGTTCTGTAAGTCTGTACTAAGGTACAGCAGTGCTTTGAGCTAAATGTTATTGTCACACAATGTCTCACAATGATGTGTTAACATGCTAACAATTAGCAGGAATGTTTACCATGTTTAACGTCTTAGATTAGCATGTTAGCAAGCTAAACGTAGCTAATTAGCAATAGCCACAAAGTTAGGTTGACCAGATTTCCCGTACCTGAAACGGGGACACTTTGTGCGTGACCGTAGTGCTCGTGCACGCACACGCTTTTTAACGTAAACATGTGCCAGCCCAGGTCAGACATAGACACACACAGATTAGACACAATTTTGCCAACAGCACACGTAGGCCTACTGCTCACAACATAATGGGGTATCTCAGTTAATATTCATAAATGTTCTTGGTATGTAGCCTACATATCTAAGAAATAAAATTAAAAGACATTGAGTGAGTTTCGTATGTGGGACCAACTTTATTTTTCAGAATTAAAGCATTCTTTTGGAAAATGCACCCACTGAACTTGTGAAAAACTTTGTGAAAAGGTATTTTTCATTGCATGGCACTAAACGAAATATTTGGAACTGCTGCCACAGGCTTGAACTACATTTACGGTAACACTTTATGGTAAGGGTATTTCATAATGGAATTATGAATTCATGCATGAATTAATTCGTGATTTGTTCATGGGATATTAAGGAATGCAGTAATACATCATTAATTACATAATGCATAATAAATAATACATACATCAATTAATTCATGCATGAATTCATAATAATTCATGTACTCTTACCGTAAAGTGTTACCAGTGTTATTCTTACCAACAACACACACACACACACACACACACACACACACACACACACACACACAAATGTAATCTCATTTGATAGAGCAGATAGCTTCCCTATTGGAAACATTCATTCCGTATATTTGTTAGAGGAGTGAATTTGTTCAAGAAGCAATTTGTTGGCTGAAAGCCTACTGTGAAATTGTGCACAGGTGTCAGCAAAATTGGCCCGTGTGACAAGTAGCGCCTTTAAGGTGGGAATGGTCATGCGGTTCCTTTCGTCAGTCCATGTGTTGTTCATGAGCGAAAAGATACGCTCAACGGGAGCATTTGTGCCCGGTAGACACATGGCAAACTGACAAAGGAGACCTACATTTTTGAACGGAATCTCCTTGCTTTTTGAAATTCATTTCCACCCAGCGCTCGTCCGCTGACTTGCCGTCGGCGCTCCACTGAGCGACCATCCCAGTTGCGTACGCCATCACTGATGAGGTCTCGTCGAACAGCTGGCTCTCGTCGATGTTGCATTGGTTTAATTTTGATGACACATACTGCAGGGACGATTCAACCTCATCCCATTCAGGGACTCTGTTGAGCAGGGTCCAGGAGAGAACCTCCATCTCCTTAAACGATGCTCCCCATTCCCGTATGTATGAAGAACAACAGTCGTAAAAGGTGCAGACAGTTTTGAGAAAATCCTCTGCCTTCTGTGGATCATCAAGGGCGCTCAGAAGATTTTTCACCTTTAAAAGCAATTTACAAACAATTGTATAATATAGCTTCAAGTTTATTGCCACACAAAAAAATTTAATAAATTTGAGTCGCCACATACAGGGTGGTTCATTTCCTTAAGGCTTTTGCAGTCCATGTACTTTTGCGTTCAGTCATTATTCCATTTTGGAAGTGAATTTGAAAATGAAAAAAAAAAGAAGTGGTATCTGATTTTTTGAAGTTATATAGTCACTTGCTAAATGAAAATGATATCATATGTTTGCATTCAGTTGGTCCCACGTCTCCCTTTTTTACAGAAATAACCCTGTTTCCCCATTCAAAAAAGAAAAAAACATTACTGTTTTTGTACCTGTTTCAACTTGTAGAAGACGTTATTCACCCCTACCCTTGCTTTTCTGCCAAAGTTGGTGTTGGTGTTGTCAGCACAAAACTACTTTGTCCATCAAATTAAATGATCGGAGGCTGCGACTGACTTCTCCAACTAAAATATCAGACGTCTCACCTGGAATGGATGTGAAATCCAGGATTTTCACCTGTACCCCCTCTGTATCCTTGAAGTAACAGATCACAATGGAAATCAGCTTCACAGCCTTGTGGTTGGAAGCATCAACAGCCACAGATACATGCTGAACTGCTGTTAGGTCAGCCTTTACCAGATCCATGGCATGGGATGCGATAACATTGGTCACGATTGCTTCAGCCTTGGTTCATGTACAAGTGAAGCGCTCATCGTAAAATTTTCTTATCAGACCCGCGGTGCAGTCCACGGACCTGAAGCTTTGGTTGTGGGTCACCAGATGCTACGCAAACGTCCCCTCCTCAGCAGCCCGCTTGAGCTTGGCACTTCCAGCACTAACGTTGCTAAAGTAGGTGGCCACACTGCTAGCTCCTGCCTCTACCCACCGTTTATGTTTTGCTGTTTTAACATGGTCTTTCACATCTGCGCTACCACCGTGGCTTACAGAAAATAAGGTTTTGCGGTGTGTGCAGAACGCTGCATAATCATCGCCCTGGACTTCGCGGAGGAAGGGGTAAGCCCTTTGCAAATCTTTAGTGAATGCTGACTTTCTCTTCGGCATTTCGTAGTGTAGCCTAGCTTGCCATTGATATAGCCTAACCGTTAAAACGAGAAAAAAGAAAGCGGCATTGCAACAGTGTTTACAAATATACATTGTAACGCTGGCTGCACACAGCCTATGCAGATGCAGACCGCTACGACTGACTGACACACACACACACACATTAAAATCATACACTGGTCTTTCTACATGGGTTTAGTTAATAATCGGGCTATAATAAGACCACCTCGGTTATGCAATTGCAGACAACCGGGACAATTTCAGAGTGGTTGGTGAAAACTGGGACATTTTAGCGTCACGACAGCCTTTTCGGGACGCGTAACTGAAAATCGGGACTGTCCCGGTCAAACCGGGACGTCTGGTCACCCTACACAAAGTACAGCTGAGGCTCATGGGAATGTCATTAGTTTTACAAGTATATAGTCAACCAAAGTGTTGGACAAATTGAAATTCTGATCAGATGATGATGAAATGTGACAGGATCACCAAAGTTATTAACATTCATCCTGAGAGTAACATGAGTATATATATCAATTTCATTGCAATCCATCCAATAATTGTTGAGACATTTCCCAAATAAACACAAAGTGATCCTTATGGTGGCATGGAGGAAAAGTCAGGGGATCACCAAAGTCATTAAGGTTCATTCTCTTGGCACCATTGATACCTGTCCCAGATATGATGGCATCCATCCAGTTGTCAGGATATTTAACTAACAAACCTCATAGTTGTGCTTAAGGAAAATTCAGAGGATCAGTAAAGTAAGATTCCGAATCTACAGTACGTACCATGTCTGTATAAAGGTTAATGGCAATCTATCTAAACATTTCTGAGATATTTCAATCTGAACCAAAGTGGTGGACAACTGACTGACAGACGTCATCCATAGAGCCTAAAAATGCAACTATTACCCAAGTTACCCAATTGGTAGTTCAGGCTGAACAACTGGTCAATTTTCCTATCAAATTCAGGCTTTGATACAAATGCACAAACACAGAGAGAGACCCTTTCCGACACAATGTAAAGGACTTAGCATTGTAACAAAGGCAATGACATCCAATAAAAGCATTGAAGTTTGTTCTCTTGTGCTCAATTGAGAGGCAAGCGGCTACCCCCAAAATCAAATAACGCAATCAGCCTTTGCCACCACTCACGGTTACTGAGTGCAATTCACATAGAACAAAGCCCTGTTATTTACAAATCACTTTTGTTTTGCTGTCTGGGGGCGTCTTTGGTGTCCAGCTGTCAGTGACTGAAAGAGACGTTTGTTTACCGCAATAAAAAAGAGCGTGCAGAAGCACTGCAGATTCTACAAATTACATCTAGCCACTTAGCTGCACCTCTCTCTCCATTTGGCAGGGGAAAAACTCTGCAACATGCCATACTGAGATCAAGGCTCTAGTGGATGCAGATGATGTTAACTTATTTGTTGTTGTATACACAAGGAAACAGAAATTAGTCTCTGGACATATTGTACAGAGGAGGGAGAAATCATAGGGGAAATTATCTTTCCATGTCCTCTCAGAATTCAATTAATTCTTTCTTTTAATACAAGATATGCCCCAGTGGAATGTGGTGGTCAAAATTATTCATTTTCTGAAACTATTCTTTCTCCAATATCTCCAAATTCGGCCTCAGAGCTGTGCAGTGATAGTCCTTCAAACTCATTGATCTGTTACTCAAACTGGTATTGCCTCGAGATCATTTAATGTCTCACCAGTACCTGGAATAACATATTAGCTGGGTACTTTCCATAGGCGGAAGCCATCACATCAAGACTTTCAAAAAACAGTGTAGTAGTTTATGACTAGACCACACTTCATGTTAAGAAATCAAACAATAAAAATATCATCAAAAGACACATTTGAGTTTTGTCTTTTCTGTTTTGTAGAATCTAGGGGGTTACTATTCTCCAGGGTTCCTCACCAAGTTTTCTTCTTTCTTCCTCAAGTTTTCTCCAAGTATTGATTTGCACTATACTGTTGCAAGCAACTTCAGATTAGATATTCTACAGTATTCGGAAATTCTCAAAACAGAAAAGTTTGCACTCACTGGTCATTTCCAATATTTGTTCTGAGCTCATACCTAATGTACAGCTAGTGCATTTCCACCCTGACATTTGTCTTTCTGTGGTAAATAATACATAAGAATATAATAATACAAACTATAATTATACATATAATAATAATAATAATAATAGTGCAGAAGAAAAATTACAGAGCAGCCTGCTATCTGTTCACACATGGTGCAAAAACACAGATTTTTGGTTTTGGACTTCAGCCTGGCATATTCATTATTCAAAAGCTGGGGATAACTTCCACTAGCCTGTAGCGCACAGTGTTTTCTGCATCAGATTACACAGAATATCTGAGACTGTTACTGAATATCTTTCCTTTTTTGGTCAGAAGCCGTGCGCAAATATTTCACAGATTCGGTTACATTTGTCTTTATTGTCTGAAGTATGTGCAGCTGTACTGTGATATTACCTACAAGAACACAGGACTATACACCAATTTATTTTTAAACATAACATTTGGTGTCAATCACGGGGAGTTTGTGAGGAGTCTCAGCAGTCACTGATGACTGCACACTGAAACTCTGACCACATTGAACTCATGTGAACTCAAGTGTTCATGGAGGTCTCTGGAGGAGCACCGAGCAGAGTGATCAGGCACTCATCTGGCTCAGCCTCTGCCTGCAGCCCAGGGGAACCAAGCCTTGTGTTAACATCATGATAGTGTATGTACACTCCACTACCACACAGTTAAAATCACATTAACAGATGGCCTATTTGGGTGCAGCACTTTAATTAACACCAATGAGGCTTTTGGTTTCCATTAAGTTTGATGTTGTATCATCACTCCATTAACTACATTTCAGTATCTTTTGTTGTCATATGGAAGGTTGTTTTGCAGCTGCTTATGGGTGATTCCAAATATGGCCCCTGAGATTGTATTTATCTCTTTGACCTGGTGGAATTCAAGATGAGTTTTGATTTGCTGCAACTGCACAGCCATTTCATAATGAAAACGAGGGCACATATGGCGTGTTATTATTTCATTTCCTATTATCAGAAAAAGTAATCACCATATCAGTGCAGTACTAACTACTACACTGCTTTTGTACTAAAATCCATTGTCAATTGTATTTACATAAAAATAACACATAATTAAATTGCAGGTAAAATAATTCATGCAGTTTCCCACAATATGCATCTTGTTATCATGAACAAATTATTTAAAGTAAGCCTTTTGCAAATTGCACGTATCAAACATAAAAAATGGCAATTTACTGAGCTGATTATTTCTTCTGCATATCCACACATCTTTGGAAATCTCTTATTATTATAGTGACGAGCCTAAATATTTTAGTTTTTTGGTAAAATCTGTAATAAAGTAGATCATGTATTTCACCTGTCTACAGATTTATCTACATTCTTCAGGCAGTAACTGATTTTACATTTTCTGTTCAGAGCATTAGATATTCAACATTGCTGCAGTAAAAGTTCTGTACACTGTATGATACTGTATATATCAGTGGTCTATTATAAGTGGAGAAAGTGGATTGTGAAAAAAGCAGTCGGGACCCATCGAACAGTGAGGAGCCTGCTTGTACTCTGATGGTACCAGAGACGAAGAGGAGGCTTGCTAACTCCACAACTGCCACATACTATATAAGTATACTTAAGTATACAATCCAGCTTGGCTTCTAAACAACTTCTCCTGCTGTTTATCATTTTTCAGCAAAGCAATTGCTCTATATACCTGTGTTATTGTTATTATTGGGCAAATTAACTTGGAAACCTGAATTAGTTCAAATTGCAGTTGCAGTGTTTGGCTGTTTTAAGCACTGATTGCACTTTATTTCTTGTTTTATTTTACAAGTACCACAGTACTGAAATACAATGTGCCTTGGCACTCTCGCAGCACCAATCAATAGTAACAATTATAAATAACATAAATAGCATTTAAAAACATCTAGAATATCCAAGCACAGTAGACATAGTGACTAAGTTCAGACCACAGCCCTCCTTCCTGCTGTGCTATCATTCAGTAACCTTATTACCTGGGGGTAAAAACTATCCCTAAAACGTGATGTGCACGTTGGGATGCTCTGCAAACGTCTCACTGATGGAAGGTGGGAAAAGAGATTGTGTGCAGGATGACTAGAATCCTGCATAATACCTAGTGCCTTCTTGGTGCTGCGTTTCCAGTAAATGTTCAAGTGGAACCCCAATGATTTTAGATGCAGTTTTGACCACCTTTCTCAGAAGATTAAAGTCATGTAAGTAATAATACAGCCTCTGATGTGCTTTCTTAATGGCACACCTGATATGGAACGACCATGTGAGGGAGTCTGAAATGTGGATGCCTAAGAACTTGTTGACAATTTCAACTGGAGAGTTGTTAATATAGACAGGTTTATGTGTGGGTTTGTTCTTTCTGAAATGTATGATGACCTCCTTAGTTTTCCCCACATTGAGGGACAGGTTTAAAACCCCAAATGCACACAACATGTTTTTTGTGAAATAAAATTCAAAAGGTGTTAGGTTTCCCTGTGTGTGGACCTTGATGACTAAGGAGAAATGTGAACCCTGAGGTAATAAACACTGCCATACACTTTATATCCGAAATTACAAATTATATCCTAAGCCTTAAATTAAGTATATTCACTCTCAAATCAAATGGTGCAGCAGTAAACAACACACACATTTTTAGCTAAGCCCCGATGGTATCTGCTCATCTACAGAAGTCTCTGAATCAACGCAACAAAACTGCCTGAAGGTCACAGACTTAATTTCTTCTCTTGGCGTTGACAACTGCCGGTGCTCTTTAGGTGGTCCTATTTTTTGTGTTGTGTGGTTGGAACTTCAGTTTTAGGGCTGTACTGTTGATTTATGATGAGTTTTTTTTGAACAAATACACAGTATATCTAATTTTATAGAAATGGCTTTTTCATAGACACTGCAATGCAAACTGAATATTAGCGAGCAAACATGTTATTGATGAGGCTGTGATAGCTAAGCCGGCAGAATGCCACCTGTGTGGATGTGGATGGACATCCATCAACGACATTCAGAATCATTATCATTCAAGTCCTTTTCTCCCTTCACTGGATCACTGTTTTAATGCAATGACATCAGACATTGTCAAGTTTAACTCTTCCCCAAAGTAGAATCACATTAGCATTTCATGACATACAATACATACTCAGGGCTCAAGGGAGTATTGGCTCTGTGCCTGATCCCTGCAGCACATAGGCAATGGTCTGGAGTGAATACAAATCCTGCAACGATCACTTTGATCTACAACTGCGACTACAGGAGTCCTTCTGAGAGCTGTAGCAGCTAACATCACTGCTGTTTGCTTGTTTTAAACTCTGTAGTTTCATGGAAGACTAAATGTCAGATCTAATGGGTTTCTGAACATCAGCTGCTTTATCTTTTCACCTGTTTGCTATGGGAGTCTGTTGCACTGCTGGCTCATCAAGGATGAGAGTAACTTTAATTGGGTCTAATTGCAGATTTAGGAGTGGAAGGAATGGGAAGGAGGAAGAAGGACAGAAAGACCGACTAAGATGTGTGAAGAGTTGGAGTTGGTGGGCTCAGCGAGTTCATTTGAAAGCCTTTAACAGCCATGGCGCTTGAGTGGTCATCTTGTGGCTTACTTTTAAAAGGGTCAAGCCGTAATCATCAACAACTCAACCATTAAGCACCAGATACTAAAGGTAAGGTCTAATGTATCAAATGAGATGGCACAATGAAGGACATAAAGCATATGAAAGCTTTAAATTGTTACTCTGTTAACAACAAAACAACAACAAACATGTGTGACCCTGCTAATGTAGCCTGGATGCTGCATGCTCCATTGAGTGCTCTAATTATGTAGAAATTTGCAGTATTTGCAGCCCTACTGAATTAAATTAAAAATGAACTTTCTCACTTTGTAATGAACCACAAATTAAGATTCAAAGCTATCAGGAGTCACTAACATTTGTTGAGGCAAAAGAGCATGATTTGTTGGTACAATTTCATTGTTTAGTTTAAATGCTTTTAATTTAGGTTTCTAACAATTTGTATTTGTTGTTTATGTCAAAGAATATTTAAAGAAAATAATATTTCAGTAAATTAAAAGATGCTTTATAAAGTTACTTTAGCAGTAGCTCTTCACTTAGCACCACAAAACAGCAATCTTTTATTTTCATTTTACCTGTCTGTTTCTTTCAGTGGCCTCCTGCTTGTATTTTTCCTTGTTCTGTAATAATCTAATCAAATAAGTTTTACAAAAAAAAATCTCCCATATAGGTCTATTGTTAAGCTGACATGAGGTTATTGAGCTATTCAATTAAATATAGCCCTCCTCTTGTATGATGAATACATACTTTCAATTCCACAACCAAAAGTGGTTTTAGTTTACAACCAATATTGCAGTTCAGTAGCAGAAAACACATAATTTTAACCTCCAGATAAACTGCTGTTGGGCTCATTTACAGTCTTGGTAAAAACCCTTCTAAAGTACAATAACAATTGCATTGACAAAACATTGCACCACTGACCCATAATTTGTATCAGGTCTGCCTAATATCCCCCAGAGTTTCATTGATGGCCATCAACACATGAACATGGCACAAAGAGAAGCCTTTTATGATCTTCTGGTGAAATTAATGGTGGTGGAATGGTGTGTAGAGAAAGGATGGCTCATTTTGCAGCTCACTCTTGATGAGGTAGCCTACTGTCAACATTATGGCTTGATACACTGACAGGATCAAGCCAGACATCACAAAAAGCAGTTTCTTAAATTGTTAGCCCTAAAGCTGACCATATTCATATAGTAAAATATAGACATAACATGTTTGGACGAATCACTTCCTGTCATATTTACCAGATAATTGTCAATCTTTTGTTAAAAATGTATGTCTAAAAGAGCATTTCTTATGGCAATGGTGATACTGTATCTGAGCCAAAGATCCCACAACCACAAGGTTTTCAGGACGAGCACCAAACAAGACAGCCTGTCTATTGTGTTGAGGACAGTAGAGAAACACATTGCTGACAGCTCAAGGGAATGAAGCATTGTGCTGCCGCTTCGTCTGAAGAGACAATGACAGAAGAGTAAAGGCCACAGGAAACAATCTAGACTGAGTCGACTGGTTCGTCTCCATGGCGACTTCTCACTTTGAAGAGCTGCCCTGGTTCTTCCAGTCTGACTTGGTGCAAACAAGATATTTTTAATAACAACTCACAATGATGAGGTCTTATTGGGTTAACCATGAGTTACTGGTACTTTTAAAATCATGGGCAATTAAACTTAAAGGCCTTACACCCCAATCCAGTTTATTTTGGCTGAGTAGACTTCTCCTCAGAGCGTTGTGGGCATGAACAGGCTGTTCTTGTTCGACATCTCCCTATTATCTTCCTGAAGGCTCGCTCCCTCCCGACGTGTACACGAACAGCTGCGGATACCACAGACGCGTAGTAGTTCTGTTTACTATCTGCTTGGAGGACAGGTTTTACACATGCACAGTAGATCGCTACGCTACCACTTGAAGCGGAGTAGCTGTGCGGACTTGTCCAGCGAAGTCCGTGCTTTCACAACAAATTGGGGGTATGCGGATGTCCGCACAGAGCCTTCGCGTACACCCTCTGATGACGTCATTAACACCAGGTGGACCCTAGAGCACTTGCACACACGGAAAGTATAATTTTGGCTTAAGCCTGCCAGGTTTACCAATATGGCACTGCACATATGCAGATGTAGGCTACCTCTCCAAGTTTGTGATCATTTTTGCAATAGGTTGTTGAGTTCAGATTGTCAGACAAAAGCGACTGTCGCTGGCAGATTTTTCTTAGAAGTAGCTCAACCTTGGAAAATAAACATGTGAGAGATGATTGTACAATAATGCAGTTGTCATATTGTTTAAATGTTTAAAGTTATTGTTTTCCCATGACTACGATATGGCAGTTCTGACAAAAGACACCATCAGCTGTCATACAGTTTATCACAGCAACTGAGGATGACAAAGACCTTAAAAAAAGACCTTTTCATGATTCAACCCTAAGTATTTGCAACTGACTTTATCATGGGATTGTGGACAAAGATGTGTGGCACTGGGAGGAATACATTCTTAAAGAATTAGTCATGAGCGTTCCTCTCTTTCAAAGAGAACTCTGTGACTTCTCCCAAGATGAAAGTAATGTCCTTGTGCAGTCTTTTTTCCACATGTACAACACCTTGAATGAAATGACCTTGGGAGGAAATAACACATTTGGTTACCTTATTTCTGTGGTCCGCGAAGAGTGATTGCCCAGTGAAAGAAATGGTTCAGTGGTATATAAAGAGAGCATTCATTAATGTGCACACTGACAGCTCTACTGTATGTTCATGTGTGTTTAGTTTTCCTATATTCTATTGACTTTTTCTCCACTCTTTAAATCCTATATGTTATCTCTGTCCAAAATGTGTACAAGTCTGTCCTCAAAGAAGTATCTACTGTTTTTTTTTTTTTTTTTTAACCATGCTAGCAATTTCTCTCTGTGGATGGCAATGGCAATCTTTTTGGTATAGATATTCATGTTTCCTATAGTATGAATAAGTTTGGAGAATACCAGTCTTTTTATTTCGCACAATCATCAGGTACATTTTTTAATTTGTCCCATATATTGGTTTATGACAAAATACCTGCAAAACTGATGACATTTCCATCAGCGGCATCTGTACTTGTAGCGCTATGTAGCACATCACCATGCTAATGTGCTAAACTAAGATGGTGAACATGCTAAGCATTATACCTACAAAACATCAGCATGTTAGCATAGGATGCCTATATTTTCAAACCCCCGAACCGGGACTCTTAGTCTTAGACTTTAAGTATACCGCACGTCCATACACACACAATAGGCTTTTTCATCAGGATGGGGCACAATTATTATTTCAGTGCTTAGCACACTTACAGAGCGCACCTTTCAACAGCATGGACAGCGCCTACAAAAAACTATATTTTTGACTTGGACTGTTTGTTCTGTTTGGACAGAACATGATCCACGTCTATGCAGAAGCTGAAAAAGACTAATATTATTATTTAAAATAGGGTGAAAAAGTGTTTTGCAAATATTTGTCATGCCTCGGGACACCCAGCTTGAAACAAAGACAGGGTCACTGTATGGTAGCATTGTCACTGTGACGACCATGTTGCCATGCAACCGTTAGCATTTAGCTCAAAGCACAGATTTGCCCAAGTACAGCCTTACATAGCGGCTAGCATGTCTATATCTATATATACTCTCAGCCTTGTTTTCTGGATCTTCGTTCTGTTTTAAAGCATGAAGCAAAACTTTATAAAGACACATTTTTGGTAGCTACAAGCTTTTAAAGATTACCAGGGATGTTGGTTCCGCTTGTCTATGGTCACACTGCAGTCAGCACACACTCTGCCCAATGGGGAAGGTTTCCAATAACAGTCAGCTTGTGGACTAGCGAGTGAATCTGGCTCAGGGAGACAACTTCACTTGTGCATAGTCCTACTAGTGCCAGGAAAGAGCAAACAGCAATAAGATGTGTTAAATTCTTTGGTACATGTATGTACTAACTACTGCATGGCCCCATTTAATTGAAAATTTGAGCCTTAAGTGAGTATGAAACAGATGTAGGGAATGGTTTGAAAGTTGATGTCTCTAAGAGGACAATGGGTGAATATAAGTTAGGATGCTTCAGGATGAAATAAACTGTTGCTACAATAGACTTTTAATCCTTAGAGTACGTATTTATCAGAAGAGCTTTTTTGTCCCCACAGCTGGAGAAAGCACTCTGCTTCTGAAAATGCTGTTTATGTAATTTAATTCTGTCAGCCCAACAGACTTGTCATAATAGCATCAGCTAAATATAGAGGTGAGTGAAGCTCTCATGTAACCTCATAAAAGGATGTCAAGGATTTCCAGGATGAAGGAGCAAAGCCACTGAGGAGAACAGGATGAGGAAGAAAGATATTTTAAGAAACAATATTAAGAATTTTTCACAGGTCACTGTTTCAACAGGTGGTGCCCTGTAAATAATGCATATCACCCAGACTTTCTTCTATGACATGTAAACAGTACACTATATTGAGCAGATTGTTTAAATGACATACATATTATTTAAGAAGATCCTAAGTCTTATCTAAGCAATGTTTAATGGTTGATTGCACCTCACAATTCTATATATTAGAATATATTATTTTATATATTAGAGCATAGCATCCTATACTCTCTAAATGAGACTGTAGTTTTACCATAATTTGCCCAATAAAGGCCAATTTGACTAAGTTGTGAGCGCATTGTTTTAGATGTGTTCTACCCCTTCTGTGTGTGTCATTTATCAAACAGACACACTAGTCTGGAAGCACAGTTGGCGAGACATCTGAGGCACACTTTGTGTGCTATCAGTGAAGTGCACATATATTCCTTTTTGCATAGGCACTCAAGAGAAGGTTGTACAAATTACAGGAGAGGATATCATGAGTGCAGTTAATTACACATTCCACTAGATTTATGTGTGTGTGTGTTTGTGTGTCTCCTACACGCGCAGTACATCAGCGGGGTCGGACGGCTCATTGATTGCGGTTCTGCTACGAACCCTGGTCTTCTGGGTGAAAGTCCTGTGCTGTTTGACAAGTCCACTACCCCAAACTTCCTCCTTACGTGGATTTTTGGTCTTTAATACTCTATTATTACCGCTCTTCATACTACGTAATCTTACAGCGCAGTGGCCGAGCTGCTGCTCTGGTCGGTGCCTCCCATACAGACGCTAAAGGGTGCCTTTTGCGTCGGTATCTGATGTTGAGAGCCACTGACCGAAGTACAGTACAGGTGGCACTAGAGGAAAAGTCAGGGGATCACCAATATCATTAGTATTTCAGCCATTGTATAGCAATCTATCCAATAGTTAACATATCGCAGTAAAAATGTAAATGTCAACTTGCTTACTGGCACTATAGGCAGTGTCAGGGGATTACCAAAGTCAATAAGAGTCATCATCTCTGTACAAAATGTCATGACTATCCATCTGATAGATGTTGAGATATTTCAATCTGGACCAGTGGTGGACCGACTGACATTGCCATTCCAAAAGTAATGCATTTCTTAAAAAAAACTTCCCTAGTGCATTTAATGCTTGCTGGAAAGTAGAAAAAGGTTTTTATTGAAATTCATGCAGTTCAATGTCTTATTGTGCTCTGAAATAAAAGAATAGAACAAATAAATAATTGAAGTTAAAAAAGAAATCATGGAATCAATTTATAAACCAAATATTTTCTGTCCAGTTCATCCCAAACCAGCTCAATGGGGTTTAAGTCTGGTGACTGTGCTGGCCACTCCATGTTTTTAAGCTTACCATCTTGTTCTTTTTTGCTAAGGTAGTTTTGGCATAGCTTGGACTTATTTTTTGGGTCATTATCTTGCTGTAGGATGAACCCCTGACCAACTAGGCGCATACCAGAGGGTACTGCATGGCGCTGCAAAATGCTGTGGTAGCCGTTTTGGTTCAGGGTGCCTTTCACTCTGTACAAATCACCGACCCTGGATCCAGCAAAACAGCCCCAGACCATCACGCTTCCGCCTCCATGTTTGACAGTTGATGTCACACACTGAGGAAACATCCTTTCGCCTACTCGACGGCGTACAAAAATCCTGCGTGATGAACCGAAGATTTCAAATTTGATTTGATTCATCAGTCCATAGCACCTTCTTCCAGTCTTCAGTAGTCCATTGACGATGTTTCTTGGCCCAGGCATGCCTCTTTTTCTTATTCTGACGTCTTAGCAATGGCTTTCTTACTGCAACTCGACCTATCAAACCTGCAGCTTGAAGTCTTCTCTTTACAGTTGAAACTGAGACTTGCTTATTACGACCACTATTAAGCTGTGCTTGAAGCTGTTGTCCTGTGAGCCGCCCATCACGCAAGCTGTTGACTCTCAGAAACTTGTCTTCTGATTCTGTTGTGGCTTTGGGTCTGCCAGACCTCTTCCACTCAGAGTTTCCCCCAGTTTCTAAGTGCCTTTTGATGGTGAAGAATACTGTACTCACTGACACCTTGACTTTCTTTGCAAATTCTCTGTAGGAAAGACCAACATTCTTAAGTGTTATGATGGTCTGTCTCTCTTCCATTGTTAATTGCCTTTTACCCGCCATTTTTATGGCAACACACTACTTTCTGCAGTACAATACTGTTCAAATAATGCCCACGGGGGTATGGTACCACAGTGTGTTCCAACAATACTTTTATACAAACAGAGGGGTTTGTAAGTAATCCAGACAAGTTGGAACACTTGCGGGAATTGGTAGC
Organism: Sander vitreus; assembly: GCF_031162955.1. Classification (NCBI taxonomy): domain Eukaryota; kingdom Metazoa; phylum Chordata; class Actinopteri; order Perciformes; family Percidae; genus Sander; species Sander vitreus. Next base: position 20,498,612 of record NC_135858.1, read on the forward strand.
ACCAACTTTCAAAGCTTGATCAACCTCCATTGCTGCAGAACAGCTTTACGTTAACCAATGTTAATTTCGTTGACAAAGACTATGACGAAAAATATTCGTCAACAAACCTTTTTCATGGACGAAAACTAAATAAAAACTAAATAAAAAGTCAGATATGATGACGAAGACTATGACAAAATATAACAGACACTTTAGTCAACAAATAAAAATGAGACGAAAATGTTAGGGAGGGACGAATGGAGAAGAGATCCAATCAGAACCACTCTTTTTTGTGGAACAAGTTGGGAAGAAATCCAATCAGAGCGAATCGTTGAGAGTAGGTTGATCTATGCGGAAGCAGCAGAGCCATTTTAAAAAGCCGCGGCACATGCAGGCGCAACAGCTAAACAAACGCAGCAGCAGTTACACAGGAGGACGAGTTTGCAGAACTTTGCACAGTTTCGAGGACGTTTTCACAACAGTTAGGTTGTTTACATTATACTTAGTTGTGTTTAGTTGCACAGTCTTAGTTAAACAGCTTTGGCTGATTTCAGTTGACTTCGCTCGTTAGCAACACGCTAACGTTTTTCAGTGCACCCGGTTGAAGGGCAATGACATGTCTCATGAAATTACTGAATTATCATGAAAAACTGAATTATTTTTATTTTTACTTTTTTTTTTTTTTTTACCTCAGGCAGTTCACCACGTACCTTTGTACCATTTCAAGCTATTCATTGGACTTGAACTGCTAAAATTTCAATAAAAAACTAGAAAAATTGGGGTATTCTAAAACTTTTGACCAGTAGTGTACATTTCTGATTAATTCCACAATTATTAGCACATTAATTATTTACATGTACTTATGAGTGAGACATTGGTGTGTGTCTGATATCTCTTCACTGGTGTCTGTGACACTCATGTCACAGGCCTGCTGAGCTGAGTCCATTCTCTGACTACATTGAATAACATGTGGAACACCTTTTGTCTACAGAAGATCTACAATTGCAATAGCCATTCAGTGTAATTATGACTGAAACCTTAAGGATTTTAACTTAAAAGTGAAGGATGACAAAAACAATCAAACTCATAACCTATTTGATACTCTTTCATAAGACTGAGTGACATCTGCCAGAGACTATGATTATTACATTATTATTATTATTATTATTATTATTATTACTTACATTATTAAAACAAGAAAAAGGTTGAGATAGGCCTACAACAAGAAGAGATGAGCTCACCTGAGGATGGAAAAACTCAAATCAATAGTGGCAATCACTGTTAGATTTGACGACTGTGTGGAAAACAAATCTATGCAATCTCCTGAAAAGTTTTATGAAGAATTGACAATCAGTAATTTTGTCTGTGCAAAATAAATGGAAGTAAAACAGGCTTGCACATGCACAATGTCATGAGCAGCAGCGGGGCACTCTGTGCACTCTGTGAGCTCTTTATATTTGACCCTTTGCCACTAAGAAGTGCCATTTTATTAAGCCAAAAGTGCAACTGACATCAGTGCCTCATTATGGGCCACTTAACAAAATTCAGGAAGCACAGTGGTGTCCCAACAAGCAAATTAAGAATACACAATAATATAATGAGACCAATAATAAGTGTAATGGCCCTGAAAGCAAACGCCTGAAACTAATATGGAAGTCATACCATCTTCTCTACTCTATTTACCAGTTCAATGCTGAACTTCTGTATTCAAATGAGACAGAAGTGTACAGCTGTGGCAAGAATACAGCTGAAACAGTACACAATGCAAGTTATGGAAAAGGCATATAGGATGGTTTACTGAAAACATCCGATGGTTTTAATTATATAAATACTGTATTAAGATTTTGTAATGGGAAACATGGAATTAGCAGTTAGCTATGTTTCATTTTATTCTAACCTCAATAACATTGTCTATTTTTCTATTGCTGGATGTTAGGAGTAAAAAAACAACTATAAATCATTAGCACAGCAAATAATCTATGTTTAAAGTGTTATGTGACAACATTGGGTGAAATAAAGAAGAAACTCCATAGCCAATGTGTGATGGGAAGATTATTGATGTACTCCCCAGAAAACAGAAAAGAGAGGAAGGATGCTTTGAAAATGTCAACCTCTTAAGATGAACAACTGACCTGATGTCATCATCAGCATCAAAAACAGCTCAGTCAAACAGAAGTAGAACAGCATATTATACACAGCAGCATGCACTGCTACAAAAATCTCATTACAACATTGAAACTAAATAGGAACTTACTTCGGAAAAACTAACAATTGCTCATGTAATGTACTAATCCAAAGAATGCAATATAACAACTTTATGTGTAAATGTGTTGAACAGTCCATCAGAAAGGGTGACTTTCTAAAATACTGCTGCTGAAACCTATTTGTCATGACCCTTGGCGTCAGATACCGACTCACAGGCACTCACGTGCACTCCCGGCCGGTCCTGCTAGCAGAACGGAAAAACGGAGAAGCTTTCAGAAGAAACACTACGCACAGAGAGTGTGACTTCATTATATGCTCAGAATGCAATTACTACATATATATTTTAGGGCTGTCAAAATAACGTGTTCATTTCGATTAATTAATCTGAAAAAAAATAACGCAGATTAATCCATTCCATATTGACGTTTGACCCGGAGCCGTTCTAGCCACCATTCGACTGTAAAATGAAGGAGGGAGACGAGAATGTGCTGCCTGGATCATTGATTGGAACATTTACTTGTAAAAATCTTCTTCCTGAATAGGGTTGGCTACCGAAATCTGGTGCCACTGATATGTCTGCGCTTCTCTGTGATGCTCTGAAACAGACAATACAGGCAACACAAACACCGCTGCACATGACGCTAGTTAACACTATACTTGATAGCAGCTAATGTTAGCCTACCGCTAGCTAGTAGCTGGATTAAACATGGTTAAAATGCTGACAGCTAACGCTAAACGGTGTAAAGTGTGACTGTATTTTACTGTAGAGGATTCAACACCGGGATGTAACAATCTGCAGCTGCCGTTGTCGGAAAAACAACACAGACGGTGCGTTCAATGAAACTAGTAAACTACAGTCTCGTGGTGCATTCAAAGTTATTGTTAAATGTCCTTTTCCCATCTGGTGGTTGTTTTTGTCGTTCAACAGCAATTTACTAGTGAAATAAGTTATTGTTATAGTTATTACATTATTATTAAATAATTTCATTTTGACCATATGGCCTTAGCAATAAACAAGCCGTTCTTTAATGTCACCGACTGTTATTTAGTACCCTTTTTTTACTTTCTTAAAAAGTATTGGTTCAGGCACCGTTAATTATGTATGCGATTAATTTCGATTAATTAATCACAGAGTATGTAATTAATTAGATTACATTTTTCAATCGATTGACAGCCCTAACATATTTACATAGCAAATATTTATTTGCTGCTATATTAATGTTCTTAATATTGAATATTCGAATACATGTTCCAAAATTCTTTTTATTTGCTCTCTCAGTTACACAACCTCAGTTACAGTCTGTATAAACACATATAGATAATATGACTTATTATTGGAAAGTTAACATAATAATTGGTTGTCATATTTTTTAGTTAAATCATTTGGAAAATGCTTTTTCTCTATTGCTGTGATATGTAATTCTGTCTATTTCCTTATTTACAGTATACAAAAATAATAATATGGATTGTTATGGCACTGCTCCAACATAGAGTAATGTTAAGCCAAAATGAAAAAAAGATCAAGTAGCTAATGGCAAAATAAAGTATATTATTATAAAGCATAAAAAGTATATATAAAATAATTATATCAGACGTTAACACTGGATCCTTTTATTGTGTAATAATTGATTATCATGCAACGTTTCAGACATTCTGTTACATGTCCATCACGATACAGCTCTCTGCAGCCAAATAGAAATCCATCAGTGTCATGAGATGTGTGAAAACCTGTTGTATTATAGTTGGCTTCTGATATTGGAATTAATGCACTGGACAGTCATTGAACATGAATATTCTGTTGCTCACAGGAGAACCAATCTGCCGGCCCAAGCTGCTATTTATTATGAACTGCTCAGAAATGGAGGCAGCTCTTTTAAATCCAAAGTTGATATGCACTTCACTCGGTCAATTTACTCCTCCAGTTGGTTTGTCATTATGTCCTGTCACCGCACAATTATATTTTAATGGCGTTGAAAGGGTTGTCGTTTTTTTTTTTCAAAATATATCTCTACATTTGTGGAGCTAAGTTATTGAGATGGAAAACGTAAGTTCACACCTATTGAAACGGACACAAAAATGTTTTCTTGATAAACAACCTCAATAAACGTTGCAGGGCAAAGTATTAGTGGAGTAAAAAAAAATTCTTTGCTGTGGTTATAAGGCAACAGAAGAGACAGCAGAAAAGCTAAAACACATGAGAACATGGAAGTGAACAGCATTCATGGGCTGTCATTTCCACAAGTAAACCCAAGCTCAACCTAGTGTGGGAATTCAGCACAGACGAGTGATGAAGGTGGCTCACAGTGCAGCATAAAACATTTTTCTGCTGTAAAGATGTGCCATTTGGTATTATCCGTGGTATGTGCTGGGAGAGGACTGCCTGTGGGAGATTTAATATCCCTCTTGCTACCTTTTTTCAGCTTTACAGCTTGACATTCAAACTATCCAAATTGATTTAATAAAGTTACCAGGCTAAATTCAATAGATACAATTTATTACTTGTCAAAGGTTTGGTCATCAGAGAAATGTAAGCATGTGTGCATCGCTATCCATCCCCTCCTGAGAAGATCTATTTTTTTTCTTCTGATATCTCTAGACATCGTAAGGGCCAACAACAAACTCAAATCATCTGTAGTGCTTCAAAAGATGGTCATAAACCCTTCCAACACACACCTGTCCAACATCAGATTAGAAGTAGTTATGTTCCAACATTACCTGGCCCTAAGAAACCTTTGAAGATTGTGCTTGCCTAAACAGATTACACAAATTAGCTCAAACTGCTTTAAACACATCTTTTATCACTACATTATATTTATATTACAGTATGGAGCTACTGTATAAGGGGGACGTATAGGGGCAACACATCAGCAACAAGCATCTTAAGGTGTGACTTCTTGCCACAGCTGCATCTGCTTGAGGCTCAACAACAATATGGCATCTATGCCTAAATATGGTATGTTTAGATATAATCTCACTCTGTGTCAAAGGCCCTGGTCATAAGAATCCTTGACAATTAGTAACTGACACTAGATTTAAATATAATCAATGTTTATAATACCCTAGAAAGAGATTAATGGCTGTTCTGTTCAACATGCATACAGTATAGGCAGAGAATAATAAAAAAATGCAATCAAAATGATGGATCTCTGAGTTCTGCCATAATTACATTGTGTGAGTCATCGCCTTCTCAACAAATAAGTGGTTAACCGTTGTATTAAGTGTCCTTGACAGGGGGTTTACATCCATAACTTTTTAAGACCATGCTGTCCAGCTAAAATGAAAACACCTACAAATGAATACAGGTTTCACGAAACTGCACAAACCCGTCCAGAAAACCATTTTTGGACATGAGTAATTTACATAAAAATCCAATAAAAGGACTTTCAGATGTTGAGCAACTAGGGATAAGGTTATTTCAATACTGCTAGATTGAAGGATAATATCCTAATATCCTAATAAATGTATTCCTTCGTATAATATTGTAAACCTTCTGTAAAACTAGCAGCTTGTCACCATAACAACTTTACAGAATTTTATGGGTTAGGGTCTGAGTGTGTGTGATCTGTGTAGATGTCCACCTACAGTACTGCACAAAATTTTGGCAACTCAATTCTGAGATAAATGTATCATGAAAAATAGGCAAAGAACTAAAACCTCACATATCAATATTTCATCTGTGCAGTGTGCACCAAATATGAACCCTAACCCACATGACTAAATGGTTTCCAGATGACTGTGTGGAGTGTAAAAACATTAAGATTAATACCGTTTCTTCTGCGTCTTTATAGTGAACAAGTTTTTAGAGCTGTTTTTTATTCAGTAACAATGGTTGTGCACCTGGCTTCACCAGAGCCAAAAGCCAGAGCAAAAGCACACGTGAACTGGGCTCATGTGAGGATAACGAGCCTTGGAGAGGCTTCTTATTTTGGGAATACACAAAGAGGTAATCCTAGCCCCGAGATGTCAACATAATTGGCATCCACAGCTGTTGATATACTTCAAGAGAGATGTGTTATGTGGGGCTGCAGGCCTGTTTGATGGAGGATAACGATAGTTACGTTATTGTAACTCCGGATTCTACGAGTATAGGCGTAGCCCTCTAAGCCACTCTATGGGTTTATCCCTTCGTGCATGCGCAGTCGTGAAGATTTTCTTTCCCGCCCTTGCGTACCGCTCGGGCTTCAACTACGTCCGCAAATACTGTATATAAACAGACCCGTGGACCCGTTGCTCTGCTCCCAACATAAGCTTTTTCTTCAGCTAATGTAACTGGAGCAGGTGGCCCGGATCTTAGAGGGCTACGCCTATACTCATAGAATCTGGAGTTACAATAACGTAACTATCATTCTATTTCATATAGGCTTCGCCCTCTAAGCCACACTTTGGGTTAGGGCGAAGCTGATGTAGTCAATGCCACCTGCAACCCAGAGCCCACAAGTGGAACATAGACTAAACTTTTTTCCCCTCACTGTCTCTCTCTCTCTCTCATGCACTGACAGGAGACTGTATCAGATAAGACGTTATCTAGGTAATGGAGCCTGCCATGGTAATGATTTGGCCTAGCTGGCTGTAAGGCCCAAGCCGAGAGTGCAGGCATGCATGATTGGTGAGGGTAATACATGATTGATAATTATGGGACGCGCGAGTTCCTCCCAGCCACCCAGAGGGGGGAGGACCCCAGGCAGTACACATGCACCGGCACATATCATGATTGTAGGCGTGCGTGGTAGTGAGAGAGGATGTGTGATAGTGACAAGACAAAAAAATATATATATATATATATATATATATATATATATATATATATATTATATATATTATATATATATATATATATATATATATATATATATATATATATATATATATATATATATACATAGGCTATACATATATGTGGGACGCCGCTCTCCTCCCGGCACCCGGCAGCAGACAGAACACACATACGACGGGGCATCATTCGCTGTTGAGTGAGGATAGGACCGAGTGGGTCAGAGAGGGCTCGGACATATCCTGCAAATAGAAACGGATGAAAGGGCATGGGGATGCCCAAGAGGCCGCTGCACAGATGTCGGCTACTGACATGCCTCTGAACAGAGCCGCTGATGCCGATAGTGCCCTTGTAGAATGTGCCCGGATGCCCTGGGGGAGCTCCGCCCCCTACGTGTTATAGGCCTGGGTGATAGCCTCGCACAACCAGTGAGACAGACGCTGTTTTGACAGGGCCGCTCCTTGGGAGTGCTCCCTATAATGAACAAACAGCTGCTGTGTCCGCCTTATGTCCGCCGTGCGTAAAACGTACTGTGATAACGCACGCACCGGGCACAATTGGTGGGAAACCTCCTCCGCGTCATTGTTATGAGGCGGGGGGGAAAAAACCCTGGAGGGAAAAAACCCTTGACCGAAAGGAATTTGTTAAAATTTTCGGTGTGAAAGAAGGGTTAGGCTGTAGGGTGGCTGTGCTCCCGTCCCCTCTAATGGAAAGACAGGACGGCGAAACTGACAGCACGCATAAGTCGCTCACTCGCTTGGCTGACGTCAGGGCAAGGAGAAGCGCCGTTTTTAGAGACCGCAACCTGAGAGGGGCTTGTGCCAAGGGCTCGAAAGGAGGCTTCCCCAGAGCTCGAAGCACCAGGGCCAGATCCCATTGGGGTGTGAGAGATCGCACAGCGGGTTTCTGTCGTCTGACCCCTTTCAAAAAACGCTTTACTAGGGGGTGCGCAAAAGCCGTTCTCTCTCCATAGCCTTCGTGGCAGGATAAAATGGCCGCTGCGTAGGCTTTGACTGTGGACGGAGCCAAGTCGTTATCTACCAATGTTTGGAGATAAGTCAACACGAGAGGCAGGGGACACGATATAGGGTCTGTTTCCCTCTCCGTGCACCAGCGTTGGAAAGGGGACCAACGCTCTGAATAGTGCGCACCACGGCAAGAGGCAAGCCTAACCTCTGCAAGCGTTCCCGCTCAGCAGCCAGCCCCACAGTCGCTGGGTTATCACCGGGGGGTGGGATATCGCGGCGTCCAGCTGTGACAGGGCGTCCTCGCGCCACGCCAATTGCCAGGGGGGACCTGCCAGCAGCTGGACCAGCATCGGGAACCAGGATGCGCTCGTGCGCTCCGGTGCCACCAGGATGACCGACAGATTCTCCTCCTGGATGCGTTCCAGGAGACGAGGGATCAGAGGGACCGGGGGAAAAGCGTACAGGAGGGTTCTGGGCCAGGGATGGTGGGAGAAAGCGTCTACGCGAGGGGTGGATAGTCCCGTGTGCTCAAGGAAAACCACAGAGCGCACTGTGTGTTTTCTCGTGAGGCGAGCAGATCCACCTCCGCTTCTCCGAACCTGCTCCACCCATAAACCCATAGCGTGGCTTAGAGAGCGAAGCCTATACGAAATAGAACAATTCTGAATGGAGCTTTTCAGGGAGGCATTAGCTCTGTCCCAATTCAGGGGGCTGCCTTCGGAGTTTAATTTGAGATTTGATTTCTCGCCTAAAATATTCTCAGAACTGAATTTAATGATAAAATAGCAGACGAAATGTGTAAAAGAAACGTACTGTAGTTGACCTGTTTCTTTGCTGCTTTCTTCTTTTTTTTTACATTTTAAACTGCACACACACTTTTCATGAGATGAAAGGCTATATGGAACTAAATAAGTGTTGTCTGTATTGTGGTCCTGTTCAAAGGTACATGCCAGCCACAGCCACAACCAAATACTCAGCTGCTGAACCACACAAAGAACATGGCAACGGCTTATTGCTACACTAACACTACTTCAACGTTACCTTTGAATTTCATCAAACATTGTGTAATTCAATCCATGTACTGGTCCACATTCAAGGTAGCCAAGTGTTTTTGCAATCATCACATTCAGCATCAAAACATCAAGAGACACATCTGTTTCATTCTTCAGTACCTTTTCACTTGTCAGTGCTTTCACATTGAAAAAACAGCGTCATTGTACTGTTCAATCTGGCAAACAGAGGGTTAGACTTTTTTTGTTTGTTTTTTACACAGCACAGCTGGAGACAAAAAAACTTCAAATTCAGGTCAGGCAGTCATCTTACATAGCTTCTATGGCAACTAATAAGTGCAGCTTGTGTGTCAAAAAGCTTGTTCATGACGTAAATTGTTACATGAGCACGTTTTTGAACAGTGCAATTTGTCATATTCATTATTACATTTATTAAAGAGTTTGCACATTCATGCTTTCTCCTATTAGGTGCAGTAATATGTTTTTTGTCTGAGAGCTGTCAACATTTACATATTTTGGTGCCTTAAACATTATAATATCAGTTTACCTTGGGATATTTTCCAGGCGATACACTGTGTTGTGATATAGGATGCATGAAGAACACATCCATGTGTATGCTTTTGACATACAACTTTAAAGGTAAAATGTAGGAGGTATCGCTTACTGTTTCCTACCTTTCAAAGAGCTGTTGAAACAGCTATACAAAAAAACACAACACTTCCTTAATTAATATAAAAGTTGCCAATCTATAAATAAGATATTTGTATAATATTATAATTTGTAGTTAATTCAACGCTGGGCTTTTGTAACTCCTTATTATCAGGTTGCTCAAATAAGTCCCTTAGAACTCTCCAATTGATCCAGAAGGTTACAGCGTGTGACTGACAAGAACTAGGAAGAGAGATCATATTTCTCTCGTATTAACTTCTCTGCATTGGCTTCCTGCAAAATCCAGAATATAATTTAAATCCTTCTCCTGACCTACAAAGCTGTTAATGGTCAGTCACCATCATATCTTAAAGAGCTCATAGCACACAGAATGCAGAGCTACTTGTGGTTCCTAGTCTCGTAAAGTAGAATGGGAGCCAGAGCCCTCAGCTATCAGGCTCCCAGTTTCGGTTCGGGAGGCAGACACCGTCTCCACATCTAAGAGTAAGCTTAAAACTCCTCTTTGATAAAGTTTGTAGTTAGGGCTGGCTCAGGTTTGCCTTGGAACAGCAATTAGTTATGCTACTATAGTGTTAGACTGCTGGGGGACTTCCTATGACACACAGAGCTCCTCTCTCCTCTCTCTGAGATAACTTCTGTTATGATTTGACACTATAAATAAAATAGAATTGAATTTAACTAAGTTATATACTAATATAATATTTGTATAATATTATAATTTGTAGACTAAGTCATATACAAATGACTCTCTTTGCAAGTCTGGGGAAGAGAGAGATACTGCTCTCTGCAGTACACGCCACATAAATTAGGATATGGTATCAAGATGAACATGGCTACTGAACACTCACAGCTGAACTCCACAAAAGATTTCCCCCATTTATCAAACCAGAACTGATAATAATTTTTACCTGTACCTGTTTTTTTATTCTGACTCTTATTATGATATGACAACTTCAGAACATTGCTGTGTTTTATGATGCCAGTGTAATGCAGAAATAACACTAATAATGACTGTTATCGCTCCAAATGGCTGCTGAAGTCAGTCAAACAATCACTGTAACCTTTCTGTTGTATGTAATTCCCTGATGATGACACAATATCAATGTAACACCCTCCGTAAATGTGATTGCACTGTGTGCCTTTATTACAACACACTTACAATTGTTGATTGCTTTTGCCGTCCAATCAGAAAGCTCATTTTGGTTAATGGATCTTATCTCTTGCTTCATGAATGTTTAAATGAAATATAGCCACATCGTCACTTTCAGTTGTGATATTGGAGGGAAATAAAATACTTGATTCATGTAATATATGTAAGAAAACCTACATTTTACATGTAACATCTGAGGAACTCTGGCTGCATATACATTAATATTTATAGGTGAGGTGAAGAGGGAGACACAATACTATATCCCGGAGCTGCATTTGAGACCATAATGGAAAACATAAACATGCTGGGTATTGTTTATAATGTCATATGCACCCCTAAGGACTTATATACAGGCATTGAAACATGCACTCACATGTGATTTGATATCAATTTGGAATTTGTTTGGACAAAACAGAACAATCAAAAGTTTCTTTGTTTCTCTTTCTGTTTTATGCACTTCATTTCATTTTCATTATACGGACAAATTAACCTTGACTGTCCTCTCAGAAACTGTAACAGTTCCACTCCTCGTCTGTATCCTCCTTCACAGCACATTGAAGGTTATTAGTGCAGTTTCTTTACCTTTCTCTGAGCTAAACCCTTGCCAGCTGTGTAGTGAGATAAGGGCCAAGTATCTAAAAATAACCTGCTCAATCGGGGTACAGAGCATCCCGTGTCATTCATGGTTCTCCTTTGTGCCCCGATACAAACATCTTGAGATAGCATTTTGGAAACTGTATAAGATAGCATCACGTCTTCTGTCAACCTTTTCTTATTAAATTTGACATTCACTCACTTCCTTTTCACCTTCCTCCTACTACTCGCTTGCCTTTCTTTATTTACCACTATCTCTTTCCATTTCCTCCCACTATCATATTACGTTCATTTTATATCATATATCACGTTCTATGCTTTTGTTCTTTTTGACTTTGCCTAACTCTACGTTTCACATCCTCTCCATTCACTTCTCCTCACTTTGTCGACCTTACCGTTCCTCATTCAATCACACAAACGCACCCAGACACACACTCATCTCAGACTCTGTGCTTCGCTCCAAGGCCACTCTGCTAACAGCCCACTACTACTTCTTCTAAGGGTGATGTCAAACATTAGACTGAAAAATGTCATGGACAACTTCAGATATCTGTAAAGCAGGCAACCAAACAGCTTTTACTTTATATTACCAAACAACATGACATAAAAAGCAGCATGTTTAAAAGGTGCTAAATGTGTAAATTTGTGGTTTCTTGAAATACAATTTCCTATTGTTTCTTTTCACAAAAAAGTTGGCATTCCCCGCCAAACACACAACGGCAGATCTGTCTCTGTGTTTGATGTGGAAAGCAAGAAGAAAGATCAAAGTCACTAACAGCGCTTGATTACAGCAGAAAGACTTCAGCAGGTAAGCTGACATGAAACAAAATCCAACCCATTTGCAAAAAATGTCAAGGCTGCTAGTCTTCTCACCATTAGTTTTGTTTACATGACAGAATCAGAATTTAAAAGGACCACTAAGTGATTTGTTAGGGTAAAAAAAAGAAAAGATTTTTACTTTACTTTTACAGGTTTATTATAAGCTCTTTTTATTTTTTTTACAAAGCACAGATCCACTGTCTGACAGCTGCCATGTCAGACTATGTGAAGAAAACATACTGTACTTGTTTAAGCTGCTGGTGTTTACTGTACAGGCTGCATTGTTATGTGTGTTGTGTTTTGTTATCGCAAGTCAGGTATGAAAAACAAGCATTATACCTTACTGGCAAAACAATTAGGGCTAGAAAGCGAAAAAGAAAAATTGGAGTCAAGTGACAGCAGAAAACAGGAGTGAACAGTTTGGCCTTTTCAAGCTGGATTGCTCTGAAGATGGATAAAGGATTGTCAAGTAATTGTAAGTTATGAAATCGATGGTGTGAAACCTCAACTTTTTAGATGGTAAGGGAAAAAACCTTCAGAGAAGATCTACTGGCAAATCAGTTGCAATTTAACTATTTCTATAAACAGCAGTTTTAAAGCTGCACTAATAAATATATTTATATTAACATTGTATATGACTATGTGATGTTTAAGGTGTCACTGGTAGTGACGAAGCCCTTAAAACAAATTATCATCCAAGGCTTTTTTAGCATCTCCAGCTCATTGTTTAGGTTTTATGGCCCACAACTTTACTGTTTTGGTTGAGCTTTCTGTTCTCATCAGCATTGCTTCCTGTCACAGAAGGCAGCAGTTACCTGCTGAGCACCAAACATCAGACCGATAAAGTTAGTGACTAGCTAGTGAACATAGTTGGGCATTCAATAGCTAAAGAGACAGATTTTTTCCCTCAGGAGTTGGTAGAGATCAAAACAGAGCGAAATGGAGAGTGAATATTGGACTGGCATTCATCAGGTGACCAGAAGCACAATTCCAAATAAATGCTTATGTTGCTTCATGTCTGCTGAATATGTAAATGCAAACACTATAACAACTTTATAAGGTATAATGTCAGTTTGGTGTTTACAGTGTGTTCTGCTGCCCCCAAGTGGTGAAAAACCAAGGAATAGTGCTTTAAAGCTATAGTGCTTAGTTTCGGTCTTCCCCATGAGGAATTCTAAGTAATGACAACAAAACTGTTGACGCATTCACATTAGAGTCCGGATTTCTGTCCTAGCCCGGCTTGCGTCCGACAGAGTCATGACCGAACCCGGCCCGAGCCCAACAGTCATCAAGAAATTTGTGTCCGAGCCCGACCCGAGCCTGACAGTTAAAATCTCATTTTTTTCTCACACTAATGACACATGTACGTTTGTTTGTGTGGAAAGCCCGCTTTTATTAAGCAACTGTAGGAAGGCATTCGGAAATGTCAACAGATGAGCGCAGTGGATATGACACATACCTTTGGTGTGGGAGATCCGCGTTCGATTCCCACTGCGATACATCAACCAATGTGGCTCCCTGAGCAATGTAATGTCATTGCAACATGTAATACAACAAGCGCATGTTAATAAGCTGTTAAAATGTTTGATGTGCTAACCTTTCGTGATTGCTTCGTTTCCGACCGTGGTCAGAAAGCCAGGGGAGACATGTTACCTCCAGGGCCGACGTTATAAAATGAATAACGTCAGGGTTAAAATCCTGTTTCTGGTGAGCAAATAAATGAACTTGGCTTTCAGTCCGGGGTTTATCTCGGACACCGCATACACTGTGTACAAAACATAAACTTATTCCACCAACTCTGCTCCGGTCGCATCTACATGTCTGCTTCCTCTTTCTCTATCTCTCTTCTGCCCACTTTACTACGCACTGAGCTCTCTTAAAGGAGCTGCAGCACCATTTTACAACAAATTATTTTAAAGCAGATTTTAAATTACATTGTAACAATTTAACAATTCGCCCTTATGAAATCCAATCGCGGCACGGCTGGCTTGGAACGCAATAGACAGACGTGGCAGAATGCCCCGACACTTAAATTCAACTAAAATGGAACAGTGAACAGTCAGTCTGTTGAGATGCCTCTCCAAACGCAGAAACGAAGCGCAGTTACACCATAAAACGTTAAGACACGTTGAGGAAAAAAAGATCCGTATTTTGCTGTAATCCAATGACACGGGGGAAAAAAAGTTATCCACAGTGATCAGTAGATCCACAAACAGAGTCACAGTGTATCCAGCAAGGCCGATACGAGCGTCACATTCACCAGCCAGCTCCAAAAAGGTGAACGAGGCCTCTCCACTTCGCCGTTTAAACAAAGTGGAATAAACGTATAAAAGTCCAAATCTACACAAAACCCACAATCATATTTTATATTATATATTTATTTATATACATGGCATTTAGGAAACCTTTATTGCAAGGTTGGCACGGCAAGATGTCCAGACATAATGCAACAGTAACTTTCGTTTTTTTGCGTCCTGCTGCTCCCATCGTCAGCCAGGTAATATTTTTTTTACTAAAGCAGTATATGAAACTGATGTATTACCTACCACCATTTAGTTGTTTTGTGTTATTTAAGATATTTATAAAATATCTGGTCATGCCAGATGTAATTATTCCACTCATTTTTTAAACAATGCAATTACCCGTTTCAGCCACCAGGGGGGCAGTGCTCCCCTTGCCCCCCCAGCAAACTCATGGGTCAGACCCATCTGGTAGCGAAGGAGGGCCAAGACTAAGAGCTACATGGAAAAAAATTGCACAAAAAAAATGCACCAAACAAGCCACTTTGAAATTTTGCTGTTTTCATGAATACAAAAGTTGGGTGACCCCCCCCACATCCTAAATAATGTTGGGTGACCCTCCCCTCAACAAAGAATAAAAAGACATGACCCTCCCCTACTTTCCTCCGGTGGTCCACTCCATAAATACCGAACGGTCCCTTACTGCCATCAAACTTTAGGTCAGCATGCAGTATGAATGTGCATGTGTGCATGTTAGAGAAATGTGTGTGTGTGAATGGTACACTGGGATGAAGCTTTGGTCATTTTACCACACCATTAATACAGAGAGCGAGAGAGAAATAGTGAGAAAGAACAGAGGTTTTTAAGCTTTCCAGACACCACTATCCTTTGCAAGTTTAATTCTTTTTGAATGAGTTTAGGTGTTAAATGAACCCGTGTTGGAGCTAAATTAAATTCCACAGCTAACATTAGAAAGGTTTCTATTAAAGAGCCTTGGCTCCAAGAGCATCTTGGCCCGATAAAGGCAGGAATATTTATAATTTCCTACAAGCTGCACTCGTTTTGACCCCAGGGGTTCAGCAAGGCAGCCAAATAGCCCATTAATTCTATCTGAAAACATGGTGCAATAGAAAAACACCACAATATGCAACCTCTGATGATTTGTTTGAAGGAACATTCTTACTTACAAACTGTGCAGCTCGACATCCCAGTTCTGTCTCAGCGTGGGGCAAAGCTTCTGAATTATTAACATGTATGTATCACAATGTCAATCCAGAATTAATTGACATTGAAAGTCTTTACTTCTGTTACAAATTTTTCATTATTAACTGTAATCACAACACATCCAGCACACAAATCCTAGGAAAACAGAAAATGATTTGCATATCAAGGAAGGAAATCAGAAGGCAAAAACCAATGAATCATTTTTTTTCTCACACACTGCGATATATTTTAATCAAAAAAGGCAAAGGACACTTTAGATATTACATGTACGCTTTAAAAACTAAAAAACTCAAACAAACTTTTGATTTAACTCCCAACATGAGATGCTTTGTTCTATCCAGTGTTAATTAATCTTTTTACACAGAGCCGGGTGCCGAGCTTAGAATGCAGTTAAGAATATCTTTCATATCAAAACCAGGCCTGAGATTATAGCTTCCTTTGTTGTCACCAAACTCACTGCTCCAGACTTTCTTATTGTAGTTCCACAGTGCCATGGAGACCAGTGATCAAGTCAGACAATTAACCTAATTTACTAAAATATTAATGAGGAACACAAACTTGAAGACACAGAACTTAGCTTATCAGTTGTTGAAATAGGCCAGTTGCCAAAGGTTTGAATTAAACAACAGCAATGTTGATGCACAAGATTAAATAAAAAGTCTGTGTGTGTCTATGTTGGTATACTTTTGAATGCATTTAAGCTCATACATGTCTACGCGTGTTTTAGTTCATGTCAATTGACATGAACTAAAACCACAATCATTTTTATAATTAAGTTTTGTTGCTTTTTTCAGTTTCATATTCATTTGATGCTGTAAATTAAATGCCTTTTGGTTTTGGATGGTTGTTTAAATAAAACAATTTATTTTTTTTAATTTTTTTTTTACTATTTCTGAACATTGATGGAGATTGATTAAAGTGCTCATATTATGCTTTTTGACATTTTCCCTTTCCTTTATTGTGTTATTTATCTTTTCTGTGCATGTAATAGGTTTACAAAGTGAATTATGAACCTGAAAATTAGCATAATATGAGCACTTTAAATGGTTATTACTCCAAAACAGACTCGGACAGGGTTCTGTTCAAGAGGTCCTTCAAATTATATGACACTTTGAAGTGTTTTTCTAAACTGACACCTCTATCAGCAGGAACACATTATATCTTAGTCCCTTCCAAAACTCTAAACAAATTACTACAAAAACATCACATTTATTCCTGCTTTGTCACCGATGGACAAAGTCATAATTGCAAATACCACTTGTCACTTAAATGTAAAACATGTCGGTTTTAGGCATTTGCTAAAATAATTGATGCCATTTTTTGTCTCTTCTGTTGACGTGTTAAGGGAGACCTATTATGCTTTTTTGGTTTTAGGACAGAGACAGCCGGAGACTGACTGAAATGGAAATAAAATACAAGTATGAACCTGAAAACGAGGATAATAGGTCTCCTTTAAGACATACAGTATATTACCCTAGCAGACATGGGCAGATGACAGAATTTACATAATGTAGACCCTTGTGGCTACACAGACATCAGAAGTATAATTTGAACTCAAAATTTGAAAAATTCATTGCTAGATTAATCGATTATAAAAATGATCATTAGTTTCAGCATGTGCATACAGGATGACAGTGTAGTTCATGAATGTGGACACTGTAACAACACTGAAGCAAGAGTCAAGTTTTGTTTTGCCTTCTCACTTCCCCAATTACTCCTCATTTCGACCAACCCTGCACCACAGAGTTCTTATGAACTCACACGACTCATCTGACCTCCCTCTCCTCTCTCCTTTGGCCCCTAGGTCCAGGCCACAGTGTCTAATAGAGATGTTGAGCAGAGAACGCAGAGGGGAGCAAGCTAAAAGTCTCTCTGAAGAAAGAAGCAGATTATATATAGCCACTGATTAAGGCAGAGATTGGAACATGACCTACATGCATAACAACATTTTCTCTCACTCTCTGCTACAGAACAAGCCTCTGTCCAGGACCAGGACTCTACAACTGGGAGAATTACTCTAATTATAACACCAGAGTCAAATTTCAATGCATACCTCATTAATATTTCTATCATTATTGGGTTAATAATGTTTTTTTTAAGGCGTGAAAGACTTGGGAGAGCCAGTGGCATGCCAGCGAACCTTTGCTTCCAGTGCACCTGTCATGCAGATAAAAAACAATGCTCTCATCCATTGTGTCTGTATCGTGTATCAGATTATAGTTAAAACAGATAACTCCCTGTCACACACAGGGCGTGTTCTCAAAATAGCTGTTCCCCTGGGTGACTCATGGGGGATGAGCGGAGGAAGGAGGGAGAGAAAGAGAGAGGGCTTTCTCCTTCCTCATCAATCTTTTGGATCCCGTCCCACTGATGCCAATGGCCGCTATTCCACTTGGCTCAGCGGCGAAGTGGCAAGCACCGGCAGGCAGCCGCAGGGAGCACACCTTGCTGAGACTTAATCCAGATTCTTTCATCAGCCACCTGGGGTTGATTTCACACCCCTGTTCCTGGACAGTGAAAGTGGCTGATTATACAGCCAGTCAGTCCCCTTCATCTCCCTCAGCTTCAGCCCATTACCCAGAACTGCTGCGCTGCACTGTCTGGGCTCATGCAGACACGGAGAGGACGCAGAGCGGCAGGTCATAAAGGCGAGACAAGATCAAAGGCAATAATTTATATTTTTATGTCCTACTGGCATATAACAATTTTCTGTTTTCAGGAGTTATTAATTTGTTTGTTTGTTTGTGTGTTTGTTTGTTTGTTTGTGTGTGTGTGTGTGTGTGTGTGTGTGTGTGTGTGTGTGTGTGTGTGTGTATGTGTTGGCTTCTGCCAGAGGACGCATTTGGACACAAATTATGGACTACATACCAATTCGATGACAGCTTCTCTAACTGCCTTGCTGAGGAGTTGGAGGTGTGCAGCCTGTCACCTTTAACTCTTCGTCCAACTGCTCACAGTGTCCGTTTCTTCTTCTTCTATTATAATATTATGCCCATGTCTTGTTTTGTAAAAGCATTTTTGATAACCGGTCCCTGTGACAAATGCATTGCATTTCCTGTGACTGCTTCACAATAAAAGCCACCTTGTGTTTTGCCACCCAAAGGCAGTTTGTAAAGAGTATCAAAAATGGGGCTTAATTTCATGAAAATCTTATTTTAACTTTTCAACAATACTAGTCTATATCCACGATGTTCCACTTCCGGGATTCCTCCGTTGTCAACGGAAACTTTGCCCGATTTTCCTCATTTAGGCCGGATATCCGTTACCTTCCGCTTTCTTTGTGTTGGCATTTTAAACTCCAGTAGATTCATGAGAACTATGGTTAACTGCTCCTCAGATCTCTGCAGGGTAAATCCAGACAGCTAGCTAGACTATCTGTCCAATCTAAGTTTTCTGTTGCACAACTAAAATAAGTTCCTTCCTGAGGCTATTTAGCAGAGGCGCCTTTGCGCTTAGCGCTGCCCAAGACGATTGTGATTGCTTTAAAGAAATGCCAATAAACCAGAGCACGTTTTTCTCCCATCCCGGGAATGCTGTATGCTGTATACCGCAGCGCTGTGGAGGAAGGTCTGGCAATGCGAGACTATAACAACTAAACTAAATACTAACATGCCCATATGTACATTAACCTGAAGAGTCAGATGGTTTGTTAACACAGAACCGTCTGAGAAGAAAACTGTGAAAAGGCTAGGCACTTTAAAAAAAAAATACCTGGCAGGTGATCAGATGAACCATCTGTCTATCATGTCTGCCACCATTGTTTTGAATGAACAGTCGCGGCCATCACACATCCCTAAACCGCGCCAGTAGCTGCCAGTAGCTCCTCACTGAGGCTGATTGGTTTACTGCGCTGCTGTTCAGACACAAACACTTTTAATTGAAGCCTGACATGATGGATTTTCGTGTGATATGTGATCCCACAATTCTCATGGGATTCTGTGATATCGCAACAATCCAGCTGCCATGCAAGGTAATATGTACATGGGGTTTTTGCCATAATTGTGCTCAAATTGCTTTATGGGAATCTAGTGATGTTTTTTTTTAGCTCAAGCTCAACAGAGCCCCACTTTAATTAAAGTGCAATAGCCTACTTAAATCAGTGGCGTAACCCTTTACTAAGCTTAGACAATGGTTAGAGTAGTGTATAAGTTTGGTAATGCATCAGCTGGAGTTGGGGTTACAATGATGGATAGACAATGCAAAGTGTTCTACAGTAAATTGGTGTGCAGTGAATGTATTAGTGTTTTTCACTAAATGCTTTGGATTTTCTGAAAATTAATATTAAAAAATATGGTGAGCCAATAACATATTTTAGTATATTTTGTACATCAATATAACATCTGCATCTTGCAGCTTTTTGTGATATGGAAGTAAAAACAGATTTTTGAGAATTTCCCTGCGTGGCTTTTTATGTGCATTGACAGATTAGTAGTCTCTCTTTGCCAGACCATCCACACGCTGCAGAGCGGAAGAAGGTCTGGCTAGTCCACACAGCATTCCGGGATGGGAGAAAAACATGCTCTGGTTTATTGGCATTTCTTTAACCAATCACAATCGTCTTGGGCGGTGCTAAGTAGCCTCGGGAAGGAACTTGATTTGGTGGGCATGGGCGGCACTAAGCTCCGCACGCAGCCACTGAAAAATAGTCGTGCGAGAGAAAACTCAGATTGGACAGATAGTCTAGCTAGCTGTCTGGATTTACCCTGCAGAGATCTGAGGAGCAGTTTAAAATTCCAACACAAAGAAAGTGGAAGGTAACGGACATCGGCGAAAATAAATGCATCCGGCGGAATTTCCTGTGGCACCGGAGCAATCCCGGAAGTGGAACGTTGTGGATAAATATAGATGTTATTAGTGACCTCATCACCTGAGCATATGTCAGTTCAGCATGTCAACAGATCGACAGGCGACAGTACTTGTATTTGTAATTATGCAGAGATTAGCCTCTCTTACGGCACATTAAAGAGGAGATTTCAGGGTGCACATAATGCACTAAGCACCAGTATCTGAATTTATTTTATTTCCACATATTTACTTTTGTTTTGTTTGAGTGGGTTGAACTTCTACATAACAAAAACTGTACCTGTTTGTTTTTCTCTTTTACATATTTCTTATTCTAAGTTTGTGGGGGGAGAAGATGATTTTAGCTGTTTTGATCAAAGGAGGTTACAGTGCTTGGTGCTACAGAGACAAATCCTAGAATGAGATAATAACAATTTTTTGTGTAAATTTAAAATATCCCTATTTATGTTTTCATGTTTAAAATCTCAAACATTCTGAATTCTTGGAGTAAGAAATCAGGACTCAAAGAAATGTGAAAGATTTTAGATATGTGATCGGGTACAAAAATATGTCTAACAACATCTGTTGGCTTCATCATTTCCCATAAAGGTAGTAGACCTGTGTCGCTGTATAGAGAGAATATGTTAACACTCACAACATGATTTTTAATCGTATTCTATTGAGAATGTGATGATGTATTAAAAGCATTTTAAATAATGTTTCTTAAAGACGAGTGCCTTGGGTTCTTCCTTAATGTCTATTGGACTCACAAAATGATTTTGTGTGCCTTGAACATGCCTCAATTGATAGTTTTACACATTGTATTTGACTGTCCTTGGTTAGCTATGAGGATCACTTCTCTCGGAGCTGTGGACTAGTGCTGCTGCCTATTGTGTATCGGACATAATGGCTGCACATTGTTCAGGGTTCACAATTTACATAATGCTTTCACCTTGGCATTTCTATCCTTTTGTATGTGCGATACAAAAGATCTGCTTATAACTATTACAAAAAACTCAAACACACTGTAGCACAGGTTGGTAAAGTAGCCTTTTAAGCAATTAGAGAGACTAAAAGAGCTATTCTGGTCCAGAGATCCATGCATGACTTTTCTTTTGGTTTCCATTTCTTCATTTTTGAAAGTTTGAGGTCTGCCTGCCAAACATGTCACTCACATCAAGGAAACATTTTGTTGGGAAATGGTAAGGGTACAGATTCAATTATTGGCAATTTATCAAAGATGTTTTATCAATATTAGTAAAGTTATGAATATGTGTATTAATAACTTTACTAAATTGACAAACAATCAAAACAGGGCACCACCCTGGAATCAGGGACCAATAACTGAACTGTGAAACAGTCTCATAGGTGGTGTTCTCTTTAAAATACAAATCTTAATTAATTTGATTCATGTATCTGGTATCTTTGAAAGGAACAAAAGAAGTGTGAAATTCAAGCACTGACCTGTTCCAACAGCTGTTAATACAATAGATATACAAATAATCACAAAAAACTGCTCTTTAAAGTATACTAGAATTTATTTAACTTCCAAAGTATTAATTGTCAATCAATAGTTCTTCAATCAATAAACCCCTATATACTTGTTACAAACTACAACAAAGCAAAACAAACAGACATGTAGCAGACTGTGTGTGTGTGTGTGTGTGTGTGTGTGTGTGTGTGTGTGTGTGTGTGTGTGTGTGTGCGTGTGTGTGGGGCTCTAAGTGAGGCAAACAAAATGCAATGAGTATTTGTGCTGGTAGATAAATGCCACACTTCCGCCCATTACTCAC
The DNA here is from genome assembly GCF_031162955.1 of Sander vitreus. NCBI lineage: Eukaryota > Metazoa > Chordata > Actinopteri > Perciformes > Percidae > Sander > Sander vitreus. Next base: position 20,520,816 of record NC_135858.1, read on the forward strand.
ACTGGCAGCCCCAAATAAGTTGCAGCGAACTGAAGTATGTGGGCAGGCTGGCTTAATGCTCATTTGAAATTCAAAGTGGTTTTCATAAATTATTTAAATTTCTCAAAAAAAAAAAAAAAAAAAAAAAAAGAAAATCACAAAAATGCATCTAGTGGATTAAAGGACAATTCCGGCGCAAAACGAACCTAAGGGTTAATAACGGATGTGTACCCACTCTGTCGTTCTCTGGGACATGTTTTCATGCTAATTGATTGTGTTTGTAGCTTGAATGACGCTAGCGCGGACCGCTGGTTAGCTTACAACGCTAGTACTGGGGGCACAGGGAAAGTAAAAACAAATTGCTATTTATACCACTAAAAAGGCTCAAAATATCACCAAACTTCAACGGTAGCATAGTGAGGGTCCCTACATGTTCCCTGAAGCATTGAGAACTTTGTAAGTGTACCGACAGTTTATTGAACAAAGAGCTGCGGGAGCTCCGTGAAAGGGCTACGAGAGAGAGAGAGAGCTATGCCGCAACAGAGCCTCGTACTTCGGAAAACCAGTCATGACTTACAGCTGGCGATGCCAACTAAAATCAAAAGCAATTCGCTCAATATATCTGAAATAATCGCCCCGATGTAAAACATAACTTGTCTAGTTTACTTACTCAGTGGATAACTGTCCATCTGGTCCCTCCGGTCTGGGTTGCCTTCTCCAATTTATTTTCGGGACATGGAAAAAAGTTTCCCTGTTCATCAGAGAGGGGGAATCTTCAGACTGTACAAAACACTGCGTCTCCTGGGTGTTGCGACGCAACAGGTCCCACTCCGTGCAACACAGATATTCCTGTTCGGTGGCCATAGCTTCACAATGTCCGCAGGTACACCATCAGTTTCCCGAAGTACGAGGCTCTGTTGCGGCATTGACTACCGGTAGCTCTCTCTCTCTCGTAGCCCTTTCACGGAGCTCCCGCAGCTCTTCGTTCAATAAACTCTCGGTACACTTACAAAGTTCTCAATGCTTCGGTTAACATGTAGGGACCCTCACTATGCTACCATTGAATTTTGGTGATATTTTGAGCCTTTTTAGTGGTATAATAGCAATTTGTTTTTACTTTCTCTGTGCCCCGAATACTAGCGTTGTAAGCTAACCAGCGGTCCGCTCTAGCGTCGTTCAAGCTACAAACACAATCAATTAGCATGAAAACATGTCCCAGAGAACGACAGAGTGGGTACACATCCGCTATTAACCCCTAGGTTCGTTTTGCGCCGGAATTGTCCTTTAACATCAGAAAAAAAAATCGTGTATTTAACAAATACAAATACAGTGTAGCAATAGGAGAGATACAGGATGCTTACAGTGGGTACGATGTATTGTATTACAATGTGTATGTATTACCTGTGTCTGTATATATATATATATATATATATGTATATGTATATGTGTGTGTGTGTGTGTGTGTGTGTGTGTGTGTGTGTGTGTGTGTGTGTGTGTGTGTGTGCATATCTCTACTACTCACCCCAACGTCGTCATGGTGACAATAGTGTACCAGAAGGAAGCTGGGATGCTGGTGAACTTGGTGGAGCTGGAACCCTTCTCTGCGTAGAACATGACCGTGGCGAAGATGATGATGGCCATGGTGAGTGAGAAGAGGAGGAACCCCAGCTCTGAAGCACAACTCTTCAGTGTATAACCCAGGATCCGCAGGCCCTGCGAGTGACGGGAGAACTTGAAGATACGAAACACTCGAAACACGCGCAGCGTCACAAAGGCGCCGCTCACGTCCTCGTTGTTGGACATCACCAGGCCGATGTAGTAGGGCAAGATAGCCACCACATCGATGATGCTCATCACTGAACGCATGAAAAGGTAGCGGCTAGGCGCGGCAAACAGGCGCATTAGATACTCCACTGTAAATATCATGACGCAGGCGGTGTCCATGCAAAAGAACGCCACTGTGTAGCGTTCACCACATGGCATGTCTTTCTGGTTGGCTGTGGAACCACAGGGCACCGTCTCCACAACATTTGTGATTACCGAGATGGCGATGAAGAAACCAGTGACATAGTAGAAGACCAGAGCCATGGTGGAGGTGTGGGGGTTCTCAAAGGCCCGCCACATGGTCTCCCTGAAGTTCATGTGGGGCAGCTTCATGTCCTTGTTCTCCTCCTGATCATCCTGCAGCCGCTCTACATTCTCCCTCTTTCTGTCCTTGTACTCTTCGTAGCAGCAGTCGCCAATGATCTCAGGGATGATGCCAAAAAAGATCAACTCCTCATCATAGGCTGAGATGCACTGTTGGCGGGGATAGTGGAGCTTCCCTGTTCGGTAGAAGTTGAGGATGCTCCTGAAGGCATCAGGGTCTCTGTCAAAGAAGTACTCCTTGATGTCCTCATTGTAAAAGAAGTCTTTTTCAGAGCTGCCCAGCAGGGTGTCAGGGTAGCGGTCCAGAGTGGTTCTCCAGGTCTGAAAGCGACGGCCGCTGACATTGAGAATGATCAGCTCGTCCTGTCTCTTACTGTTGTCCATCGGTGAAACAGGCATGGGGCAGTTGGCAACAGGCATCCAGCCAATGGCTGCTGCCCTGGCAAAAGGGAGCCACGCTGCTGTCGCCATCGTGAAGCAGAGTCTTCAAAAGTAGTCCTCCTCACCTTCAGAGTCGAACTGACATCTGAGGGAGAAATGCCAACAAACAAAAGGAAACATAAAGCTGAAAACAGCAGCACACTAGATGATCAATCAAATGATCAGTGTTCGTCATCATGGCACCAAAAGAGGCCAGCATGAAGCTGGTGACATTTTGAGATCCAAATGAGTTTTCCTTTCTATTAAAATTTTAGTCACTCTCCATTCCTGCTTTCAGTCCAAATTCACCCCAAATGTCATCCAATTTCAAGGACAAAGCTGATATATGTCAACAACTAAAGCACAACCAGACAGGCAGCACACAGGTAAAGGTGGAGTCTAGTCAGTCAGTTCAGCACACAACCTCAACGTAATGTTTATACAAAATGTGTATTTCTACTGATATCTACAGCCTGCAAAAACTGTGACAAATTTGTTTAATTGCATTTGTAAACCAGATGACTTCTGCGTTGGACCTGAGCCTATATTGGCTTCAGACATGAATAACTGTACAGGTAGATGTAGGCTAAAGTGATGCAGGGAATCAGTTAAACTAACAACATCAGCAGCATCAGTAAACACACAAGCACAAACCTATCTATCCTGAGCTGAGCAGCATCATTAACTGACCGACAGGGAGACCACTGACTGTCAGGGACTGAAACAAACCTGTTGCATCGGAATAAGGAGGTGACTGCTCCGGATCTATCTACGTGGAGATATTACACCCTTTTTCGGTGGGTTAATTTAAATGTTTAGAACAGCCTATAAGTGACCTGAAATCGTTTTTGAAATAACCTACATCACGTCAGTTAATTTTTCATTTGAATTAAATTGCCTGTTTACACATATCTGAAAACATATTCAAACGTGGCAAAAGCCCTACATTTTGTACACTGAAAATATTTTCCCCATGCACTAGCTGACTAACTTCAACTCGAAATGCACCTAACATATGCTACTTTTGAAACGCACCTCAACATATTCTCAGACAGAGAAACTCACCGATAAAAATGGAGGGGGAAACAAAAAACAGAATCGGACTTTCTGTAAAGACCGAGTCCCCTGTTAACAAGTGAGAGAAGAAGAGCTCGAGTCCATTCAGCGGGATGAAGCAGCGAACACCTCTCCTCGTCGGTCGGCACTCGGCAGACTCCGGCACCGAGCAGTCTGTGGGACCACAAAACTCAGAAGAAACGGTTTGTAGCGGGATTTGTAAACGTCTTTTTCGGATTTATTTATTTTTACATCCTGGCTTCGTTATTTTCCCGTCAGTGTGTGGAAAGGGAAATGTGATGGAGAGGAGCAGCGCGCCTTCTTTTTCTCCAGCACAAAGTACCATGCGCGTCTCTCTCACTGTACCAGCTCTGTGTCATCAGCCCTCCTTCCCTCGCCTCATTTTACCATCATATGTGCTATGTGACCCCAGTCACTTTGGCTACATTCAATACTGTGTTGCTGCATTGCTTACTAAAGCAGAAAATACCTATGTATTGTAATGGTGGAGACAGTGATGCAGTACAGGAGATTAAAAAAGTCACTGCAGTAGGCTATAGTAAATTGCACTATAGTGCACTTGAATATTATAGTAACTTAAGGGTGCAGAGTTACTGCCTTATCTTGTAAACTAATACTTTATGAAGGATAACAATGTGTCCCTCATATTCAACATTATTTCCATTTTAAGGATTTTAACATGACCGGATTGAAGTTCTTAAGGGGCTCAGGACAAAAATTAGCTGCTGGGCCCCCAATAATCCCCCATTCCTCCCACTCTGTGCAACATGTACAGTTTTTGTCTAGGTTAGAATACTATATTTGTTAGAATAGAAGAGGACCATAATTATAGCCTGTTATTTAGAGCTGATTTGGCAGAAGGCCCAAAGCAGAGCTTCTATTATTTTAAAGTCTTGTTTCTGAGGCCAGACAGTGATGTAGTAAGAAGTGAGGATTGAGTGAGGGATCAGTATAATTTGCTATTGAGTTTGAGTGTTATGCCACGATTGCTCTGCTGTCTGAGAGGTCGGGTATAGGGAGGCTAATCATTTTGAAGGCCATTAACAAACACTGGGCCTCATTCACCAATATCTTCCTAAGTTTTCTCTTAAATATGTTCTTAAGAAAGTCCCTAAGAAAAGTCTACGTCGGATTCATGACGTGTTCTTAAACAGCTGAATTGTTCGCACCTGTGTTCTTAGGATTGATGAATCCCACAATCTCGTAATTGAAAGTGCGTGCCAGTTGTTCCTAATTAGCATAAGAAAACGCCCCACAAATTCCCATATAAGGACATGACACTTCCTGTGCACCTCCTATGAAGCGGGAGACCGCCTTCAAGAGATGGTTGTCAGAGTTGCAGATTACTTACATTGCAGTGGTTATTTGTCTCTGGTTATTTGTAAAAGTACAAATAACCAGAGACATATTCACTTTAGTAAAAGTAGAAGTACCACAATGACAACCCTAGTTAAGTAAAAGTAAAAAAGTACCTAATTTTAAATGTACTTTAAGTATTAAAAGTAAAAGTACTTGCCTAACGAGTTATTCTCTTAATCTTATTTGCATATTACCATTTTAAATGGTAATATATCCACTACCACAAACAAGGCCTGGCTATTAAAAAAAAGTTCCTATCATAACCAGCATAAAATGGAAATATGTTGTTAGAATCGGAATGAGGTTGGTTTTATTTATGGATGTATTTTAAGACGGTTTTATTTCCTTTAACCATGGGAGCGTGGGTGTGAAGCAGCAAACACGGTGAGGCAGATGTGAAGAGGTCCAGCCAAATAAATAAGATATGAACACGTCTCGCCTGGCGGAGAAGTAAACGACGCTGTGAAGAGAAATAGATGGCAACTATGATTTAAAAACGTGAATAATAAAAAACAAACATTTTCATTTTCACTTTTACCAGATGTATTGTACTGTATTACCGAGGGTCAGCGGCGCTGCGCCCAGGCTCTGGAGCACCGGAGCCGGCTTGGAAGCAAGGATCAGCGATGCCCCATATGGCAACCAAACTTCACTGGTGAGACAAACGTGTGATGGTACGTTGTAAAAATGTAGTGGAGTAGAAAGTATAGATAATTGCTGCAAAATGTAACGAAGTAAAAGTAATTGTACTAGGTTACATTCCACCACTGCATTTTGGCTCTATAAATAGCACGATCAGTCACCAAATAACGCAGGATTTAATCAGTTTAATTGCTGATGTAAATTGCAGTGTTAGTGTTTCTTTGCATACTATGATTTTTTTTTCTTCAACAAATGATCAGAAATACATTACATTACTATCATTGTAAACAACTGTAGAATTAAATAAAATGCAGTAACCAATTATTTGGAGCAAACTGGAGTCATCACTCAAATGTGCGTAAGAGTGCTCTTGAGTGTTCGTAGATTTTGTTCTTAGCTAAGAACAAATCCAAGATAAGAAAACATTAGTGAATGTCAGAATCTAAAAAGTGAGTAAGTGGGATTTAAGAACACAATTCTTCGTAAGAACGGTTGGTGAATGAGGCCCACTGTCTGCTGTTGTAAAAAAGGTTAATGTGTTGTCCTCGAATATAATACAACCCTCACTTTTTCAATTGTAATATCCAGAAAAAGAATATTGTCTTTCATTCATAAAATGGAAATCATTTTGGCCTTAAAACTAGATTGCAAAACAGTGAGGTCCTGTTAAGATTAGATAATAATGCAAGACTCACTTTAAGGCCCTTATCATTTCATTTATCTTATTTCATGCAAATTAATAACCATCTGATTTGGAAACAAAATGAATCCCTACCAACTTTTTCCAGAGTTTGAGCTCAACTGCAAAATTGTAATTAGTAAGAGATACTTTTAAAACTTGTTTTTGTATGAATAGCTAGCCACAAAGAGCCTTATACAAGTGCTAAGTATCATTATTAAACCAGTACTAAAAGACGCCATCCGCCATCATTTTTCTCAAACAAGCCTTCATCATCAAACTCGAGCAAAGCAGAGAGTGGGTGTCAAAGGAAGCCCTATAGAACCTCATCTTCAGAGAGGAAGACGCAACATGCCCCACTGGCTCTCCCTCCTATCTCACACTTTAATCCCAGGCAGCATGGTCTGTACATAGGCCCCTCGGGGGACTGCTGTGACTGGATGAGGAGGCTCTTTGAATGGATGGCCTTGTGTGTGGCCGTTAGAGGAGAGACAGAAGCAAAGTGAGAGACAGAAAGGCAAAGAGAGAGTGAGACTGTGGGGCCTGGGTGTTAAGACAGATAGGCTATTGATGGACTCCAGTACATTCAGATGTTCAGATGAAGTTCTGGCACACTGTGTGAAATATTCATGAATTGAGTCTTTGAAAAAAATTTTAAGCAGCAGGGAGTCTTACACAAAGAGGCTTGCTTTTGTTTCATCCGTGGTCTTTCAACGCCGTGGAGTCTAAGAATGAAACTATTTTTAGGTATGTTTTTCTCTTTTTCCCCTTTAAAACTGTGTATTTTTTCTGCTGTGTACCACTTCTTTTTCAGTAAGCACTGAATACACTTGATGCATGGACCCACTGACACCATATCATTAATGAAGAAATCTGAAGACACAAATGTATACAATTACCGAGGATATCTTTAGTTACATCACTGCCTTCCCTGCGTACACACATTTAATATAAATAATAATTAATACAGATGAAGTAAGATGAAATGATAGTTTAGATTTTTGACATTTCCATCATTGTCTTCATTCATTGTCTTGTGATTTTAACGTATCACCTAAATCTGCCAAATGTATACCTATATAATACTGTCTTTGCTGTGAATAATTTTTCCCACTCTTACTTCTTTTTTCTGACATGTTCAAACCTCTGGGGTGGCAGTTTAACTGTAGAGAAGAACACTTACGGGAAATGTTATCCATCTCATAATTTGCATGAGATAGTGGCAGTAGGGGCTTTCAAATATGAAAAAAGGAGGATATCTTTAGAGAACAAATATGGGAAAAATAGAGAGACAGACTAAAATGCTTTCCAGAGAAATAACCAACCAAATAATTATGTCAACCAGTTTTGAAATGCAATGTCTTTCGAGGTAAACGCCTAAAATGAGAATGTGACGTTACGTCACGGACTAAGGTCCCTAAAACTCGGTTAATTTCGAAATGATAGTTCACTTTTGGCTCAAACAAACACAGGACTTTCACCCAGGAGAAATAAAAAAGTAAAAGTAAAACTTTTTTTTTTTACTTTGCGAACATTATGTTCAGCGTCACATGTGGAACTGGAAGTTACACACGTGACGCTGCACGTACGTCTGAGTTTAACCTAAACCGCAAACTTTTTCTAAACTTAACTAAGCTTTTGTGCCTAAACATAACCAAACTGCGACAGTTTTACAATGTTAAAATTGCAATCTTTATGTTCAAAACCGCGGCCAACGTTCTCCGATGGAAATGATCCTGTGGGTTCTATTAGAGGATAGGGACAAACGACCCATACTGGAGGACTTGTTGTTTCTTAACTACTTGCTAAACCATCAACCATCAACTTGCCAACTTTATCTCAAGCTATATTTCCTCAAGTGTGAAAAAAAAAAGATGTTGGTTGGTGCTCATTTACAATAAATTATTGTACGTATGGGTTTTCAGTGTATTTAAATGTTGAGTCTTATTTAGCTCCAATTTCCACTGATAAAAAAGGCAAGCAAATAAAAGTTAATGTTCTAACATACATCATCCAAATATGCAGTGATAAGGGCAAATGTAATCTTTGCAGGGCATTGGCATTTCAATCACTGTTTAATATGTATTTAAATCTTACACAGCAATTGGGATCCTTTCTGTAATAATTCAACATTCAATTTCTGTTGACCAGAGCTGAAGCAACAGCTGAGATTTTAAGGTGTTTTCATCTGGCTGTCCTGCACCTGGGGTCGCTGCATGCTGATTGGATGAAAGCCAAATTTGATGAATTATAGCCCCCTGCACATAGACCAACTCCATTAGAGTACAGATCTTCTTCTACAGGCTTCATCTGCTGCCATTTATGTGAGCTGTTTTTTATTTTGACTGGGGCATTTGAATTAGATTAGAGCTCTACATCTACATCTCGTATCTTATATTTAGTTTGATCATCATTGTATTATTAGCGTTATGTCCAGCCTCTCTTCATGGTTTTCATGGTCTTAGGAACAAACTTTTTTTCTTTTCTCTGCACTTCAGTTGTGGCTGTTCAGTCCACAGAGAAAATAATCAACAAAGACTTAAAAGCATAAAGAGATGGTTTATGTGTAGAAATATAAACCAATGAGAAATCTTGATCTCACAGTAAGCGTGCTCACATTTTTTTTCAAACCCTCAGAGCCAGAATAAATTTCCAGTAAATGGGTAATGACATCTCTTGGTCTGTGCTGCATGATACCTTTTCTGTACCTGTGAATTGTCATCGTTCATAGCTGACATTGACATTTTTCAGCAAGAAACACATTAGGCTACTGTACAGCGGGCTAATGTTGTGTTTGAATCAAAAGAAACTCAAGTTTTTAAAGCTGCAATAATCAATATCTTTTATAACAACGGATGAAATGACTTTGTGTAATGTGAACACACCAGAACTTAAAGCGAACTGTTGGCTGGGGAGTTGCATTGTGGGTAAAGTAGGCACCAAGGAAGGCCCACAAGGAGGAAAAAGAATGCATGGAGTAAAATGGATGATATCTCTGGTTCTTTGGTTTTTAAACTCACCCATTGTGAGTCCAACAATGTCAAAGAAGTGCAATGGTAAATCAGTGTTGTACTCTTTTAAAGTATTGGATCTTCTCTCCTAAATGTAGGAGTTGTGATGCTGATCAAATGCTGAACAAAAACAGTGAACAGCTATTTTTCTCTACTAAACTGACCCTTCTCACATTTTAAATCCTTTTTCATGCTAAGGTGAAAACGAAAAACTTCCAACAACTTCAAACAAAGTTTCATAAATTACACTGCATCATCTCACACTGCATAACTTTTATATAAAAAAGCCCCCACTATGTGACCCATGATGATGGTTTAGTATCCTGAAATCTTTTTGCCAATCTCCGGTCTGGTGACCATTTATCATGAGCAGGAATGTTTTAAACATAAAGGGTTTGATGTCCTCCCTCATATGGTTAGAATCAGTCTACAGGTATTATATATTACCCATCAGTAAAACATGCTTTAATATTGCAATTCAAGATAGATACAGTGTAGAGTCAACGGGGAATGAAGGCAGATGTCACTTCTTTGTTAAATCATATAATGCAATGAATTCCATCTTAACAATCACATAGAAAGAAAGATAGAGAAACAGATAGATAGATAATATATAGAGAGAAAGGAAAGAACATAGCGGTCAAGAAAAAGAGGTGAAAGGTAGTCAGGTGGACATGGGCCACAGGTGTCCTCCTCTGAACAATTACAGAGCATGAATAGCTGGTGAAGCAGTGGGTCTGAGAGGCTATAAGAAAAATAACAAAATAAAGAGCTAATAGAAAAGCGGTGATGTCTGAATCAAAGGGAGTATGGAAAATCACAGGTATAAACAGGGAAGTGTACAAATCAGCCCATCAGTCTGACAGACTATAGACCCAGAGAGATAGTGTGGGTGTGGATAAATGAGTTCAGATGAAAGAGTGCATTGATTGTGTTTGAGCAGTCATGACTCACTTCATTATCCAAAACACAAACCCCACCACAGTTTAGCATCAATGAATCCTGTTAATCCGACCTGTTGTGGCGATGCAGAGAAATTGCACAGAGACAAAAGACAGATTGACTGCAATGTTGACCACGCCATCAGGCTGGTTGCTGTGTGAAGCAGCTGCTGGAAGCCCTCCAAAAAATAGAGAAATTATTTTGACTCTGGGAACCTCTTAAGCTTTGAGCTGCAGAGCAAATAAACACCACGCAAAATCCTTTCTTAAATTCATACGCAAACACAGTCAAGTCAGGAGTAGAATGAGGAATTTGAATTTATGGCAGTTTTAAAACTCATTTGTCAACAGTAAATGGACCCAAAAAAGCAGGTGCATTGAACTTACCAATTGCACATTAAAACGGTGATGCTACTACACTCCAATGTATATGATTATTTCTGAAAGTTGTTTGTTTATGGAATCTTTGACATATCTGCTGGTACAATAAGCCTTTAAAGTACATTAGCATACAGAAAATATAAATGAGTGATCTAAATGTTCACCACAGTGTCCTTCACTGAATACCAATACATTTAATTGAGCTGTAATATCACACAGGCCTTTAAATGATCCAATTACATTGTTTGAAGGTAGGGCTGCACAATATTGAAAAAACTGACATTACCATATATTTTTTTCCTACGATATATATTCTGATATTCTTATGTGAACCATCCTTTGTTGAACTTTAATGCTTTACAAACACCAAAGCAAGTATAAGAGCTGTCACTACTGTTATATTAGGTAGTCAAATACACTGTTTGACTGACACGACACCATTGTATTCATATGATACTATCAATTTAGGCAATGTCAATGATATTAATACACATGCATGTTGCTTCCTCTAAATTTCAGGTTGTGCTCGACTAGTGTGGCCTGCTTTGTTTGTTTGATCAATTGATTGATTGTGATTGGTGGCTGTGCATGCAGAGCCTGCATGTCACGCACTAGCAACAAACTGTGCGTCAAAGAACACTTAAATCAGTGTAAATTACGTTATATCAGACATGGAGTTCTGTTGTAGTGCTACGTTTCCAGCTTTGGGGCTCCGAGCCGAGTTGGGACAGACCCCTTGTTTCTTAAGGCTAACTATATTAGCTTTAGCCTGGCTGGTAGCAGCTTTCTGGCAACTCTGTGGTGAAAAATGGACGGGAGATGTCGTGATAACGTTGCATTAATCAGGTGATTTATTTTGTCTTTGCAGCGAACATAAAACATTGACTACTGTAGGTTCACTACCCATGGAAAAGCATGTGCATCACTGTGTCTGCTGCAGCTGCCACTTACGCAGTGGTGTAGTCTACGTGGTACGCAGGTATATGCCGTACACACCCTAGGAAAGGTAAAGGGTTACCCACTTACAGGGGTATGGGTACGTAACAATGATTGTTTTGTGACAGAACTTTTACACTTCATAAATTCACCGTCTGTATTGTGAGTCACAGAGGAACAACAACAGAGTTGGCAGTCATTCTCTGCGCAAATTTGAAATGAACTAATGTGATCACTATAGACTAAAAAACAAAAGCGAGGTCAAAATACACTCTTTCAGTGTTTTCGTAAGCCTGCCTCTGAAGCTACTACCGCTTCGAGTGACACTGCAGCAGACGTTAACGTTACGTTGAGTCTTGCATTGCCAGACCTTCCTCCACAGCGCTGCGGAGAGTCCACACAGAAATCCGGGATGGGAGAAAAACATGCTCTGATTTATTGGCATTTCTTTAAACACATCACAATCGTTTTGGGCTGTGCGCTGCTGGAGCAACATCCCCTCTGCTAAATAGCCTCGGGAAGGAACTTGTTTTGGTGGAACGTGGAACGTTCAAAGGTTGTTTTAGTCGTGTAACAGAAAATTTAGATTGTACAGATAGTCTAGCTATCTGTCTGGATTTACCTTGCAGAGATCTGAGGAGCAGTTAACCATAGTCCTCATAAATCCATCGGAGTTTAAAATTACAACACAAAGAAAGAGGAAGGTAACGGACATCCCACCGAATGAGACACATCCCGTGGAATTTCAAGCACCACCAGAGTAATCCTGGAAATGGAACATTGTGGATATATATATATATATATATATATATATATACACACACTACAGAAAATGAGCCAGATGAGGCTGATGCTATACGCGTTAACGTTACAAAATACGCATGGGGTAACGCTCTGGGAAAAATGAAGGGCTAAATATGTGAATATGGACACAAAATGAAGATTTAAACCTCTAGACCTTACGTGTTGATTTTACTTTTATTGTCAAATGTAGTGATACCTTAAACTGTACAATGAAAAAAAGATAACATTTTTCCCATTTATTGCCCTTAAGAAAATAGCAACATTATCATAGTTCAGTGTTTTAATTAAAACTCTAATGAGCGCAGTGAATGGTCCAAAGGACTCCAAGGCTGATTTAGGACAAAGTAATAAATGACATACAGTAATGAATATTTTCAATTAGAGAGTTCCTGGCTGACAAAATCATTCACCTCAATGGGCTCAAATGTGACAAACGTCATCCTGTAACAGCTCAAGATTGGATTTGATGTGGGACCCAGAAGTGTTTTTTTCCCATTACAGTTGGATGCAAATGAATGACCCCCATACACATGGACACAATGCTATGCTGATATATGGCAATGTGACAACAGGAGGATGTAAAAGCCTAACTCGGTTTCCCCTGTTATGACCTAGTTACCGTATAATGGTTTACATCATTGTCTGCAACACACACACACACACACACACACACACACACACACACACACACCTCGTCCTCGGAGGAAGGCAGGCTGAACAAGTTCCACAAAAACATCTAAATAAATTATATTGTGTTGAATAGGTGAGTTGATTAACTGATCAGTCAAATGACAGACATTTGATTTGCAACAATTCTAATAAAGTACTGGACAAATAAAACACAATAAAAATGTGAGCCAATGTTGGCGAAGGAAAAGTCAGGGGATCACCTAAGTAATAAGTATTCATCTTCTGGCCACCACAGATATTATAATATAATTTAATGGACCAAAGTGGATTTGTCGACAGACAGATATTTCCATTTCGGAAGGTCTGAACCTGATTGGCTTTAAAAGTCACAAACAACACAAAGTCAAAAACAATTTCAATCTTCTTTAGTGCCAACGCAGGAACTGACCATTCAGTAAACTCTGGCCCTGAACAGTGACTATCCAATCATAGCTTTACAACCATAACTAGACACAGCAAGCTTGTCAACTTTTGCATTTCTCAACATGCCGAAGCAGTGTGCATAGAACTGTAGGTAAGACCAATATACGAAGATACAAAAGATACAAAAATGAAAGAACATACAAATCAAAGAAACTGGTATAGTAGGAGGTACCTGGGTGTGAACACAGTGACAAATCAGCCAAGGGTCAGTGACCACACACACACACACACACACACACACACACACACACTCTGAACCTGATTGGCTTTAAAAGTCACAAACACAAAAACAATTTCAATCTTCTACTTTGATAACAGTCTACAATTGACAGTGTGGGTTTCGGACATCCTCTATTCAACACGTAGCGCAAGTTGTTACATTTCTGTCACTGGTGAAGGAATTGATTCAATGGACTATATTTAAAAGTCTTCGCTCTGTCAAAAAAGACTCACAGCCTTAATGGGCATTTATGTGCGGTTATTCTATAAAGGAAGTAAATGTTTTCAGATTTATCTATGACTGTATATAAAACACACACACACACACACACACACACACACACACACACATATTGTACATATAATTGACATTTCTAACAGAAACAATTACACAAACTTGACATTCCTCTGTCTAGGGGTATTTTACCTTCCGTATGACTTGGTAATCCTAAAACTGACTTGATCATATCATTACATCCAATTTTCTTTGGCTATTATTATACCTCATTTATAAAAGCTCCGTCACTAATCTTATTCTGGGGCTTTAATTTCCAACTCAATTAGATCAGAGTGTATGACTGAGTACTTAAAATTCTTAAGCAGCGGAATTGAGACATTTTTGGCTGTGTCCAACTTCCTCCCTGGCAAGGTATGAGTGTGAGACGGGGGAAATACCTTTTCTAAATACCTACATCCGTTTGGCATTTGTGTTTGATTGTTTTTTTGTTTTTTTTTCAAAGCCTCGTCTTATCCCTTCTCTGCTATGATGCTTGAATTCTTTTAAACTCAGTTCAAATCTGTTCAAAAACCTTTTCTCCTCCTTTTTCAAGTTTCTCTTAGCTGTTCCAAATGCTGCACTTTGTTTGTCATCTCAGAGTTTCCAATGTTCTTTTCTTAACTGATGAAAATGACAGAATTTGGTCCTTATTTTGAGGATCTTTGCCACAGTTTCTCACTGTGGCATTTTCCCCCAAGACTGAAAGAAGGAATTGCACAAATAAAGGCCGCAGCCAGAGAGACGTATAAACAAACAATCTACTTCAACTGGTCCGATTAGGCCTTTGAATCAATCTGTCTGGTGCGTGATGAGGACAAAGCTGGAGGTAAACACTGCACTATATGAGCAGTCACAGCTGTGATTTCACATCAGAGAGAGAATTATTTCACTTACCTGCAAAGTCAAAAATGTGTTATTTAAGTCCAGCAGCAGATCAGCTTGATTATGTTTAGCACACAGAGTTTGATTAGTTCAGTACAAACTTACTTTGCTCACAAATAATTGCCTTCTATTTAGACTGTGTTTGCTACCTGCTGCTCTAGACAGTTACTGAACAAAAGAATGTATCACATCATCTTGGAGTATTTGCTCAGATTTTGGTTTTCTTACAGGAATACACCCGCAAATCTCTTCAAACAGGTCTTGGATACAAAGGGTGTGTAGAGGTGCTTTGAAAGCCCTCACCATCTCTGAATCGATAGTGCCACCATTTCAACATGAAAGTGAAAAGTGCTTGGCTTTCAGAACAGCACCAGCTGAATAACACCCCGCCACGCTTTGTCCTATCCGATAGTAATCTATCCTTTCAGTATTGATTATTTACAGCCAAAAGTTGAAAGGACTACTGAATGTATTGTATGTTCACTGGGGAGATAAACATCCACATTAAAGAGAACAACCTAGAGTGACTGATACTGTACAGGTAATTACACTTACTATTATATAGGAACAGCCCATGAATAATGTCCATATTGGGCAATTCCGCACTTTACACTTAATGTTCAGTGCCAACGCAGGAACTGACCATTCCTCTGACCCTGAACAGTGACTCTCCAATCATAGCTTAGCAACCATAACTAGGCATGGCAGGCCAGTCAACTTTTGCATTTCTCAACGTGCCGAAGCGGTGTGCACAGGACTGTAGTAAGACCAATATATAAAGAATTTGGAGGCTGCAGTCTTTTGTAACTATAAAAAAGGGTTACAAGCATATACACTGTGCAGTCTTCCCTTACTGTGTGAAAGTCCATCGTGGAAGCTAACAGAGCAGCTCTGTCCCTTATTTGATTTGGGATTATACTCCAGCAACCCCCGTCAGTGTTACCTGAGATAGAGCTGTGTTTGCCAAACACATCAGTTTTTCCTCATCCTAAAAGTCTTTTCTCTTTTAAAAAACTAAAATGTACCAGTATGTAAGCTCAGTAGCTAAACAGGATTATGTTGGACAGTTTGATCTTCTTATAAAACTTTTTATTATACTAGGAGGACCCGCTAGCTTTACTCTGCAACACAATGCCGAACAATGCCGTTTCTTTATTTACATGTCCTCTACATGGATTATCGAGTACCTGTCTTTTAACACAAAATCGTGCAACCACCATATTCATATTTAGGACTATTTAAACAAGTTGTTAAAACGTTAAACATTTAAGTCAGTTGTAATAGCACATTAATTAGCTAGCTAAGTATAGCTAATGAAATATACCAGCAATGTTAATTATTTCAGCCAAAATTAATGGTCGCCAGCTAGAAATCACAAAAGCAAGTAGCAAACTGCCAAGTACTGTAACCACAGGCTCAGGAGATGGAAATGAAGGGTGTGGAGGTCGGTGTGGTGGATGGGCATGTAACAAGTCTGACTTTTTTTTGCAGGGGGCTGGATCTCAACTCGTGTCACAGACCTGCAATCAATGTTTGCATTTTAATTAACCAGGATTTTTCCCTAACCGGAACCATTCCGTACTGTAGTTGCCATGCGCAAATATTGCAGGACACAATAATTAAAAAATGTTAACATTGTACGTATACTCCGCAGTTTTGCAGAATCCAACAATGATATTTCTTACCTGGCGATAGAGTTGAATATGAAAGTTTATTTTGTAGTTCTGTGCAGACAGTGCCAAATGAGGAGTGTCGCAGATAGACTTATTAAACTTTACATCAACAACCAATACTGAATGGACTCATCACTCCGTTCACCTTTAGAAGACTTAATGACATTAAATAAAGAAAGTCACAAAATCATCTGTCTCTTTGTATACTCTATAGCTCTGCAGATAAATACTTAAATGTCCATTGTAAAGCCAGAGAAGAAATGATAAAGAGCCTCTTTTGAGTTCATATAACTAAGATATTTCTTATGAAGTAGATAATCTAATTCAGTTTTGTAACAGTGTTCATATCAGGCATTCACATCCTTGCGCTCTCCTTTGAGTTATTATATTAAATCTGTTGGAGATCATTTTCTATTAGTCAAGAACAGTCTAAATGAAATAAAACAATTGTCCTCAATAGCCATCAAATTCACGCTGCATACTTGTTACTGAGGAGCAGACACAAGGAATTAGACTTTTGGAGAGTGTAGGAGCCATTATGTGATTAAATTACCATTCATAATTTTGCTATCTGGTGTTTTTAGCCTGGATGGTTTCCTGGATAAACAAGCCGCATCTGAGAGCTATGCGTGTTCTGTATTGTGCCATTATTTATTCAAATAGAGTGTTTTTAGACAGTACTTTGAGTATCATTTTGGAGCAGGACAGATATCTTTAGACTGCCACATTGTCCCTTAATGTTTATGCCTTTGATGATTTTAATAGTTGTCTGCATGTGTGGTATTGATCATGTTATATTGCCATGCAGCTGCAGAGAAGAAACTTCTGACCCTTTCTTAGAGTCAGAGAGATTGGGCCAAGTATTGAAGTGAAGTATTGAGTCCAGGAAACTTGTTTTAGCTCAGCTGTTTTTTATGAGAGAAAACAATTATCCTTTTCATTTCTTTTGTCAACATCTTAAAAGACTCAATCAAGGTTTTGACGCAACTTAGGTTGAGAAGTATTTCACTTTCAGATGGCAGTCATTTCTTTTTGTAAGTGACATTAAATCAAACAAAATCTCGAAGCCGTCTAAACTCAGCCGATGTATTTCTTCCTGCATAGTTTACAAAAACAACTCACCTTCAGGAAAATGAGCTGAGGTGTATTCAGTTAAGACAGGGTCATAAAACTCTCCAAGCCCCGTGCTGATCAATGCATTCTTGGTTTATAACTCACAAGCCTTGATAACAAAGACTGCGGCGAACATCCAAATTGATGGGGTTGGTTGGTCTGGTTGGGGAGAAAAGACCTTCGTCAAAAAAGTTGATTCAAATGTCACCCATGCAGATAAATCACATCTAACACGCCAAACCTCCACTTCTATTGTGAGCCAGAGATTTGTAGTGGGCTCCATTTTTGTCAGCTCATACCTATGTGGGTTATAGTTTGTCTAAGCTCGGAGACATCTTGTTGTCTCAACAACAGCTTTATGTCTTTTTCAGTTAATCCATCCAGATATCATGTTCATCTTTTGGTGATTGAAGTCAAAATACACTTTTATATATATATATGATATAACAGGGAGCTTGTTTAGTGTGCACAGTTTTTAGGGTCCAATCAATGCCTTATATCAAAGCATTGTAAGTAAGCAACTTGCCTACAGTGAATACATAAATAACAAAGCAGTTGTTTGATATTAAATTCCACATCCAGCTGCTTCCCCAATGATTACAAACAAATACATTGGTAACAGTGACACAGTCTGCTGCTTGAAGACACATTACCACTTAGGAGATATGCAAATGACTAATCAGGACTGCTTCAAGGTCAGACACTCAAGCAATTTACATTTAACATGGCCACTGGCAAAACAAATCAATTTCCCAACCTCATCCTCTTTCACAGCTCCACATCCAATCAGGTGAGCACAGTACCCATGTGTGTATTACTGACAGATTGACTCACTGGGGGGTATTGAGAGGTTACATCCTCCCACACTCTTGAGTGCATTTTCTGTACGGCGATTCAAATGCAAAAGAAGTGACAGATATGGAGCAATAGACAAATAACTAAAACCCCCACAGAAATGGGTGCCAGGCAACAGATGCTGATAACTGCCTCAGATTAGGTCCTAGATTGCCGTCGCCTCGTGCCAAGACTCTGATGCTATATTTACCGCTCCCTCTCCATCCCTTCTTTGATCGAGTCTGTGCCACCATGGTGTGTTATCTTCACATTATGTCTGGCATCTAGAATGAAGTGTCAGCTGTGCAACAGAGATGAAATATTCATTCTGGATGCCAGAATACTTTCACTTAAGCAGGGAATGATATAGCACAAGTAGGAGAGATTGAAGTTTTGAAGTATAGTCATTCAACGCTTGATAGGAGCCCCAGATGATAGGGGTTAAGGCTTTTGCTGTTTTTAAGGAAACTTTTGGAAATATTCTTCATCAATCAAGCAGCTATTTTGAAAATCAGAGTGTACTTTTTTCATGATGCTCCATCGATGCTGTGCTAAATGTGATTGTTCTGTTTAGACTTGGATTTAGGAACTCACTGAAAGCCAGGACACCTTTGGAAAAATGAGCTATGGACTTGACAAAAACACCCAAGTCAGCAATTTTTGGTGTGAAAATGTACAAAAGAACAAAAAGAATTTGTGCACAACAGCAACAGCATTTTGACTTGCAGGTCTTTCTTTTGAAGATGATTTGTCAGACTGCAGGGTTTCAGCATTCAATTATTTTCTTATCCATATTAATAATAGAAATTATTTGTGAGAAATACACAAAACAGTGGTGGAGAAAGTATTCAGTTAAAAAAAGCAATGATGTAATATAAAATTACTCCATTACAAGTTAAGGTCCTGCATGAAAAATGTCACTTAAGTTAGGTAAAAGTATGAAATAGCAAAATGTACCCAGTATATGAAAAATATTCATATTTCATGAGTGAGTGTTATAATATATTATCACTACTAATGCATTAATGTGTAAGTAACATTTTCCTGTTGTAGTTGGATGAGGTGGAGCCAATTTTCAATATTATAAATATTAAATAAATAGTTGAGTAATGTTTCCCTCTGAATTGTGAAAGAGTAACATGAAATAGAAATACACTCAATAAAGTACCTCAAATATGTACGAAAGTAGTCGTTGAGTAAATGTTAGTAACTTTGCACCACAGTAACCAAACCAATTTTAGATATTCTTTATTATTACAAAGGCGTTTTTTGCCAATCCATTCTCCACCAACCTCAAACAATATTCTGGTTTTATGGTTTTATCAAGTTTAAGCCACTAACCTTTGTACCAACATTTTCCAGGACTAAACCAAAGCAAATTGAAAACGTAATGCCGTACATTGTTTGAAAAAGAAGATGAGGACACAGGACAAAGACTCTGAGGACATACATCTCCACAGCAGCCAGTCAGCATGCTGAACAGAGCAGCTTAATTGAAGATCCTGAAATAGAGACTTTCTATTAGGGCTGAAGAGGCTCCCTGCACCAGCAGCCTATCAGGAGCGACAATTTGACTCTGCCTTTGCTCTTTGCATATCCTCAAGATAGCAGAAAAAAGGGACACGGTTATCAAATAAGCACAAAGATGCTGCATAGCCATAGGTAGGAGGCTCTCTGTTGTGCAAACTGTGCCAATTTAACGCTGACACAAGGTGGTATGTCTTGTAACTTCAAACAAAATTGCTGTCCTACACACAAAAGTGCACTCATTTCTTTACTCTCTTCCAACAGCAAGATTGCAGTGTTGCATTTTAAATGGTATTTGGCTGATGATTATATCTACCATGACTTGAGAGTTGCATCTGTAGAATAATCTTTATCGCCAACATTACATGAAACCGGTAACAGTAAGTGCTGGACTGTCCATTATGCTCAACCATGGAGAAAAGCCTGCATTTTCTGTACTATTCTCTGCACGTATATTGGGCGACAAAACCACTTTGGTTACTGTAACTTTGACTTGCGTTGTGTGAGCATTGCACTCTACTGGCAGCTATTATGTATTACAGGCCTTAACAGCCTTTCATTTTCAGTCAGCTTTGTGTTGTTCGTGAGTGCTGCTAAAAGGGAGGTGTGGAAAGTCTGTTTCTGTGTTACCGTAATACCTAAAACTGTTCTGAGAGCTGCCAGTGCTTTTAGTTTAAAGCTGGCTGTTATATTAGCTCCATCAACTGTCTGTAAACCTTTTGATTTCCCAGGTGAACTGAAAAGACCCAGTGACATTTCTCCAACAGCACAGC
Source organism: Sander vitreus (assembly GCF_031162955.1). Classification (NCBI taxonomy): domain Eukaryota; kingdom Metazoa; phylum Chordata; class Actinopteri; order Perciformes; family Percidae; genus Sander; species Sander vitreus. The sequence continues at coordinate 20,541,604 of NC_135858.1, forward strand.
ATTCCCGTAGCTCTGAAGACTACACTGCTCTGGCTCATACAGTGACTATGCCACCAGATGGCAGTCAATATTACTGTAATCCCACAAATCCAGGGATCAATGCAAGGGATGCTTTTGCTGGAATAATTAATATGCATTTGCTGGAATAATTAATAATGTTGGAATAATTCATATAAATGGTCAACAGATGGTTTGTATGGTGACATTTATAACATTGAATACTTATTTATTTGTCTTTGTGAGATAGAATGACCTATGGAGTTTTGTTGTATCGCTGTGTAATGCCTCACTTTTCTGCATACAGTTGCATGCTACGTATAGTTTGTTTTATTTTATTTTTTATTTCTTGTTTGTGCATGGTCATGTCCCATATTTGATTGAATTTGTTTTTGTTTGTTAGTTTGCAAATGTTTGTACAGGTATGTTGTGTGCATGTTTTAAAACAGAATTACATCAAATGTTCATATCAGTGGTGGTAAGTAAGTACCTTTACTGTACTCAAGTGCTATATAGTAGTAAAGTACCATTTTTAGATACTTTACTTGAGTATTTCAGATACTTTATACTACATTTCAGAGACAAATAAAAAAAAAAAGTCAATCCACCTAACAGCTGTACAAGTTACTTTTCAGATTAAGACACCCAAAGCATGATCAAATTCTAAAATGTGTTGCTGTTGTTATAGATATAACTACCCAAAAGTATATAAGATGGTTAAAAGTGACCAGTAAACAACACAGAATGATGTTTACACATAATGCATCAATAATATTCCAAGAGAGTAATTAATTAAATAATGTTAAATTATAATGTTATTATTGGTATTTTACTACCAATACTTAAGTGAAAGCATTTACAATTATATATTTCCCATTGTGGTATTACTTTTAAGAAGAAAGATGTGAAAGAAATAGGTCTAGCCTATATCTTCCACCGATAGGCTACTACGATACTATACAGTACACTATAACTAAACCATATTAATGTATCAATAGTAAAGTATTATAGAAATATAGGCTATAGGAAAATCAAAATAAGAGATGACAACAAGAGAGTATACAAGTGAAATAGCCACATCACTATAAAGTCACTATTAAGAAACCACAAACACACCATTAGTTTTGTTTTATAATTTCGTCCAGTAAAATACCTGCTGATAGGTAATAGCGTGCTAAAAGTCTTTACGTGCGATACGAAATTCCTTAAGAAGAGGCAGGCACCCATGAAATACTAAACAAAGAAGTCCAACCAAAATCCAAGAGGTGGGACGTCACTATTTTGGCCCCCTTTACCCGAAAACTCGTCTTTCATTGGTCAGTGCCTAGTGCTCTGCCTTGTCTATTGGCTGCCTCGGCCGTCAGTTAAACACTGCCTGGCCGCTAACTGTTTCGCTGCTTCGGGATCAGAGGACGCAAATCAAGTGAAACAAATCTCCTGACAGGAGAAAACTTCATGCTGGAGTTTTCAAAGACCTCAGAGGGCCTTATGAAGGTAAGAAGACCCGCAGAAAACGGTTTTTGTGTCGGCGGTGTGAAGCTGGAGACGATAATCTGCAGTGTCTGACCGTGTTTAGCCACTTTTGGTTCAAAAGAAAAGAAAAAAAGATGTAGCAAAAGTAGTCAAGGCTAGAGGCCGAACCGTTTGGACTGTATCTTCTCAAGATTAAAAGTCCCGAAGATGTGTTTTGTTCGTGTACAAATGCATTAAAGATGTCCTTAAAACATCTTTTCAGCGAAGAAGAGAGGCGACAGTGACTGTCAGACTGCTGATGGTGACTGTTTGATCTTCATGAGAGTGCTGATTGAATTCATTTACAGTGACTCCAGTTGTTATTTACTCAGCAGTGTCAACACTCTAGTTTAATTGATTCGTGTTTTAATACGTTTTAAAGACTAGGCTGCAATAAAAGCAGTAGGCTATAGGCAGCAAGCTAATTGAGTAAGTAAGTGGCCCACACAAAAATGAGGTTGGGTAACAAATCCAATTCAATATCCAGACATGCATCTGGTCAGACATCCTGATTACCAGAACACGGAAATTAAACAGACTTCTCAGGCTGTAGGCTATACTTCCCCTCAGTTGGCCATCATTTTGTGCACCAAAGATGTTTCACAGTCTGTGACATGTATTCATGCACACATTGTATTCCCCCCTCCCTTGCCAGTTCAACCAGCTGATAGATGATGTGACTAAAAAGTCTCTCATACTGTAGGTTCAGAGACAAGGCAATGTGTTACACCTTATGTATAGGCTATATAAGAATCTTCTGTTGGATTGTAAACTGAAATATTGTCCACATTGTTAGTATAACTTTTGATTTAACTTGAGCAGTTGACTTCAAAACTGCCCTCAGACTAAGAAAAGGGGATTTTAATAGACTTTGATAGGATTTGATGTGAAGGTGGTTTATTTTCCACTTATAGGAGTCTTAAGCAGCTACTCACAAACCAAGGGCCTCTTTGTAATGGAGCAGTGCTATTGCAGTAGGAGCTGCTATGTGTTTTTAATGAGTTTACAGTGTTGCAGACGAGGCACATGACTGACCAGGGTTAAAACAAACACGGATAAAAAGGATTATGGACACAGGGCTTTCGTCATCGGAAGTGGAGCTACCATGTGGGAATATTTGTATTTCCCATGCTATAGCTTAGTGTTTGTGTACCCATATGATTACCAACTCTAATTTGGGGGGGGGGGGGATTAGGTGAAATAATATAAAAAATGATGAGGATCTAAACAAACGGAGGATAGGATGGCACATGTAGGGCTCCCGCTGGGCCAGACATTTCTCATAACACAGCACACACTCTTCACTTAGTGATTACAGCCGCCTGTGAAATTAGCGAGCAAGCCTATAAAAGCAAAACTGAGGGAGGTGCGTATGCTGTAGTTTAATTAGCATTTTACCCCTGTGGTTAAGCCACAGACCATGAGTGCTGGTGAGAGCAGAACTAAACACTCTTTGTGAGAGGACGCTGCTGTAGGGATTAGGCTGTAGGTGCAGTTCACCATGGTCGTGGCTCATTCCTTTTCTCACTTCTGCATACTGCTCTACATAAGTAACAGTATATTTAAGTGCTGGAATTATTATGCTCATTGCTATTCAGGTTTCTCTATCTCTGATGTTATTGAAGATGCCTAGGAAACATTGTAGCTACCATCTCTGAAATAGGCCGGTGGCTCCTGTCTCTCACTATAGAACCAGCAAGAGATCAGCCCACCCCCTCTGGGTGACTTCATGATGTGGAAAGTTGTGGTGACTACAGCGTGCTCAGAACAGAGCCCGGGTCTGTTGAATAAATGCTAGATCACTGTGCTGTCTAGCAAACAGCAGTGAGTGAGATTTTTCAGATGCTTCAGCCGCATTTCAGTAGGAATATTTTTGGGATTCATGCTCGAGTCTGCCAGTGCAGCGTACATCTGTCCTACACGTCCCACATGATGATCTGAAAAGGATGATGCTTAGTGTAATACCATCAACAGCTTTGATCATATTTCAAAGAGGGGCCTGCATACGTTGGATGCGGTTGGATGTTTGAGGTATGGACACCGCAGGGCTTGTCAGCAGAACCACACAGCTGTGAGATTAGAGTGCAGAGACACTACAAAGAGACCACATCACATTTCCAACACAAAATACCTTCACACTGTCATTGGATCCATTATGACTTAACATGCAGTGGGAAAAACAAAACAAAGTGATATTATTTTTCACGCTGAACTTAAAAGTTAAGTTATTTGCACACTATTTAAGAAAGATGATGGAAGAGTTTGGAAGCTGACTGTCTTTTGTTTGATATGTGATCCATCTGTGCCTGATACACGTCAGCTTGTATTGTTGCTATGTTTGTGCCACCGCATTGTGCTGAAATATCCAAAACTTACTAGAAAAATTAAATGAGCAACTTTGGAGGAAAATCTTGCTCCCGTTGTTTAAGATGTAATATCCTCACATTCTTCTTGAGCTATAACACAAACCCTGACTGGTTAAATGGGTTTGTTAAGTAGTGCACTGCACCCAAAATAAGGTTTTCTTGGTTTCTTTTCATACAGGAGAAAACAGTTTGCTTTCCTAGTTTAGTATATAGTTTCTCAGTGTTTTCTCCTTTTGGAGTTGAATAATAATCTAATAGAATGAATTAAGTACAGGTTAAGAAGATCTTCATTTGCATCAATAAAAAAGAAAAGAAAATCTAAATTCAATTAGTCAACCAAGTTCTTTTCTTTTATCTTTTGCCCTCACAGTCCAAGCTGAACATGGAGAATTTGACCAAGCCAGAGTTGCTGATGCTTTTCAGCATCCTGGAAGGAGAGCTGGAGGCCCGGGACCTGGTCATTGATACCCTAAAGGTACCTATCAATGGAGCTGACATAACTATAACATTTAAGTGATTCTCCGCACAAAATATGTCTTCTTACATGTCAAACCCTCACCCCCTCTAGATTTGACAAGTGGCTGTTTTTCACAGCAGGAAAAAAAGTATCAAAGTGTCAGAAGAAACCACTGCATGTTCTTTTTATTTGTTTAGTTTTTATGGAGAGCTTCATGCATTGGTCACTCATGGCACACATAAGCAAATGTTGTCATGCTGTATGTGATACACAAAAATGGTGGACAGCAGAGAAACGCATGATGAAGAAATCTAAGTAACCCTGTTAATGGCACTCTATTCCTGCGAAAAAAAAGTTCTTGCATAAAGACGACACAGCCATGTGTCTGTAAAGCTAACATTCCTCTGGATCTATCCAATTTGCTTGCAGCAAACTCTTGTCTGAGCCCCTGGAGAATGGAGTATTTCGAGGCATTGTCTCAGAAGTCATCCTTTTCCTAAGTTTAAATGAGTAGACGTAAGGCTGGGTAATATATCGATATTACATTGATATTGTGATATGAGACTAGATATCGTCTTAGATTTTGGATATGGTAATATCCTAATATGGCATAGGCTAAGTGCCGTTTTTTCCTCGTTTTAAACGCTGTATTACAGTGAAGTGATGCAATTTTCTGAACATATCAGACTGTTGTATTATTTGCCTTTATTTGTCATTATATCCACATTACTGATGATTATTTATCAAAACTCTCATTTCTGTAAATACTTTGTGAAAGCACCAATAGTCAACCTTATAATACTTTCACAATATCAATATCGAGGTATTTGGCAATATATATATATATATATTCATACCTCTGTTTAGTAACGGTGTTGAGACGGCAGTAAGACGAGTGCTTAGGGGCTGTCTACAAACTATAACACCGAAAAGAGATACAACAAAAATATTTTTTAATTTAATGATTAAATAAGGTAGTGTCTCCAAACTTACCTCAACTATAAATTGTCTCCTGCTAGTTGCACTTACTTTAAAAAAATAAGCATATGCCTATTTTTGAAAATATATTTTTGTATCTCTTTTCGGTGTTGTAGTTTGTAGACGGTCCTGAAGCACTCATCTTACTGCCGTCTCAACACCGGAACTAAACAGAGGTATGAATCAGCACGACTTTCATGCATTTCTTTCACATCTACTGCAGTCAGATTCACTGTGTTCACAGGCACTTGTAATGACATTTCGAACATGTTAAGAGGCTAAAAGCACGTTTAAAATTTGCCCTGTTTAAGCCTCCTGGATGCAAACTGTAGCAAGAGGATAACACGGAGTAGGCAACACCGATTGTTTTCGTTTTTCTCGCTACGGACAGCACTCTGAATTTACAAACAACAGAGCTACGTGTTGAAATCGACTCAGAATTCTCCTTTAACTGCAAAGTGCTGCGAGAAACCCTGCAGTTAGACACAGAGCCGCTAGTTCCAACCTCAGGATGTCTTACTTTGGCAGGATTAATGCTGCATTTCAATTACAGTAAAGGATTGGCAGGCTATTTTCCCACACTATGTGTTTTGCTGTGCTGTGTCCCGCAGGTCCACATACTGAATACACATACCTTTCATACTATTTGGAAGGCCTTAAGGATGTTTTAAAACAGCTACAAACTTACTTCAGTAACACTATGTCACTGTGACACTTTTAAATAACCACAAATCAAAGATTAGCAGTGAAAAAGCAACTTAATGATGGAGCTTTTTTGCAACAGATGCCCCTACCTTTATACAACACTGCAGACTTTATTTTCACCATTAATATTGCAATTCATTTTCCTGGTGTAAAATGCACCATTGAAAGAACAAACTGGAGAGGCAGCCAGCGAACTAGAGAGCAGCAATCTAAGAGAACCTAATGCTGAATGTTCATGTGTTGTGTCTAGACCACATTCCTACATCTCTCCTGGGATCTGGCCATCTAAGGCAAGAAGAGTTGCAGCACGCTGGGTGTCTGATGACTCAATGTGACCGAGAGTAGGAGTGAACAAATAAACATTGGCCTTAACTGGAGCTTGAGGGGAATATGGCTGTGCTTCTTTCATAGCTCCACTGGCACAAACTGTTAACCCATTCAGGTCAGGGATTGGATCAATGCTTCAGTGTTAACTGTTACGGAGCTTTGATTAGGGGTATAATCACTGACCTGTAGGGAATTAATTGCAGGCAGTAAGTGAGAAATGATCTCTTCTCTGCAGCAAAGCATTCATGTTTTTCCAACGGTAAAACACAACTTCATACCGTTCTGCTGTTCTACTGTTCAGGAATTGGTGATGTGGAATCTCGGGTCCCACCCTCACATGAAAGCTGATTATCAGTGAAACATCACCCCATATTTCTTTTCTTTTTAGCCACCTAGCAGCATGGCTCTATCGATGACAGCGTTTGTCTGTCGGTCCACCACTTTGGTCCAGACTGAGTTATCTCAACAACTATTGGATGGATTGCCATGAACCTTTATACAGACATTCATGGTTCCCAGAGGATTAATCTGCTTGATCATGTGACTTTTCATCTACAGTAGCACCACCAGCAGGGCAAAGGTTTCACTTATCCAGTAGCTCAGCAGCCACTGGATGGATTGGCCCAACAGTTTGTACAAACAGTCCCCAGAGGAGGAATCCTATTGACTTTGGTGATCCCCTGACTTTACCTCTAGTGTCACCACGATTTTGACATTTGTGGTTTTAAATGAGTGAATGGATGGATTGTCATGCAATTTGAATGAAACATTTATGTTCCCTTTACGATGAACTGTAATCTCTTTTTGGGGATCCCTTTACTTTTCATCTAGCGTCATCGTCAGGTCATATATTTAATTTGTCCAGTGGTTTATAACCAAAATACCTGCAAAACAAATACATTCCAATCAGCCTGGTGCGCATTAGACTAGGGATAGACAGATTATTGGCCCTGGCCGATTATCCCTTTTTTGGCAGTTTGCAGATTATTTGTATTGGCGTTTTATTTGCCTGATAACGATAAAGTTAATTTAAAAAGTGCGCTTCTTTGGCTCCACTACAGCTGTGTGTCTGTCCCGCTGAGTCTGACTTAATGTCCCGCCCACAACACTATCTTTTACTGTTTATCATGTTGAAAGTTTCTAATTCATTAAATAATTGCTTAAATCTTTTAAACAAAGTTTTGTGTTGGAGTTCATAACTTAATTTTTTGTAATTTTTATTGTAAATGCATATTGGTTCCAAATATTGGTTAACGGTTTCAATAACTACGAATAATCGGTATCTGCCTTCCAAAACCAGTATCAGTCAATCCCTAAATTAAAAGGCATGTTATCCTGCTGATGTTTAGCATTTTGCTGAAAGTACTGCCGTGTCTAAGTACGGATTCACAGAGCTGCTAGGGTGGCTGTAGACTCATGTTCCAACAATAAGATTGCACATGGACCTACTCTACAGTAAGTAGAGAAGTAGGTCCTGTCGTGTTGCTCATATCGGTCTTAACTGAAGTGTCATCGCTACACACAGTGTCATGTGAGAAACGTTTAGCTCAACCACAGATCACCATGGTAATAACACCACTGCTCAGTTCTTTGGTTTTCATGCCTTTGCTCATTTTTGCTCTACAGGATGTAATGTAAGTACAGGATGTGAGGTTAATGATGCAGCTTTTCTATGGTACTCTATATTTAATTATGCAGAACTATCAATGGCATTCTAACTATCCGCTGCATTTTTCCCTTTGTGACTCACTTCTGCAGCTGCTCACACTGTGGCTTTCAAAAGGAAGTTAGTCTCTGGCAATGCTCGTATTTGGCACACAAAGCTCTGCAGTGATCCAGTAGTCCCTTTTGCGTTGGGAAAGGAATATGAGTCTTTACTTTAAAGTTCAAAGAAAACTCAAATATGGAAATGAGCCTTTTAATTAACTGTCGAGTTCACATGTTGTGGTTGACTAGAGCTTCCAAATGGACGCACTTTAAAAAAATGTTACCGTGTGTGGTCTTTGGTAATGGGGCTGTACTGAAATAGCCTTGTTTATAGCTTTGAGATGCATCAGCTGATTGAATCATCGTCAGTTACTGTAGCATTCACAATCATGTGCTTATGATGGATAGTATTCTTCAGACATCCATTTCCTTTTCATTTAGTACATCGGGCATGAGCATTTCAGGGTATTTAGCAATCTGCCCTAGCAGCTCTGAAATATATAGAAATCTAATCACCTTCCCTCAGTATTATACAGATCTTGTTGCCAACGTTGTGCAACTGGAAGAGTCCAGGCATGTGTCAGCAGAAGATAAACTGGATTGGAACCAGTGCAGCCATGGCACAAAGTCTTTCCAAGCAAAAGAACACAAGTTGCCAAGAACTGTAGCCAACAGACAAAAGTATGAATAATGGAGGTAGACTGAGATGCACAGCAGCCATGCACTGAATGTTTGTGGGCATTGTTAATGTATAGTATGCAATGACTAAACTCTGGTAGATTTGGGCGTTAGGCTAAGTAATGTTGGAAATGTGTTTCCTGTAATCCCTCTTTTCACTTCCTCCACCCTCTCTGCAGCAGTGGAGGAGTGATGCAGAGGAAAACAGCCTCCCTTTGTGTTGTGGAAGTCTGTCTGTGCATTGAAGGGCAGGGAAGAGAGCTGAGAGAGACACAGAGTCTGTGTTTATGAGTGAACTTTTGTTTAATAGGGTTCCTGTGAATTAGAATAAAAATGAGCATTTAAAGGCCAATTATCCAGTTGTGAAAATGTGCACGGACTGAATACATTTAAAATAACAAAGGAAAACAATGAACTCTCACATAAATCTACATTAAATCAGCTTTCTTTGTGCGTTTCAAAAGGTTTCCCTCTGGTATGAGCAATTGCTTCCAAATTATGTTTTTTTTTCTGTTAGTATTGCATGCAACTGCAGCAATGAAAGTTAGACTGAATATATATCCTTCAGCAACGTTCGGTAGGTGTCAAGAATGGAAACCTGATCTAAGCGTATTTAATCTTCAACTGTAAAATGACACATAAGAGCAGACAGTCATTGACGGGAACAGGGATGAGCTGTCTGCAGACAGAATTCTCTTTGAAGATTTCTCTTCAAAACTAGATATCTACAGTATAAAATCTAAAATCTTGCTCAATGTATTCCATTTTTAAGCTTAAGCGTTTTTATAAATCACAAGTATGCTTTCAAAAAAGATCTTTGGCAGACAAAGGTCATGGTATTTTCTTAAAGTCAATTAGATGTGAAACGTGTATTGTATAAACATAGTGAGGAAAAAGGCTATATGCCACACTCATAACATATTTTACACCACACACACACAACACTTGTAGATGTGCTGTAGGGTCACTAGGCTGTAGATAGTGCCCATATTTAAATTCTCCTGGGCATCCTGTGTTTTCCTGTTTCACCCCTTCATGCTGTTTGATCCGCCTTCACAGTCCTCAGCGGACTGGATCAAATAACAGCAGCCTTGCCCTCCACTCTTTGTGCCAGATGAGCCAATATTGTTGAAGATGACAATCCCAAAGCCTGTGATCCGTTGGTGAATATTGCTTGAACTTCTCTATCTGCAGCCATCAATCGTCACTCCCCGTATCTTTCATGGCTTAACTCCAGTTTCTTAACATTAATCTGTCTTAGAACATTAAATGTCAGTCATGTCAGAATGTCTCGATTACCACAGCAAATGTTTGGCTTTCGAATCAATTATATGCAGTCCTGGGAAATTATTTGTAAATTATTTCTCTTGATAATATTAGGGATGCACACCTTATTAAGCAAGCAGACCAGGTATCAGCCATGGTGACTGATCCACATTAAATCCAGTTTCAGTTGTCTATGTACCAAAATTCAGTGTTTCCTGTATAAGTTACATGGATTCAGTCACTGTGGGTTGCCGATTCAGTTTTTAATGCCACAGCAACCCCTCATGTTATCTTACATAAAAAAAATTTCAATAAAAGGTCCACACATTAAGGTATGAATATTTTTGGGAAAAACAAAGTACTGACATTGAATCAGTACTTGGCATTGACTTATACTGTGAACTGAGGTATTGGTTGGATGAGTGAACAAGATAAGAAAAAGTTGGATCGATGCATCTGTAGTTAAAGTAGTCATAGTTCTATGCCAATAAAGTGCTGTTTTCTTTAGATTAAACTTTATTGTCATTTAGCAGAGTACAGGTACAGAGCCAATGAAATGCAGTTGACATCCAACCAGAAGTGCAAAAGAGGCATTAAAACCAAAGTGCAGGTTGAGTACAGTATTCTGTGCAGTTATGTAGACGATAGAGATTAATTATGTACAACAGTGTATTTGGGAGGGATCATACAGTAGTTTACCTGTATGCTCAGCTGTAACAACCCAGAGTCAACAGGTAAATGCTCTGTAAGAACAGTAACTCAGCTGAATAATGCTCTGCAGGCCCATCCACACTCTTGACTTCACTTTAAACCTCTCAAGTAATCTTGGCATCAGTCATCAGGAGCTCTCTCCTCACCCTGCTAGAGAAGATACTGTTCTCTCTAATCTTTTGATCCTCTTTTGTTGGAACCTCACAAAGACACATTGCCAGTTCCACTGTTAGCCCTCATCCTCTCTCTCACTTCAGCCCCTTTTCATGGCAGGCCCAAGGCATCTGCTGAACCTGAAATGTCTCGCTGCTATTATCCCTCCTTTGTCATGAGTTAAACAGAGAAAATGTCTGCCTTGGTCAATGTCCAGTCCAGAGCAGCTGTCATACTAAAGATAGACAGACAGACAGACAGACACACATACCATATGTTGCTTCTTCCTCCTGCTAGCACTCTTTCTCTTGCATTTATATGCATTTCCTCTCCACTTCCCCTTCCTTTATCTACAGATCGTTCACCACTCTAGTATTAAGAGATGCTGATCATGGGGTGTGAAACGCAGTATTCAATTTCCTGTTCAAATGTGAGAGAAATGACAGCAGCATGTGTTAACGTGAATCATAATTGTTAGGGATTAGAAACATCCAATTATATCAATAATTTCAGAGTTTAGTGGTGTGGATGTCAGTTTTTTTAACTTAATGATAACGACTGCTAAAATAAACCAATCCATTAAATAGTACCTTGATTGGCACTAAACACAAAGTACAATGAGGCTGACAGGACTGTCATTAGTTTTGCAGGTATTTGTTCATAAACCAAAGTATTGGACAAATTAAAAATGTGGCCTGACAATGGCGCTAGCTCAAAAGTTAAAAAGGTAACCAAAGGTATTATAATTCATCCTGAATGGGTCATGCATATGTGTGTTCCGAAAGTCATGGCAATCCATCAAATATTTGAAATCATTTCACTGGATGAGTGAAAACTTTGACCTGCTGGTGTCGAAAAGTCAGGGGATCACTAAAGTTATTAGGATGAATCCTCTGGGGAACACAAATATCTGTACCAATTTTTTTTTTTGGCATAACATCTAATAATTGTTGAGATCTTTATTTCAGTTTGGACCAAAGATTTGGACCAACTGAGCGACCGACATTGTCATCCCTAAAGCGACACCGCTAACATGGCTAAAAATGTCTCTTCGAAAAAAGGTATACACAGGAGTCAGCAGCTAGTACCAGCTGAGACTCAGACAAGTCTGAGGAGCCAGAAAAGTGATCCAAGAGAGGATTTACATACTAGGACCAAGTTATAATCTTTCTGTAAACAAGGATATCCATGCAAGAGCACACATAAGCTAAGAAATTCCACTGAGTAACAATTACTACCACATAACCTTTAGACAGTAAATCTACTGTAATTAGATAACCAATCAATGTTCCTCTCAGTGCTCCATCTCACTCTTGTCCTCTCTTCAGGCCCAGCGTAAAGAGCTGTTTATCCAGGAGCGCTATGGCAGGTACAACCTCAGCGACCCCTTCCTGGCCTTGCAGAGGGACAGTGAGGTGGTCGGGGACCAGAACAAGGAGCCGGGCTGTTCCTCCCCCACCTCCAACCCTCTGGTGGTTCTTAAACTGGTGGTGAGCCACTGCAGGAGGATGCAGGAGAAGATGTTGGCCCAGCTGGCTGCAGCGGAAAGCAGGCACAGAAGGGTGGGTGTGATGTGTGGTTCTTAATTCAGGGGAGGCAGAAATGAGCTGGTGGACTGCAGATCAAAAAAAAAACAAAAAACAATCGGGCAACATAAAAAAATTAAAAAGCTGGCCTCAGTGGTGGGAAATATTGCATAACATGAATGGAGAATGCAACCAGCAAAGTGCAATGAGGATTTCTTTTCTAAAAGTATACAAGATATAAAAACAGCTGGCAACAAAAGCTTGTTACACAAAACTAATGTGATTAAATCATCCCTCTTCATTAAAACCTTTTTGTTTCCAAAAGTTTTTTTTTTTTCCAGGAACATTCCATTAAAAACAACATTGTTTTCAGCAAGCCATTCCCACATCCAAAAGTACTTCATAGGTAACAGACACGAACAAAGAAAACAAACACCTGCACTCTGATGTCATGTTCCCAGTTTTTCTTTTGTTTCATGTCAGCTTGAGGTTAGAGTGTGAACATACTAATATTTATAGACAGTGAGTTAAACATATATGCAAGGACAGTATGCCTAATCAGTGTGATCACAAAAGTCCTTTTCAAAATTTCCTATTAATATCAAATTATGATTTAATTAATACTGATTAAAACTCATCAGTAGCTAGGGGCAGATTTTAAAACTTTGCTGTGCTTACTGACTAAATGATTCCCATTGCATCTTTTGGAGCTGTACAAACACAGAGCACTCCGTCATCTTCAGGCTTTGTAAAACCACAGAGTGAAGACTATACTTTTCTCTGCAGGCGGGCCGAACATGGTACTCATTTAGAGGAGCTCAACTATGTAGCTGTTTAGCTTAACTGCCATCAGCAATTTTGCGTACAATGTAGTAATCATATTGCTTCAAAATAACTGTTATTGGCCGTAATATCAAGCAGCCCAAACTCATGCGAGATCCTTTCTCTCCTGACTCTCTGTCTCCCCGCTGTGTTTGCTTCAGGTCATTGCAGATCTGGAGGAGGAACAGAGGAGGCACGCTGAGGACACCGCAGAGGGAGATGATGTCACCTACATCCTGGAGAAAGAGAGGGAGCGCTTACAACAACAGGTGCCCACTAATTAATAGTGATGTGGACTGCACTGTAAATATTTGTCCAAAATGTACAGTATTAATAAAATAGGAGTCAATGAGGTCTTTGGTGTTTTTTGCCCCCAACGTCTCCTCCCAGGCAGCGCAGCAATGGTTATGTTTAGGGTTAGCTGCCTGGAAGGCGTTGTTGGAGGCAAAAAAACACCATTGAGCAGTCAATGAGTGGATTGGTGGAGCTTTAAAAGAGCTGGGGTCAAAAGCTTTGAAGTACACTGTAACCATCCACACCGTCTCAAGCAAAACAGTGTTTACTACTCTGACATGTTCGTTTCATATGTGTCTCGTCTGTCTTTGTAGCTGGAGTTTGAGCGGAGCCAGGTCCGACGGTTAGAAAAAGAACAGCGGCGGATTACTGACCAGCTAGAAGAAGAACGGGCTCAGCACAAACAGCTCTCCTGCGCTTTGGCCAAAGAGTGCAAGTGGGCAAGTGCCAGGGCTCTGGAGGAGGGTCACCGGGTGACGGAGCTGAGCCGTAAACTTGACAAGGTATTAACATTTTTAATCCAAGCTGGGCAATTTATTTTCTTTCGTTGTGATGAATGTTGGGCCTGGTTATATTTTGCACACTTGGTGAACACAGACCTTTCCCTCACGCAGGAGAAGGAGGCTTATCAGGCACTGAGAAACGAGCTGGAGGATGAGAGGAGGCGAGCTCTGAGAATGGAGGCGAGGGTGGAGGAGCAGCTGGCCGAGTTTGACACGGAGCGAGAGCAGCTCCGCTCACGTTTGAAGAAGGAGGAAGCTCACTGCTGTCAACTACAACAACAGGTGTGAACACGTAAACACATTCATCAGGCAGGTGGCAGTAGATTGCTCATTTTGCATACTGTAACTACCTCAAGGTATTTTATCTAATATCAGTGGGAGAAGAAAACAAATTTGCTTGGAATTAATCTCTTTCTCCATTTTCTGATCAGGTAGAGGAGCTGAAGAGGATGCTGGAGGAGGTGAATATGATGAGAGATGTTAGGGAGGCAGTTACAGCTCCAGTAGAGGCAGTAGGAAAGGAGTGGGCCACGGAAGTTCCTCCAGGAAAGACAGCAGTAGACATTATTACGGTGGAGGACATTGAGGAAGACCGAAACCCGCAACCTGTGCAGCCAAAAGTCAATGGTCACCACTGTCCTATGGAGACCAATGGGCACCACGGTCCAAACAACGCCCTCCCAGATAACCTCATTGTACAGAATGGGAATGAGAATTCTCCAATTCATCAGAGCCAGACAGCATTCTCCCCCTGCAGTGCCACCCCCTCCACTCTCCCTCCTTCCTCCCCATGCTCTTCGCCTGTCCTTGCCAAACGGCCACCAGGCAGCCCGAGCCCTGGTAGCTACCAGTCTCCCTACCAGGCCGGGATCAACCAGCGCTTCCACGCTGCTCGTCATCGGTTCCAGGGTACCACTGACCCCGAGCCTCCGTCCCAGGCCACACAGCCTGCTCTCCCCCTCTCACCAAAGGATGTCTCCCCTGTGACCAGCAGTTCATCCCTAGAAGCCAACCCAGTCAAGCAGATGGCCCGCAGCACAGTCACTCAAGTCCTGTCTCGCTTCACCACCGTACAGCAGAGCACCACACCGAAGCTCGCAACACCAAACAATTCACCCTTCGGTACAGACTACCGCAGCCTGGCAGCGCCTTTGTCTCCGATCATCGGGAGGGCAGCAGGAGCACTTCTGCAGGGGATCCGATCACCCACTATCCCCAGGGCAGACAGGGGCAACCCTCCACCCATCCCCCCTAAGAAGCCCGGTCTGGCCCAGGCTCCTCCCTCCCCGGCAGCAGTGCCCAGGTCTGCCAGCCACTTCTCTGACAGCCCCCTCTCAGTCAGCTGTGGCCTCACCTCCAGCCAGGAGGGAGTCAAAGAACTGGACATGGTGGTTTCTTCTAATTAACTGATCATTTGATTTGTCAATGAATGAGTTAGCTGCTGCTCTGCTTGTGACACGATGGTTGAATCCACATCTCATAATCATGATTGTTGAGATATTGTTTTGTACATGACAGGATTTATATTCTCTGCTTATTTGAACAGAGGTCCCTTCAAACACTGTTATAATTGTATTTATTAAATTTGTTTTGGTATGCGCTGAGGGACTATTTTAGATAGTGGTTAAAGAGCTGGTACTAGTGAAGAGTTACAACTGATAGTTTTAGTTTCAAATTAGGGTTGTGCGATATTAATATTCCCCTACTGACGATATAGTTTTAACAACAATATATATATTTTTTTTTTTAAATAACGCACGTAGATATAAATATCTATTGACTGGAGACGCATACAGTACAGTATGTTGCAATATCCATAAGTGGACAAAGTATAGGCAGTAAGCGCTATTTTACAAAAGGGCATGCAGAGATCAATAAATCAAATCAATCAACTGGTTATTTTATTCAGTAGCATTTATCAACAGTGATGTTTGGAATGAGGATAACAGATATAGTCGTGAAAAAATTAGGACACCCATGCTAAAGTTAACTAAAAAGAGGAATAAAAAAATCATCTTTAGGAAATTGATCTTAATGCCTTAATTAAAAAAATGAGGAAAAATCCATGGTATGGTGAAGGGTGTGATGATGTGGGGCTATTTTAATTCCAAAGGCCAAGGGAACTTTATCAGGATCATAGTATCCTGGATCCATGAAATAACTGGCCTTTAAAAATAAAACCTGTCTGCCTCTATGGGAATTTAACATAGGGGTGTACTGACTTATGCCCCCTGTATTTTAAGGAAGAACATTTATTTATTTACGATACATTACTCATTCACAAAGAAAATTGGTGTCCTTAAAGATTGGATTTTTCCTCATTTTTTAATTAAGATCAATTTCCTAAAGATGATTTTTTTTTTTTTTTTTTCCTCTTTGTAGTCAACTTTAGCATGGGTGTCCTAATTTGTTCACATGACTGTAGTTATCGTGGCCAACCAATATGCGTTAAAAGATAATATATCGCCAAGCCTATTTCAAATGTGCCGATACTGTATGTTGGGCACACCCAACTGTTATGGTGTATTAAGTCTTTTTTTATGGTATATTTCCAAAGAATACAAATCAGTTTATCACCTGAAGAGATATCATGTTTCCCCAGTATGTTGCTTGTTATTACAACAAATAATGTAATCTTCAGACCAAATGTAACAAGTACTCCTTGGACCAATGTATGTCTCATTTCATGTCTTGTATGTAGCTGTCGTTTTTATAAAAATGTATAGTTCATTTTATAAATGTTCCTTAGTTTTTAATATATAATAGTTTTACACAACAGATAATCTAATCAGTGTTGTACTGAGCTTTGTTCATGTATTACTTTAATGTTGCATTGTTATGATAATCTTAAGGCTCAGAATATATGCAGGTGCCATTGTACTCTTCTAAGGATTAGCGATTCCGATGAATGTCATGTCTTTGTCATTTATAAGAAATCATTATAAAACACTCAGTATTTTTTTATCAACCATGGCTTTGATTAATTTCATAACCCAGTTGTTGTGTTGGATATCTCTACTTTTTATCAGATCCTTTACAATACCTTAAATGCTGGGAAGCGACAGATATAATAAATGAATCCCAAAGATTGTCATGTATTCATAACTTTTTTTTATACTCATATACTCAAAGCTGCTTACAGCCTGCAACTTGGAAAGATTTAGTGTAGGCTATGATTTTCATTATTTTCTAGACTAACCTGCTGATTATTTTCTAAACTAATTGATTTATCGTTTGGTCTATAACATGTCAGAAAATTGTCAAAAATGTCTGTTATAATGTCTCACAGCCTGAGGGGATGTATTCATTTAGCTTCTTTTATTAGACCAAATCCAAAGATATTAAAGGTTGAGTAGGTAACTTTTTTAGTAATTGTTGTCATATTTGCTCAAACTGTCGCTACATCCTGACTCACCCTGACTATCTGGGGGGAAAAAATCATGTTCTTCTGCCTCCCCCTAGTGCCCGAAGATAAACAACCAACAAGAGCGACCGGCCGGAGAAAACTTGCTCATTTTACAGCTAAACAGTACACTAAGATATGTTTCTGAATTTAAGACGAGAAATAGACACAAACAGATCTTCATATTTGATCAGCACTACCTAGTTTAACAGTTTGATAGGAGTTCACGAGCAGTGATTGACACAGCGTTAGAGACTCCTCGGCCCTGATTGGTTGTTTTCCTTATGCCATTAGAAGAATCAGCAGCATACGTCAGGAGGAGGCACATGATTCATGTAGTACTGTCAGGATATGGTGACAGTTTGAGCAAATATGACATTGTTTTTTAAAAGTTTATAAAAGTTACCAACTGTAGATTTAAGTTGTCATAATAAAAACATCAAACATTTAAGAATCTGGAACCAGGGAATTGGTTTGATATTTTTGCTATATTTTATCAGAATTTAATTAATACATTTTCTGTGGATCGAATAAAATTGACTAATCGTTCTAGCCCCCAATTTGGTGGAATACAAGTAAATGACTTACCACTTCAACTAAGATTTCAAGCATTAGTTCATGTTTTTGATTACCATAAGTACTATAAAATGTTGCCCTGCCTAATAAAAATAAAATCTACATTCAACAGCTAATGAGAATGTTACTTTATTTTTTTTTGTTTTTGGCCAAGAAAGGATATGAATCTCTTACAAATGAATGAATGCATTTGAATAGGAATGTTCTTCCAATAGATCAGCTTCAGATGAGGATTTACATATTGATGACACCGATTTTCTTATGATTTCACAAAATTCAACTACACTCTCCTAAAGGATTATTAGGAACAGCTGTTAAATTTCTCGTTAATGCAATTATCTAATCAACCAATCACATGGCAGCTGCTTCAATGCATTTAGGGGTGTGGTCCTGGTCAAGACAATCTCCTGAACTCCAAACTGAATGTCAGAATGGGAAAGAAAGGTGATCTAAGCAACTTTGAGCGTGGCATGGTTGTTGGTGCCAGATGGGCTGGTCTGAGTATTTCACAATCTGCTCAGTTACTGGGATTTTCACGCACAACCATTTCTAGGGTTTACAAAGAATGGTCTGAAAAAGGAAAAACATCCAGTATGCTGCAGTCCTGGGGGGCGAAAATGCCTTGTTAATGCTAGAGGTCAGAGGAGAATGGGCCGAGTGATTCAAGCTGTTAGAAGATCAACTTTGACTCAAATAACCACTTGTTACAACCGAGGTATGCAGCAAAGCATTTGTGAAGCCACAACAAGCACAACCTTGAGGCAGATGGGCCACACCAGTTGAAGACCCCACCGGGGTCTCATCTCATCTCCACTAAAAATAGGAAAATGAGGCTACAATTTGTACGAGCTCACCAAAATTAGACAGTTGAAGACTGGAAAAATGTTGCCTGGTCAGATGAGTCTCGATTTCTGTTGAGACATTCAGATGGTAGAGTCATAATTTGGCGTAAACAGAATGAGAACATGGATCCGTCATGCCTTGTTACCACTGTGCAGGCTGGTGGTGGTGGTGGTGTAATGGTGTGGGGGGGATCCCTTTTGCCTTCAGAACTGCCTTTACTCTTTGTGTCATTGATTCAACAAGGTGCTGGAAGCATTCTTTAGAAATGTTGGCCCATATTAATAGGATAGGGTCAAACACTGTATCTAGTGTTTAGTACTGTACAGCCAAAGAATGCCCTATAGAGGTCAGTATTTGATAAGTAGCTTACAGCAGGCTGGGAAATGCAGATCTATGAACTATTCCTCAGATATTTGACATCTACTACAGTTTTCTCTCAAATATACAATAAACTGGATGTTTTTTCTATTTCTTAATATTTAGTAGATTGTATCACTTATCTGTTAGCACAATAAAAGATAGCAGTGAAACTGCAGCAATAAGTAATTGTACATAAAACAACATATTGTCTTTTTAAAAATAGTAACAACAGTATTTAAAATTGGAAGAAAAAAAGTTCATTGGAGATACTATGAAAAATACAGACTGCATATATGAACAAAAGCTTACTGTATTGTTGGCTTTATTCTACTCTGGAAGAAAAGATTCAGTGAGACTCACATGCATGGTGTATTTTTTGTATGTATGTTTCATATTTCTATATTTGTGTGTATGTGGTCTTTGACTAGATATGGATGCTGAAAAGAAGAATCTCAACTTTTAATCCCATTTGGTTGCCATTCGATAAGTTATGAAATCGTTAAGTGGACTGAATGTTATTTTGCGTCCTGTGTTGCTTCAAATATAAACAGTGCTCTAGTGGTGGTATGTTGTTTAAGTGATACAACTTATGAGAGAAACTGAGCGGTAGTGAGTTTGCAATTGTGTAAGCACACAGAAAGTACAGAAAAACGCATTATTTGCACTTGACAAATATCTTCTATGTTCTATGTCACAGTATATATACTGTATACTGTAGTGAATGTCTCACACACACACACACACACACACACACACACACACACACACACACACACACACAAGCAGATATATGCAGAGCACACGCTGACTGGGCTTTCCGTCACACTAAATCCCCCTCTAGGTTGTTGGGGAAGGGTTGACTGGTTAACGGGACGGGTCACCTCTTCTCTGCTAAGCTCACCTAATTAACATTCCAGTGTAGGACAGCAGGGCTGCATCCCAAATCCAGCACAGGCACACCTGGTCCTCCAGCAAAGCCCCATCTTTCTCAGCCTCCATAAACACAGGCTCAGGTTGATGAGCTGTGAGGGGCCACGTCCTCTCTGCTGTCCCTGCCAGCACGGCTGCTCACTCTACAGTACTCTACTCTAATGTTGTCCTCTACTGGGAGACAAACCACAACACTGAGCAGAAGACATAATAGTCTGTATTTTAAAACCACATGTAATTGTTGTGAGAAAACCTCATAGTCTATGATAGCTTGTACAGTATACATGTTCTGGTTTTTAAGCTTCTTTGTGGCTTTGTTTGAGTAGTACTTATGCCTCTCATTCAAAACTTGGATGTCTTACATATCTGCGTTGCTGACCTGAAATGTATTTGTACGCATTAATATTTAAACACTGACTTAATATTCAAACTTGGATACAGGCTTAGGGGTGCATGACGTGGACAGAAAGAGTCCTTTTTAAAAACTTTTATTTAAATTTCATGGCCCCAAAATGGATCTTGGCTCTCATCCTCTAGGATTCCACATGACAAGAATGGTACTAATTTACTTTTTTTCCCCTAAGAATAAAATTCAGAGCAGCAGATTTCTTTTTAAGTGTCCAACCTCAGAAAGTTGGCGAATCTTGTTTTTTTCCTGGAGAGGACGTTTATGATATTTTCTGTCGTTGCAGTTTGTTCTGATGTAGATTTGTTGGATCTTTTCTCTGTACAGTCGTGTGAGACGTGCTTGTGATAAAGCACGTCTCACACAATATATTATAAATATATAAATAAATAAACTTGGAACTTAAAAAGGATTGCTGCAGTCGCCACAGCTGCAGTCCCTCCTGGGCGGATCTGGTAAGTGCTGTACTTTATGACTGTGGTGCACATAAGCAGACATACAATAAGAGACATGGTGTCATGGCTGCAGTGAAATGTAGTGTGAATGAGATGATAAACCTGAGGTCAAGGAGAGGGAGCACACTACTTGTCATGAGAACCACAAATTTACGATCTTGTCGTTTCAGACCTGTTGCACAAAAGCAAAATGCAGCACGTCAAGTCCTCTGTTTTCTTGTCTGTACCTGTGATGACTGCTGTCACTGCACTGGTCCCACAACAATGTCATAATCACTGTCGTCTGAGCGCTCATCTGCATGTGCTGTGGCATGTAGTGGTCCAAACTCTCTTATCTTCTTGCTTTCTTTTTCTTTTCTCCCATTCGTCCACTCTTCTCCGTCCAAAATTAGCCCAGGCCATGAGATGGGCCTAGAATAGGAGCCCCGGCCCCCACACTGAGCCTCTTAAAGACCACAGCTGGAGCTGGCTCGAAGCGAGACAGAAGGACAGGGAGGGCCGGATGACAAGTGTTATCGCCACCATCACCTGCTCCCTGTAAAGCAATTTGTTATAGAGTTGTCACTGTAAAATCCATAGCTTGTCCTGGGGTAAAGAAAGACAGGGTCACATGTAATGAGGATCCAAATCCATAACTGAAGGACAAACAGCTGGTCCATGTGATCATGTGATACAGAATAAGACGGGAGAATGTCAGAAAGGACAGAGGTTTGAAGCCTACAAAACTTTAATCTATATTGTAAATTACACATATTTATGTGCATGTATTTGTTGTTTGGGGGTGTGGGGGTGGGGGGGAAATGGGGAAACTATTTAATTATAAGAAAATGTGTAATTTAGAAAATCCCACAGATGACAGTTTGCATTCACAAATACACTATTGCATTCTGTGCGGTGGTATTTTTAGGCAGCCACATTGTTACTGACCTTTAGGTAGGTCTCTAACTAACACCCCTGGATTCGCACTGATTAAAATGACCTCACACTCTCACATACTGCATGCACATAGCGTCTTGTCTTTCTCTACCTGCTGGACACACACAGCACAAAGTTGCAGGGATGCAAGCCAGAAGTGTCCTTGAGGTGGGTCATATGTTTCCACATTGGCTCGATGAGACAAACCTGTTTCTGGATCGGGACTGTTGATATGAGCTGAACTACAAACAGGCATTACAGGAGAGGTTCAAGTGCTTGGAGCAGGGAGGAAGATATTTACTCTCCCACCATGAGTCTTCCTGTACGGCATGAAGGCAACTTTTTGGAACTTATTAATCATTTCGGAAAAGGACTATATTGGGCCCCATACCAAACTTGTAGAAACCAGGCCAGATATAAGCCATGTCAAAAGTCATCCACTATGCAAAAGTAAGAGGCTACTTCTATGCGGAGTTGTCTCTTCAAACCTTTTGTTTTGTTTATTGATATAGTGTGATTTTATTATCGTTTATTTTAATTACTGTTGCTTTCTGTGTGGACCCAGGAAGACTAGCGAACACTTTGGAAGCTAATGTCGATCCAAATAAAGAATAAACCAGTGACAAGTGAAGTCTGGTTTGGGACACAAATTAATTACAAGGCCAAAGTATTTTCTCCGCCCTTTCTCACACTCAATGACAACTGGAGGGAATTTAAATTACATATGTATTTTGTGGCAAATATTTGCTTTACGCAGAAACATTTGCTTATACTGTATCTTCCAGTCCAATGTGATTCTCAGCTTTGAAGTAGACTTTTCCAGCTTCTGGGCTGTTGGGGCCTCAGTCCAGACATCTTGGATCTGGATTGCCCTTCTCCAGGACACTCGCCTCTTGTCTCTTCACCCTCTGTATGAATGGTATGCTTGAATTTTGCATCTTGTTTATACTATACATGTAGTCCTCTTTCCTGGTCTTCGTGGTAGAAAGGGGTTTATGTGGTTCAAGTCCTACCAGTCTAAGTTGCACCTGGAAGTTGCTCGATGTCGTCCAAGAAACACATTTTTCAAAGCAGTCTATTTACCCAATATTGTCAGTCTAGTGTAATTTGGCCATTATTAGTTCTGTCTTTTCTGTGCCTACGACATCTATTGCATGCCTGTCCGTCCTGGAAGCAAAATCTCTCCTCTGTTTAGTTTTTTTGCTGTTAAAGTGTTGGTTTATTTATTTTGGGTTATCCTTTCATCCAGGGGGTCTAAAGATAGTGTCATTTGTTGCACAGATTAACAAAAACCCTTTGAGGCAGATTTATTTTGGGCCTTTGGGCAACTTCTCGGGAAACAAGTTTAATTTTTGGACTGAAATCTGTATATATTTTACAATTGTGAAAGTGCCTTTTAAATGGGTTTCTTGAACCAGTTAAAATCGTAGACATCACTAGTTAAGAGGGTTCCATGCAACAGCAGAAATGTTTTCATCCGTTTAATTCTGCAAGAGCATTGCATTGAGACAATTTATACTGGGCCAGCAGGCATATCAAACACTGTCTAAAATGCCCCCTGGGAAAGATTACCTATCTCTATGGAGACACTAAGTTCCTGTTTAATGAAGTGTCAAAGCATGAAAGCTTGACCACTCATAGCTGAAGGTCTCCGAGCAAATAAACTCTACACTGCTCTACACTGATTACACAAACATCGGAAATGACCTACCGGTCTAATTTGTATTCATTGAAAACACCCATGTTTGGTCTGGTGTTTTCATTCGTATCAATACTATTAATTATCTCGGTGAATACATTATTTATTTAACATGGTTGCCACAGGAGGCTTTTTAGTTCAGTTGCACAACTTCCAAACACTAAGTGTGTGGTTATAACCCAGTCCTTATTGGTCAAGAGTCATTTTAGAGAACTACTAATAAACTGAACTGTGCAAAATGCCACGGCATAACACAGTGAACAAGTCCCGAGGTAAATACTGTACAATTTTATTAGACATAAGATGGCATGATAGGTGAGTGCAGGCACATATTATAGGAATATCAGTGGGTGAGGCTGGTTGTTCTATAGTGGCAACACGTATGTGGATCAGTAGATATCACAGGCAGGGGCTACTTTCCAAACTAAATATATACATCTCCTTTCCTGCTGTCTGTTGGTCTACATACAGCTATTTGTAATTTTCAGACAAAGGGGTGGGGGTGTGGGTGGGGATGTGGGGGGTCATAGACAGCTGACGCACCGCAGCGAAACGCATCTTCATTCCCGACTACAGGAGGAAAGGTGCGCACAATGTCTGTCCCATCCTCGGAAACGGTTCTTCCACTCGACTCGTATCTGACTTAAACGACTTTTCTTGCTTTCGCTACTGTAACACGAGTTTCAGCATCGGATTCTGTGCTTTACGACCCGCAGCTGTAGTGATATTAAATTCGGCGCGCAACAACTGAGGAGAAAAGGTGAATCTATCGCTAATAAAAGGCTTTTAGATACATCTAAGACGGAGGACTTATTCTGCCAACGCATTAATTACAATCTCCGATGCCAATGAAGATTATGGATGTACTGACAGGAAATCTGTATGGCATTATTAAATATTAACCGGTGGAGTTTGAAAGCACTTTTCCTCCTTGTGAAGCTCTTTAAGTTCTCCGATGATGGACGGCAGACAATCGTCAAGGACTTTCACACCTGATTGTGCAGCTTTTGCCAACACATGAAAGGAAGAATGTTTGTCTGATGAAATTTCGCAGCTTATCAGACAGCAGCAGGGCTATGGGGATCAGACATGGGTCAAAAATCGAACATCACTCCAAACCCATCTCTAAAATATACTTCTTTTTTATTTTGCTCCTGCTCATTTTCACACCAAGAGTGGATTCATCGTGGTGGTAAGTGAGAGTGCATTTTCTGATCTGATCATTTAGATCAGTTTTAATAACAGTTGATAGCATAGCCTATATAGGCTACATCCGTAAAACAAATAGCCAAAGTGAAGTTATAAATGCAAGCGTAGAAAAAGGTTCTGATGCATGACTAAAACTAAAATCAAAATGTTACTCTCTAGTTAACCATTTGCTCTTAGTTTTCCTATGTCAGGTATAAAGATGGAAAAAGGCAAAAAAGGGATACCCAACATTCTTCTGCTTATTTGACAAACATGATCTAAAACTTAATCTTGATAAAGGCATTCACATGATTTATTGCCAACAAACCTACAAAAATTAACTTAGACTCGGCTAGTCCAATACAAGGTACAGATTGGTACACTTTCATCTCAGTTCACCTCTGCATGGGAATTTTTGTTGCTGACGTAAAAGATAATGCTAATTAAAACATCAAAGTGAAACGTTCAGCACAGCAATGTGTGTCATGTGTTTATAAAGATTAATGGTGTTGTGGGGAATCACCCCTATCCATCCATCTTGCCCAGAGCAAGTGGCAGGTGCAGGCGCTGGTGCATGAATAAATGCCCCTTGATGATTTCTCTTGAGGTTTTAAATGCTCAGAGAAGGGAAAAAAAAGCCCCCCCCACCCTCTCCACCTTATCCCACCCACCTGAAATAGCTGTTCTCATGTGTCAAGTCACACTTACAGAAATTGTATTTGATGTGTACTTTATATTTAACCAACCACATTGAAGCACATCTAATTCTACGTTTTCTTCCTTTATCTTTGAATCACGGCTCTGCACCCCATACCAATTAGCTTCAGCTTTACAGATGGATTTAGATTAAAAATGCACCCTTTGTAAATAATGTTATGAATGGTAATTTCCCAAGAGAGCTAAAAGTATATGCTATCCTCTTTTCCATTGTGTCATTTCATTGCTGTCTTATGCAAATACATTGTGAAAAAAACTAGGATTCAATTACTGACAAATTCCAGAGAAAGAGAGCAAGACACAGAACATGAGAGGCTTGGAAGCTTTGTGTCCAGATGATTAATACTTATTTAATCCTGCTTTGCATTGTTGGGGGGCCTATTTTTAACTATTGCAACAATTCAGATGAGTTCCATGTGTCTTGCTGCACAGGAACCCATTCCCTCTCTATTTCTATGTGTGTGTCCTCTTGGAGACAGTCAGGGGTCTTTTGGCACAGCCAGTATGTACGACACACAATAAACACAAGTAGTGCTTCTGCTCTGCTTTACTGCTCAGGCAGATAGTGGCAGTTAGAACAGGACTGGGACAGCCATAACGGGAGTGGAAACTGCCTGCTACGTCCGTTTCTGTCTCGGAGGCCAGGCGACACAAATGTGGCTGCGATTAGGGACTATAATGATATCCGGATGGAGAGTGGAGCGTGCAGGCTTAGAGAGGGAGGGAGGGAGGTAGGAGAGGGTGGGGGGCCTGCGTCTGCATATGGTTGATCTGTGAGGCAGGGAGGGAAAGGCCTGAGTGGTCACTTGCACTGTAGATGACTGTCTTCATGTCCAATACCACCAGCATGTGATCCGCCCTTTTAGGAGTTGCTACAAAAGAAAGGGATTATGTCTGAAAAGAGCAGGAAGCAAAGTCCTGTCACAGGGAAAGAGGTGTTTTTCACTGAACGTGAGGAATTTAATAATCTCTTCGACGTTCCTGAATATCTGAGTCTCAAGTAGGGGTATGGATGTGAAGAAAAGCAGACATGCTAGTATAGCCGAGAGTCCAATCGGTAATCTCGATATAAAGGAAAAGTTTGATATTTTGGGAAATACGTGTATTCACTTGTTTGAGTTTCTGAGAATTGAGTTTGATGACAAGATTGATATGGCTCTTATATCTGTATGCTAAATATGAAGCGCCAAACAGCAGCCGGCTAACAAACTTAGCATAAAGACTGGAACCAGCTAGACTGGCTCTGTCCAAAAATAACAAAATCTGCTATCCTATCATCTCTGGATCTTCCCAACACATTGCGTCTTGAATGGGGCGGCTGTGGCTCAGGTGGTAGAGCGGTCGTCTCAATCGGAAGACACTGAACCCCAAATTGCTCCTGATGCTGTGCCATCGGTGTGTTAATGTGTATAAACGTTTATCTGATTATCTTGTATGGCAGCCTCGACCAACAGTGTATGAATGTGTGTGTGAATGGTGCCTGTACTGTAAAAGCGTTTGAATACTTGTCTACGTAACTTTAGTTTAAGTTAAAGTTAGACTAGTTAAGACTAGAAAAGTGCTAGATAAATTCAGCCCATTTACATTTTTCTTTTTACATTTGTTTGTTTACTACAAAACCCAAAGTGTATAAAAGTGAAACTGACACTTTACAGTGGGTTTGGGGATAGGAGGGTTATGGGCCTATGGGCTATGGGACTATTTCTTGGTTGGGATAAGGAACTGGTTCCAACCAAGAAGTTGAAGATATCTGGATTTTTTTTTACGGATTCAATATCTCCCACTTGATCATTAGAATGACAAAAAAGTCAACAGACCAGTGGCAAAATGGCTGTAAAACCACCATCGCTGACAGTTACACTTAAATCAAATATTAATACTAATACAATTTATTCAGCTATTTCATATGAGATACACACTTGTTAATGAACCATTACAAATACATAACACAGCAAAAGTACATGTAGCTAATTTAAGCCATTTATTGGCATGAACAAAAAGTTATCAGCAAGGGTAATCATCTAGCAATAATGCGTGAAAACTCCCAAATCACATTCTGCCGACGCTGCGTGAATGCCACATAAGAGCAAGCTGAGATAACCCTGATGACATCATTATGACATCATCATGAGACTTGACACAGCTCCTCCAGAGCCACAGAAGACAATACACCGTACCACATTACACAGGTCACGATGTAGGCCCGCATTATAAATAAACATCATGTGTAAAATTGGTAGGGTGCCCCTTTAACTTATCACGACCAATACTGTGTCTGCAGGTACATCGGAGCGCTGGGTGCTCGGGTGATCTGTGATAACATTCCCGGCCTGGTGAATAAGCAGCGGCAGCTGTGCCAGCGGCACCCGGACCTGATGCAGTCCATCGGTGAGGGAGCCAAAGAGTGGATCAAAGAGTGCCAGCACCAGTTCAGACACCACCGCTGGAATTGCAGCACGCTGGACAGGGACCACACTGTGTTTGGCAGGGTGATGCTGCGAAGTGAGTCTGCACATGTGTGACTGGGATTTCTATCTGTGTGGTTCTTTGTACGTGCGTGACAGTGGTTGTTTACGTCAGTGACACTTGAGTTAATCATCCTCGTAAATGTCAATGCTGTTACCAGATAAGCAGAGAATTAATAGGTGTCATTAAATCAACTTTGCTCTAAAATACAAACAGAAAGAGAAAGTTTTTTTTCTTTTTTTTTTTTTTACCTTCTCTGGAATAAGGGAAGATTGGGAAAGTGGATGTTCTCTGAAAACAAGTAGCAGATCTGGAGATCCACACTGGTGATGTATAAACAGTAATAGGAGATGTAAATATTTGGGTAGATGTTTCTGGCAGCCAGACATGCTTTACTCCCTGACATATCGCCTGTGTTCTGCTTCATTGCGTGAGCAGGAATGAGAACAGGAGGTGGGTGGGAAAGCCAGACCAAATAACCCCCAAAATCTCCTCTGGTCTGAAAGAAAAACACAGCCCAGTGACTGAGAAAGCTGCCATCTGTGCAAAATAAAAGGTGAAAGGAGAGTCGGCTGGACTGTGATGTTATAGCTCACATGCTGCTACTTCTGTCTGGACCATCCTCCATAAATTGACTGATTTTCTGTGCTCCTGCTGTCTGGAATATACTGAAGAAAGACTGCTTTACTGAGCAGTAACAAAGTGAACTCGGGCACTAAACAGCTTGATTCTTACTAAAACAAAGCCACAAAAAAAAAAAAAACAGTTGCGGCATGGTTTCCGACTTTACAATACTAATTAAAAGTTTTGTTTTTCCATTGTAAACAAGAAATTTTCTGAAGAACTTAATTGCAACACCTCTCTTCCTGTGCACCCAGGCAGCCGTGAGGCAGCGTTCGTGTACGCCATCTCGTCAGCAGGAGTGGTCTACGCCATTACCAGGGCCTGCAGTCAGGGGGAGCTAAAGATCTGCAACTGCGACGGCCACAAGCGAGGGCAAGCTAGCGACGACAAGGGCAATTTTGACTGGGGTGGATGCAGTGACAACATCAACTATGGCATAAAATTTGCCAAGGCCTTTGTAGATGCTCGAGAGAGGATGGTGAAAGACGCTCGCGCACTGATGAACCTGCACAACAACCGGTGCGGTCGGATGGTGAGCAGCAGCTTTAATTTTAATGTTGATACTTATTTAAGACTTATTTCTAGACTTACTGTATAAGCCTGTGCCCTACTCTAAGATACTATGAGAGACAAGAGCACATTTTACCACAGTTTACCTCGTTATATTGAATAGATACTATCAATAATTTACAGAAAATGTTCCTTCAAGTAGGCATCCCAGTAAGCACACATACGCCGCCGCGACGTATGCAAACGGTCGCTTCATATGCGATATGACACAGTGTGAATACTGTGAGATTTTTGATACGGTTTGTATCAAGTACCCCTTTAGACATCCCTTTAATACTTAGGTTTGATTTATACTAGACCTGTAACAATTATTAAATAATTGTATAACCGCAATTAAATCATTAGAGCTTTTTTTTTTTTTTAATGAGATTGGTCACACTATTGTTTGGATCCATCACACGCGTTTGCAATACCGGCGTAGCATCACCTATAACAGTAACGTTAGCTAGCCTACGATATTATGATTCCTACCAGAGGACGCCCCACCTGCAGTTGCAAGTCCAGTCAGCTTTTGAAGGTTAGCTAAGTAATGTAGTTAACGTTAGTCCGTCTGTGGTGTTTAATCTACTATGGTGCTTTATTAGTAACATTACTGTAAATGACGACGCTGTAGCGGAAATGGCCATCATTCATTAACATTATGCTGACGTAGTTCCACGGGGATTTGTGCTTTTATTTTTCTAATCTGTATGGAACAACTTGTCCTAAGGAGTAGGACTGTTGTTATATTGTAATTATACAAGTGATTATTGGTTGGACTGTTTAGCTAAAGTTATGCTAGCAATAGCGGTCACTTGTTGCCATAGCAGCTCCAAACATCCTGGGCTGTAGCCATATAAACAAAGAGTATAGAAGTACCAAGAGGCGAAACTTGAACATTGTGTTGCGTTCAGTGCAACAAACGCACCCATGACCAAGCTGCAGCTTGCAATGGAACGTTCTATTGAGTGCAGCTCCGCCACCTTGGACTCAACGCAACACAACGTTCTATTGAGTTTCGCCTCTTGGTACTTCTATACTCTTTGGTATAAAGCCAGAGAAATTAAACACGCTCTGTTTTTTGTTTATGATTAATGCTTTGTTTTTTATTGACGGGAATAAATGTTCTATTTTCAATTTTTTGTTCATTTAAGCAAAAAATACAATATTTTATGATAATAAAGAGGTGTGGTTTACTTCGTAGGCTGTGAACCTGCGTATCTGGGTCACATAACAGTGATATCTAACAAAAGATGTATCCTGGGTTTCACATAACATTAGGATTAGACCAAAATAGACATTCCCAACAGGTTGTGTGTTCTATATCTCAATTAGGGCTGCAACTATCCATCATTTTTATAAGCGATTAATCTCCCAATTATTTTCTCACTTGACTGATTAATCATGAAAAATGCAATGTCTCAAAAATGTATTTAAATGTCTTGTTTTATGAGATTAACAGTCTAAAATTCAAAGATGTTCAGTGCACAATTATTTTCACACTTAAGAAACTGGAGAACCAACAAATGTTTGCCACTTTTGCTTGAATAATGGCTTAAACGATTAAGCGATTATCAAAATAGTTGCCTATTAGATTTTGAGTGACTAATCAATTAAACGAGCGCTCCAATCACAATTTCCAGAAAATTAACTATTTCACAACATGTATAAATATCAATATCGCAATATAAAAGTAAATATACCATGAAAGAATGTTCTATCTATGTAGTCCACCGATGATCTCAAGTGATAAATTAATGACTCGACTTCTCTTCTCTTGTCTTTACTCCTCTGGGTAAAGACAACACTCCTGGCAACAGGCAACAAAGTAAGAATCAAATCTCCCAACAGCATATATTATGAATTTGGTTTCATCAGTTGATTTAGTTTTAGGCTCAACACAGACAAGCCAGGTTGTTTCAAAAAAAGGCTTTGGAGCAACACAACTTAAAGTAAACTCCAGTTAGATTGAAGCAGGGCTGATCACACCTAGGCTACATCATATAGGCTTAACACCCTGTCACCTTTGACCTCTGCTCTAGGCAGTAAAGCGCTTTATGAAGCTGGAGTGTAAGTGTCATGGGGTCAGTGGCTCCTGTTCTCTGAGGACCTGCTGGCTGGCGATGTCAGACTTCAGGCGAACTGGAGACTACCTTCGCAAGAAGTACAACACAGCCATCGAGGTGACCATGAACCAGGACGGGACGGGCTTTATGGTGGCTGACAAGGACTTCCAGGGAAGCACCAAGAATGAGTTAGTGTATGTCGAGAACTCACCAGATTACTGTCTCACAGACCGCTCAGCAGGTGAGTGAATGAATAAAGAATTCGTTTTTTTGTATGATTATGCTTTTTAAAAAGTGGAACAATCTCGCAAAGAGTGAAAAATGTGTATTGATAATTTAGATGCACGAATGCATGAATAAAGAGTGGGACATAAAGACTAAGACAATAGTGGCTGTAAATGTACATGATGATACACTACACATTCTCAGCTCAGTGGTCTTTTTCACTTTTGAATCATGATCATAGTTTTCACAGTCAGTTCACACACACACACACACACACACACACACACACACACAAATATCTCAATCAATCTCTCTCTGTAAGCTTAGAAATCCAATTAATATGTATCTGCCCATATGTATTTTGTTACTTAAACAAATAACATAAACAAACAATGCTGGATTAAGAACCGTTACGTTTGTTTAGTAAGAATTGTGACCAAGATATGTACTGAGCGGGACATTTTACAGTCGAAAAATAAACTTGTCAGTTCTCTGGTGGACAAACTATGTAATGGTGTCACTGTTACCACTGTTACTAAATTACTTTTTTTGTCCCTTATTGGCCAACATATAGGATAAGCCAATATCACCAAATATTAGCCTGGTTGATTTATTGCTAGGGCTCTACTTTTGAGATTCCCACCAGGATTCTGCCACCACCCCAAAACATCATAGGTTATCTGGTTTATGGCCCTTAAAGCACCAACAAATGTTTAGCTGATAATCTCAACAACAATCTCTCTTAACCAACATGATGTCTCAGGTACAGACCTTGCTATGAACAACTTTCATTTAAAACTATTGTATGTGGAAAAGATGTCACAAGGATCATATCGGAGCATACATTGGCTAACATTAAGCTGATACTAGATCCGACTCGGCATCGACACATACCCAATATTCAAAGGACTCTGATCGGAATCTGGGCCAAAAAGACTTGATCGGTACATCCCTAGTATGTGAAATACTTCATAACTAAGATGTACCTATATTTTGTTCATCAGCAAAATAATGTCAATCTAAATTCTGATATTCAGTGAAGCATTTTTGTGTAAAATAATGAAATTATTTTTAATATAAAATATTGCAACACCAAATGTCCAATTGAGTATATTGTTAAACGGGTGGTTGGTCCTGTGTCACTTAAAAAATCTATGAGAATAAGAGACTCGTCCACGGAAGGCTTGCATTCTTTCACAGCTTAACGTTCAATGGTTTGACCTTTAACATCTCATTTAATTCCTAGTGTTTGCTTTACCTTGTTAAACTCAGTCTCTCTCCTCCAATCCAGCCCCTCCAATAGAGCGTGAAGGAGTTCACTAGCTCACTGTTAATATGTTAGGTAAGTAGTAGGCTAGTGCATATGTGCAGGGGACATGATGGCACATCGAGATTCTCCCACTCCTCCCTGCTGTTAGCTTGGTGCGTGTTCACTTAAAGGAAAGGCTGTCTTTCCTAGTTAAAATGTGATCTTAAAAAGGAGCTTATGACCCTCCTCGCCACTAATCTCCATTGTATAGGAATTCATAGCCTAAGGATACATGCAGACTTATTTTTCAAATCCTTCCTTTGGTCAGTATAAGGCTCCACTCCCTAGAGCCTGAAGGGAATATCTCCTCTTATCCTTTTCTCTTTACTTCAGGGTTGCTCTGTTATTAGACATGGCATCTGATCTTAGGCTTAGATTTCACACTTGAGTACATCACCTTTGTGTTTGTCTCTGAGACTATTCTGTCAGCGTGTCTGTAAGCCAATACCGTGCCAAAGAGTTTGGAGTTTCAGTTTTCAGCATCAAAATATTC
Organism: Sander vitreus; assembly: GCF_031162955.1. Taxonomy (NCBI): domain Eukaryota; kingdom Metazoa; phylum Chordata; class Actinopteri; order Perciformes; family Percidae; genus Sander; species Sander vitreus. The sequence continues at coordinate 20,574,830 of NC_135858.1, forward strand.
CACTGGTGTTCAGAGGTGGTCAACTGCCAATATTAGCATTAGTACAGTATGTCAATAACTGGAGGTTTTCCAAAATGCAATAAAGTTGAGCTGATATGTGACTAGGAGTAACAACCACTGAAGAAGAGTTACTCAAGACTTAATTCGGTTACTGTAATATGAAAGGTACATGTTGTTAACACATAAAAAATAGAGATGTAATTCCTTTAAAGCTGCACTCATCAATATTTTTATAGTATCACTGAATCAAATAACTATATGTAGTTAGAACTATTACCCAAAAACTCAGCTCTACAGAGCGTTATAGCCAGGGTGCGATTTGTGAAGAAAGCAGGGGGGGGGGGCACTATATCCAATACCATGGATATAGTGCCACTCAGCCGGCCATGCCAAAACACTTATGCACTTCCAATGGAAAATAAACTCAAAATGTAATAGCACAACATTATGTCAAAACACAGGCAAGCTTTCAAGCCAGAGAGCGGAGTTCACTATGCGCCGAAAACAAAATACTTTCACCCAGGAAACGCTTGGAGTTTTAATCCAAATCCGATCTTTTTCCTAAACTTAACTAGTCGTTTTGGTGCCTAAACTTAACTGTCATCGCTGCATGACGCTAACTTTTTCTGGCTTAACTCAACTACCGAAAGGACCGTCATCTGGCGGTGCCTGTAGCCAGCTCGCAGTGAACTATTGGGGGCTAAACAACTGCTGCTCCGTGGCGCCTAAATACAACCAGCAACTGCCGCTCGGATTTTATCGTTCTATGGCACTGTAGACTGTTCACGTTACAGCGCTTTATTTAGTTTAAATGATTAAATGATTAGATAACTATGATTTATTTTTTCCCTCTCACGCTAATATATACATTTCTTTACAGGCTCCTTGGGCACAGCAGGCAGAGTGTGCAACAAGTCCTCCAGAAGCACGGACGGCTGTGAGGTCATGTGCTGTGGGCGGGGCTACGACACCATGCGTGTCAAACGTGTCACCAAGTGCGAGTGCAAGTTCAAGTGGTGCTGCGCTGTGGAGTGCAAAGACTGCGAGGACTTGGTAGATGTTCACACCTGCAAGCCTCACAAGCGACCCGATTGGCTGGACATAACCTAACATGGAGACCTGACCAATCACAAGTCTCAATAACCTGCGTGCTAATGACTGCATTTTGTTATGGGATATATAAATGGGATCTCTTAACTGTAATACCTCTGGCTTATTTTTGATCCTTTGACACTTCCAGAAGCAGAGACTTCACAGACCTTGATACTAAACTGGAAATTATGCCCAGTTACTGATCGTGCTGCTTTAATAAGTGTTTCTGAGAACAATTTGTTGAGCTTTTTTAAGACAAACTTTGAATCTTTGATACAAAATGGCTGAATATTGTTTTATTCTGTTGTAAATACACCCTTCAGTGTTTCCCCTAGGTTGACTGCTTTAGTCTGGTGGCTGGGTTGGTGGGAGGGGGGTGCTACCACCACACCAAATTCTGTTCTCAATTTAATACTTTAAAGTTTCTTTAAATATTTATTACTAGTTTTAGTTGAGTGTAGTTTTTGTTTAGTAACTTTTCGAAATTCACATTAACCATTCTTCACATCGGCATGAATTAGATCCACCGCACAGCACTTATTTAAAAAGAAAATATGTCAGTTTTAAAGCTGGTTCGCCTGTTACTCCTGTTATTTCCTTTCAAGCAATGTAGCATTTAAAAGGCTATTTTTTTAAACAGAGACTGGCGCAGTGCTCACTCCCCTCCAGCAAACTTCACAGAGAACAATGAGGGCAAAACAGCATCCCCGATCTGTTTTAACTGAATATTATCTGGTTCAGCTCAGCTAAAAACACAAAAACACTGAATCCGTCAGCACGTTAGCGTGTCGTTCACTACTGCGCCTGTTTGTCACCGGTAGGCTACCGACAACGTTTCAACTGACTTTAGCACTGGACTGTCCTGCTGTTACAGACGGCTTAACTAACCACAGACGGTTGCCTCGTTCATGGACTCACGGCGGTACAGTTAATGGCAGTTCGTGCTGCAGAATGAATATATAGGGGAAACACAATGGATATTTGGTGAGGTTTTTTTCAGGCCTGGCGGAGTTTCCCGTTGGCCTTGTGGCCCAAAGGGCTGACATAATTATAGTGGAAAAACTGCCCTTGTTTGAAGCAAAGATATGTAAATTTAGTAATGCCTGCTTGTTTTACAGTATTTAAAGACTGTGTGAGAACATTACATACTTCTCATACTGATGATCATAATAGCAGTAATATTTAGCCTGAAGAGAGATACATAAAGAAAGAAAAATGTAATATTGCCAAAACCCTGACATTGTAGCATTTAAAATGATATTAAGTATGCTACTGCAACAAAGCATTTTAAATACAAAAGACAGCTGCTGCTAATGAGTGCAACTCTAACGAACTAGTTTCTATTAGAATAAGATCAGACAATCGCGCTGTGAACCACAAACAAACAGCAAAACAGGAGAACAAGCAAGGACTTTCAGTTAATGTAAAGTCGCAGGAAACTTGCAGCAAAGCTGAATTTTGGCAGGTTCTCAGTTATATGGACTTTGGAATATTGTCTGACGGGGTTACATTTCTCATGCAGTATTCCACGTCATGTCATTTCTACCTCTGGTTCTTTGTTTTTGCTTCCCATGTTTTGAGTCAATACCACACCGACGGCTTAAAGCATTTGTCCTTAGGCTGTGTTCAGACAGACAACAGCACTGCGTAAAAACAAACAGCCCCCCTCATACATTTCAATTAGGCTATTGCGGCAAACAATGTAAAAACATTGCAGCAACACAAGGCACTGTGTAGGCCAATCAAGTACATGTATTTGATGTAGATGACTTACTTTAATGTGAATGCAGAAATTCTACTGCATACCTGATGAACGACCAAATGATTTTCGATGTGACGACTTTCCGAAGCTGTCAAATCCAGTGTCATAATATTACAAACTGCTGTGCAATGACTCGGTGCCTGATAAACTCTTCAAACTCATAGATTTACTATCATGACCACCTCATATCATCAGTACCATAAACAACATGCCCCCACCAATGCAGCGGTTTTTGAGCTGAACACCCGGTTAGCCATCACACCTGCAGCCTTTGTTGTTTGCCAAGATTTACCTACTGCCAGTTTCTCTTGGTCATAGTTGTTAAGTGTTAAGACTCCAGAAGATTATTTTTTGGGGCATTTGAGGCCTTTATTTTCATAGGACAGATGGAGACATGAAATGGGAGAGAGAGGGGGAATACAGCAAATGGCCTCAGTTTGGAGTCGAACCCGCGGCCGCTGCGTCGAGGAGTGAACCTCTATATATGTGCGCCTGCTCTACCCACAGCTAACCAGGCCACCTATGTTTGTTTGTTTTTTTAATCTTTCAAACCTTTATCAGATGCAACTTTTTTATTTTGTTTTGGTTAAAAACAAACTACATCCTGCATTGTTTAAGTTGTGATGTAATGTGATGCAGGTAAATGATGTCTCATTTGTAATTAGCCTCACTGTCATTACCTCCAGCTTTAACAGACGCCACAGCTGTTAATGCTGCTGATAATGCAATGCTACTTCCATCAAAGTAGAAGGCCTTAGAATGTACATTAAAAAACATGTATATGCTGCTATATTGTCATAGATCATAACTAAAACTGAACAGAAAAATATATACTGTAAATCTGAAGATCCTAATTACACAGAAAAAGTGTGTGGTCTGTATGAGGTCATATTGCCATTTTAAACTAAAGTTGTTATCATATAAATTCTGTTTCCAGTGTATGCCTCTCAGTGGTGGGCTTAAGGTTGTAAGTGCAGTCTTCATTGCTAAGGCCAGTACAGCATGTTTCTCCTGTCATCGTATTGTGACAGACCACTTTTACAATGCAATCTTATGCAACTGTGCTTTCAGTCCTTTGTGCACATATTCACTGGCTCGGACTGGTTTGTGAGAAGTGAAGTATTTCATGAAACTGGGCCAAGACATTGCAGAAAGAGCAGTGAAGTAGCTACGGACCCTGAATTTGACTTTTCAACATCTGGTAATGCAGCCAGACGCATGCTAGGCCATTGGAGACACAACCCTCAAAGGGGTTTATAGATCTAAATGAATCTGACAACAAGCTGTGGATGCTGGGAGTCAACAAATTTTTTCAAGTCCACGTAATGAGGAAGGGAGCCAACGCAAAGTGCTTTGAACAAGGCCAAATGACACACCATGTCAAACGTTCACAAGTCAAAAGTTAATTGCAAACAAAGGAGCCTGTTTTGAATGTAAACGAAGAGCACGTTGGTTGTGTTTTTCTTAAAGATTAGAAAGGTGAGAGCTGATAACATACAGTGGGGGCCGACCTGGGCCTGCGCTGCTCTGGCCCTCAAAAGTTCATATTTCCATTCCCCAGTTCTACTGACAGCAGAAAATCGACAATTTCAGTCCGCTATGAAATTTAACATTTTAATCCTGAAACCACATTGGAAACCACTGGGCCTGCACTGATCTGTACTATGGATTTGGATTGGTTGAGGGTGAATGTTGTAGTTACTGTTGCCTATGTGAGGTCACTTAGGTCTATTCACAACTTCAACATCCCATTTAAATGTTTAATTTTCAGATGTACTGCAGTTGGCCTACATTTCAGCCAACCAAAAAATTTGTAATTGTTACTGATACCATAAATGTTTGACTGTTCAATTAAGGCTAATGCCACATTTTACATCCGAGTCAATGTTTTCCTCTGTCAGTGTTTGGTGCAACAGTGTCCTAGTTTGTATTACTGTCTCTGGAAGTATTTTCACCTTTGTATTGCAGGTCCCAAAATACCTTACTGGCTCTATATTAAACCTTGTTGATCCACTCCCTCTGTCACTCCTATTAGAGGTCTTCCGTCCCCTTCCAGCTTATATGGTCTCATGTGTTTTTTAGCAGGGAGTGAATAAAGAGAATGCAACCAACTGTGTTGGTGTTTTAAAGTTCAGTCAGCTCAATGTCAGGATATTCCAGAGTATATTTTCCAGAAACGTAACTGGACTGGCAGATAATGGGCGTAGATAGTAACATAATTTACATCACAAAACATATCCAAACATTATCTTTAAGGAATCTTAAAATTAAAATAAAATCCTTATAAAGTACATTTTCATCCAACAATTAGCTAAGCTGTACGTACACAGATAGTAGATTAATTTTTGCTGATCTCAAAATCTGCCATATTATCCGTGCCGCTTTGTCCCCCTCACTGTGTGATCCAGTTTAACTCTGTAAAAATAACAGGAGCGGCATCGCAGGCATTCTCTTCCATCATGGTGATATCAAATGGGCATCTCACTTTGACAACATTTCAGAGCTAAATTTGGCCCAAGGGAGAGTCCACACAGATGTTCCACCTTCAGGGAAACCAGGAGAGAGAAAAGTTACTGTCCATGCTTTTACATTGTAATGAGTCAAAAATGATTCAGTGTTGTGCAAGTTCATTCTAAACATAATTCTCCTTGAAATACTGTGCTCCATCTAATCATATGATTAATATCTATAAAGTACAGCAATATGGGAAATATGTTGATATACATTCCCTACTGAAGGGAGCTGGAATTGTCGCTCTCTACACTATTTAGGAAAAGTGTTGAAAATCTGTCCCAGTAGTTTCACTGTTTTTCTTGGAAGAGAGGATGCCCCTTATGACCCTATCAGCAGTAATTGAGCTTTATGTGGACATGAAATTGGACTTGACAATAGCTGCTATGTAGTGTATTTATTGTCCTTGCCAAGTGACATCATACACATTTGTTACTGGGAGAATCCAGCTATAAATCTCACATACAGTATGTTTCTATAGCATTGACAAAGGAAAATACTCCCACAAACAGACTAAAGTAAATTATCTTCTTACAGCAAGATCATTATATTGTACATACAATAAATGTAATGTAGTGTATTTCTCAAGCATACAGGGGCACACTGATATTGACGCCCATGTTAAATGAGCAAATGCATAATCCTTAAATTTTATTTAGCCAACTCACATGCAGTGGATTTATTATGGTCATACAAAACTGATATTTGGCATCAAGATGCTGATTCACTCCCGACAACCATACACCAAGATCAGCACAGCAGACTGTGGAGTGGTGATAAATACTTCCCATAAGAGCCACATTAGAGTCTGATACCAGCTAGTATGTGAAATCTATTTTATATAGGCCATATGCCTACTTTCCGTGCCTGGCACGAGAGACCATGAAGGGAATAAATTATGTTGTGAACTGAGGGGAGTAGCTAAATCCACCAACAACCCACTTGATGGCTATGCAGGCTTTGCATATTAAACTGCAAAAAGATAATGGCGTGAGCAGACAATGTCGTCTTGTGAAATGGCATTCATGTACATGTATAAAACATTATGGCTGTTGACTTGAGTGTTGCAGATGCATAAACTAAGTACAGGAGCTCAAGCAGGTTAGCCGTAATAATATGAAAGAGTAAAGCAATTGGTTGTCACCCCAACACATTGGTTTGACTTGAAACAGTTTACTATTGCCAGGCTGAGTATGAAGTGTGGAGATGACCTCAGTACAATGTGTTTACCCTGCAGCCTCTATTATACAGAAACAATGTGTGCAAGAAACAGTTATGTTTACCTTCCTAAAGCCAATATACAGTATCAGGCTCTACTATAGACCTTGCAGGGAGATAGCCTAATAGAAAAAAACACAAAAACAACTCAGAGGGGAAAAATACGTGGCAAAACCAATCCGCCCAACACACAAAACACTCAAACGTGAGAATTTTCAGAATATAAGGATACTAATTGACTGTGCAAAACAACAACAACAACAACAACAACCACAAAGTAGGCCCAAAAGGTAGATGAAAGCAGCATAAAAACAGAAATCAGCAAAACAACACTGCTCATAAACAAATCTGCAGAGAAACAGGCCAGCAGCATCAACAATGTATGTCATTAACATTGCCAGGCACAGAAACAGCAGAGCAGAATTAAGACATTACTGAACATTAGCATGTTAGCAAATGCAGCACGTACCTTGGTAAAGTGAAGCAGTCTCAGCGAAGTAAAACATCTTTGGTTACATCATAGCTGACAGGAAAACTGCTTCGGGCTTGAAATGGCGTTTAAAGTCCACAGCTGATGAATGACTGGTGAAGTTGTTGAATTCCAGCAGAAGCAGACGAAAGGATGGGATAATTTGTATAGCTTAACTACTCCACTAAACCAAAAACAGGACTCATGTTAGGATGTAAGCTTCTAAATGAAGTACGACATTTGCAACAAGTGGATTAGGAAGAGTTGTTAGCAAACGAGCAGTGTTAGCAGCAGGCTAGATCAAACATCAAACCAGTGGGCAGGGCACTGACACTTTAAATAGCCCGCCCTATCACAAAGGTGTGTGCTTGATTTGTGTTTGGTATGTCATAGTCATAATAATAATAATAATACCTAAAATACTTTTATATAGATTTTTTCAAAACATATAGTGCTTTAAATGGTAGGACCAGGATTGAAACATTTCAGGACAAGTAGAAATACCAGACAATTAAAACAATACCAAAATAAAATGCCCAACATAATATAAGATAAAAGCAATAACAGACAAGTGTACGTCTGCCTGAACTAGCTCAAAATCACTCTATTTGGACATGGATGGCCTCTCAAATAATGTCACCTCCCTGGCAGTTTTCCATGACCCAGTCATTGCAGTCTTTCAGTTTCATAGCTGTTAGCTGATTATTAACTCACTGGGTGGTCATCAGGGGACTAAATCCAACTACATGAAATATCTCATACTGTCATAATTACACAGCTCATTCTTGTAAGGATCAATCTTGTGGGCTACACATTTGAACAGACCAATTTAAACAGACCAATGGACAGACATAACACACCTATGTGAGAATTGTTTTTTTATACTGGAGGCAGATGTTTTAGGAGATTAGTCCAACACTGTATGAAACCTTCAGGGACACACTTGGCAAAGATCCCAGGCCTCAAGAGTTCATTAATTCATGGTGCTGGTGAGCTCAGTGGGCTGGCAGCATGGCATTACTACATAAAAACTCTTTTTTTTAGTGGGTCAACTGGGTCAAAGTGTTTGTGTGTCTGTATGGGACATAATTTCCCACCTGCGAGGCTTTCCCACACAAGTATGCTCCAAATCATCATTTTAGCATTTCATTTTTCTTACAAACCCTACTGGCTATGGCCAAATGTTGTAAATGTCCTGAACATCTCTTATAATTAAGGACACAAAGAGATACAATGAAACTTAATTAAAATACTCTCTGTCTACACCACATATTTGTTGTTATCATGTTTACCCTGTATTTTATGTCTTTTTTGCTGTTACCCTGACAGTGATGCACTCCGGAGGTCAGCGAACAATTCATGTTTCAACAAGGAGCATGAAACCGCGCTCTGGCACTGAGAGCAAACACTTGAGCACCCGTCAACAGTCATCGACAGCGATTTTCATTACTGCTGCTCGCCACTTGAGCGTGAGTGTATGGAGTATGATTATGGCACCAATGGTCCACTGGGAACATGCCACATAAAAGCATCTGCTGATGGTGGTGGAGTGGTGTAATCATAATGATGGCTCTTGGCTTTATATAGTCCAGGAGAAGCGGCAGGGTGGCAGAGTGAGTATTTTGTCCTTAAACAAGATACTAAGTCCCTATCAATACAGATGGGATTTTAAAATACAAAGGGGAATTGCATCCACTGTGCAAAAGGAAAGTATTTAAATATGTGTCCCACTTTATGTTGAAAATAGTTTTTGAACATACCAAAATTTGTCTAAACAGGTACTTGCAACTAAAGTGACATATTCAGTATGTACACATTCATTTAGAAAATATGAATTCAGCGTTTTAACAACAATAAAACTGAGTACCTCCACAACAAAACAAAAATCACAAAAGGAAGTTGCACTGAAAGAGACATTTATTGTAAGTTTTGCCTTCAAACTCATCCAAGAGTAGTTACAATATTTTAAACAGTCTCCTGTCTTCAGCATGTACCCTTTATATTTCGGCTGCACACTTTAAAATTTCACATTTCAAGTGTCACAAATTTAAACAGATTTATTACAGACCATGGAGTGAGATGCAAAACTGAATCTTTAGAGTAGACTGTGGTTATTAAAAATATAATAAAGTGGCCGGTTAGCTCAGTGGGTAGAGCAGGCGCACATATACTGAGAGGTTTATACCTCGACGCAGAGGTCCAGCGTTTGAATCCGACCTGTGACAATTTCCTGTGTGTCTTCTCCCTTTCTCACCTAGCTGTCCTTTCAAAAATTAAAGGTGGAAAAGCCCCAAAAATTATCTTTGAAAATATAATAAAAATTTGCAATATCCTGTAGTAACGCACTATGCCATTACATTACCCTTTTCTACTTTTTCACAAGTAGGTTTGCCATTGTTACTTGGCTGCTGTTTTAATAATACTAATCATTGAACAATCAACAGTTGTGTTATAAATTACATTTTCTGAAGGCATCTATGTATCAAATTGAATCCATCAAAATTGAACAGAGTTGCCACTAAACTTGACATTAATACTGTAGGTGCAGTACATTCCAAATTGGTGTGTTTAACTATTGTGATGTACTAAAAGGCACTTTATTATCACAATTTATTATTACAAGTAGAGTGAAGAGTTGTCAGTATAATGTCACTTACAGTAGATCCTGGTGTACAGTAGACGTTGTAGTCACCAATAATGTAAGAACAATCAAGTAACATAACTTGACAAAATAAAGTAAACAAGTCCCCCTTAAGTGGTTTCAAATGAAATAAACCTGTTAATGTAATAAAATGTGGGCTGATGTTGCATTATGTTCTCATCATCAACGACTAAGTGTTGTAATGTGTCAATCATTAAGTTTTACATCGATAATAGGATTATATATTACGTATTATGTACAGGCTTTTTTACGATTTAGAACCAGGCACATTTGTTTCTGACGGGTTATTACATTATCGGTTAGTTTTTTTACATTATACTTTACAACAAGGTGATGCTGGCATCTTTAGTTTGATAAAATAGAGATGAGGGAAAGAAATGTCAGAACTAAACCAGTTACAGAAGAATCAACACAATGAACAGACACAGTCAAAGGCAAAGCAAGTGATTTTGTACATACAAAGTAAAATAATAGCTTGCTTTGTACAATATGTCTGTGCTTGTCTGTTCATTTTGTCACCTATTTCCAAATGCTTCTCTGTGGGCTTGTCTGTGTATTTAGAACTACTGTAACATCATGTATTACAACTATAGTTAAGTTGCCTGTGCCGGTTTATTCTCTGTATGACTATGGCAACATCTGCCTCTTTCATTTTTGTTTGGTGTTTGACTTATATGTTAACACACTGTAGTGCAATCAGCAGAAATGAGTGATGCCATGACAGGCCTAACTGTGACCAGTGATGATCCCATTTACATTTCAATGTTGCAGGGGCAGCAGTTGCCCTAGTGATGTAGTGCTGGGGTGTCATGCCATAGTAACAACTGTTAAACTGCAGAGGCGTTGTATACAGTGCAGGCACTTTGAAGCGGTAAATCACAGCTTTTTTTTTCTTCTTTTCTTCGTTTAAATCTGCCCCACTGGATGTCTGCGGGGCACTAAGAGGTTGACATAGGACACAGAGGTTCCCATCCCAAATACCCAATTGGATCTTTTGTTACACATAAATAATTTAAGAGGGGTAAAGGATCATATCAGTGAACATATTCTACAAGAAACGTCCTTAATGTACATATTGTTGTAGTGTTTTCTGTTGTCAGTAACACACTGGTTAAAACTCATCTGACAGTAGTTAGAGAAGTATTAAAAACATGCTTTTTTCATGATTTAATTAAATTTATTATTGTGATGGAGCAGAGGAGTGCCTCTATTGAATTCCTAATTTGATTTTTGCACCAAATATATGCAGCCAGGCTTTGTGGGATACACAAAAACTTCAATTTGCCCAGTGCTAACATCACGGCTAATGAACGACCCTGTGCAATTGTTGCAAATGGTATTCACTAAATGTGCTCTTGGAAAAACTGACTGCTGGAACAGTGTGGGAGAGCATCTTTAGAGTGATATTGCCATGTTGATACAACCTCAGCCAACATAAACAGTGACAATGCAGCAAGTGGACGGTAATGCTGAAGACAGGAGAGCAAACACTTTTTGTCTGAGGGTTTGGAGTGGTATTGGTGTGTGTATATTTGTGTCTGTGTGTGTGCGTGAGTGTATGTGTGTGTGTGTGTGAGAGATGGGGTCAGATTCGAGTCAGCTGGTGCCAAAAACTGGACGGCATGAAGCTTTCCATCTTGTCTGCGAAGAAACCCAGGGGTGCAAAGAGTGTGCTGAAGAACTGAAAGAGAGTGAGAAAAAAAGCAGAATGAGCCTTCAGTTGAATGCCAGTAAAACCTCCTCCCACCAGTTGTTAGTTAATGTTGAAGTAAAACACATAAAATACAATGTTATGGAACTTATATATTCTGTCTCAAAGCCGAAGGTAAAACATTTACAAAAATATGATTCAAAAGGAACAAAGAAGAATGATTAAGAAAAGAATAAAGAGAAAGTATTGTCCTGAATAGAATAAGTTACATTTAAATGAATACTTTACTGCACCATAAAGCGAAGTTTGGTGTGTTTATAAGGACATATATTTGACCGCTTAGCCTGTTTTCCTTTCTGGAAACGAGACAGGTGTGACATTAGGAGTGTCACCTGAACAATAGCCTTGCTCAAAAGCAAGGCTATTGTTCAGGTGAAGGATGCAGTACAGATGCAAATCGCATTTGAGTTGCAACAGGGCGAGCCACAGCTAAATATTTTGAAATCCAAAAGCTTCCCAAAGTATAGGGAAGACAAAAAGCATTATTAAAGTATTAACTATTAAACATTTTTTAAATGTTTGTAGAAACAGTGCTGACAGTTTAATATACTTATCCGATTTGAAGATAAACTTTATATTATCCATGATTTATATGGCAACACTTTTATACATCAAATCGATCACGTTCATTCCTTTCAGTTTCTCTTTTGGTCTCTAAGTAGTGAAAAATAAACAAAGGGAAAGGAAATAAATGCTTTAATTGTGTAAGGAATCGTTGAATGACAAAATTTGCAAAAAAAAACTGATGATGGTGTATGAATTAACACTAAGAGCAAAGACCCTTGTATGATAATTATGAAAAATATACTGTACTGCTGCTGTCATAGTATAACTATAATATGACCATCACAAACAATGTATATTTTAATTCTATGTGTGTACTTTTGGCCGTTATCACACATCTTTATCCTGTCCCTGAGCAAATGGTCACATAAGCCAATAGCAGGTGTGTAACTGCATAAACCAATAGGATAACTTGATGCTGTGGCATTCACACCATTTAACTGTTAGATTATACAGCAAATATTATCTAATCTAAATAGTACATTAATTTAATTTAGTATAACAAGTCAAGTAAGCAAAAAGTATTTTAGCAGCATATTTTAACATTTTTATGTTCTGCTGTCAGTTATAAAACAGCAGCAATAACAAATCTACCAAAACTTAGAAGTACTCATACTTAGAACCTAGAAGGAGCAACTCAAACACTCATTTTTATGAGCAGGGCATATATAGACTTAGATCTAAGATTAAGATCTAGGATATTAGGTATGCGTATGATAGAGCATTTAAAATGCACGTTACTAGTAGCTAGTAACAGTGAAATGTCCTCTAAAATATTACAATACGGTTTCTCTCTGAAACTACTTGAGGTGAGCTTGATACACTTGACACTTTAATAGTCTCATAAGTGGACGTATCAGCCTGGCCAGACAAGTGCAAATCAAGTACCCCTCTAAACCCAACATATTCAAATGACTATGCTATACATGTCTGGTGTCCATAAATAAAGGAAAGGCAGACTGTCACCATCAACCCTGTCTGGCCTTGCTTGGATGTTCTGTTCAAGAGCAGCAGATTCAGAGAAATCTGTTTTTCCTCAGAAGGCAGTGAGGACCTCTGTGTTCCTCTCTCAATGGTTTTCATGCACTCCATCTGAACATTACACAAACCAGGCTCGCCAGGGCTGCTGTATAAATCCTATCTGCCCCCAATCTTTCCCATAACAGAAGAGCACTAGATGTCCTCTGTGGTCTTGTTTTTGCTACAAGTCTATGTAAAGGCATGCCCTAATAAACAGGGCGCCCATAAACAAAGGATTAGCCAAATTAAGGATTTACTAAACTGGCTAAAACAGATAACGCAACACTTCTATAATAAATAAACAGCAAAAGGAAGCCATGCACGCACTCAAAGTTTCTGAAGCTTTAAGGCAGTAAGCTACACTGTTATGTTTGCTATGGCGCTAAGTTTGCATTATTCAGCTGTGGTCACTGATAGCTTAAATTGGGCAACAGCTTGTTTTGACGGGAAGCAGATTTTATAGGCCTACGACTCTCATGAGCTTCTAGTGATACTGACAGTGATGGAAGGCAGCAATTACCACAGGGGTTAAAACGTTCAGGTTACAAACAACATCTAATTCAAATGGAAAAAGTCTCCTTGGCTGTATGTCTGTCCTTCGATTTTCTCGACAACCGTTCATCCAATTGATTTCAAACTTGGTCGGGTGTATTGCTGAGGACCCAAGGAAGGGCAGTGTCGAATGTGAACTCTTGAGATCTACGGGACATATTTGTTGTTGTTTTTTTTTTATTGAGAGGGGGCCACCATTAACTTTTACACCACCGAACAACATGCTGGGTACTGTTCGCTGTCCGTCACTCGCTACATTACATTCAAGAACAGCTGAAGGAAGAGAGACTGAAGAGACAGGAGATGTTACATTGTAGCGATGTAACTTTCGGAATGAACACTTTTGTTCCTGGAAATAGCCTGGTCCCAAAAAGCTAGCTGTTAGCGAATTATGCGTATAGTCTAGCATTGCTAGGAGACACAACTATGTCATGGCAGGTGTCTTGCTCAGGACCCAAGGAAGCGCCGTGTCGAGTGTAAAGTTGTTTGGGTCAGCTGTTCTTGAGAAAGCTGAAAGCAGCAATAACAGAGGCCAAGTGATCAGCCCGTTCTGACCAGGCATGTTTTGAATAGACTATTTGATTTAGCATCTATACATTTTACAACAGCAACTTTTGTAATGAAATTGAGACGTGTGAGTTGAAGTACTTACTGCTTTGGCAAAAACACCCATGAGCTCAGGGAACTGATGTGTGAGCATGGCCAGCATGGCAGTGAAGGAGCAAAGGCCTGCTGTGAAGAGGATGAAGAAGGGAAGCTCTTTCTTTGGGTACACAGACACCTCGTGGAAAGCTGGAGCAAAAATGAGAACGGTCAGCAAAAAGGGAACAAGACAGGCATAATCAGTGCAGAAAAGAAAATATGAAGCATTTTGAAGAGACATGGGGTTTAAATAGTGAGAGGATGACTAATTACACAATCAAATTGGGAGCAACTAGGCACATTAAAGCTGGGGTTAGCACTTTATTTTTGGCGTCATCGGGCACAAAAATCATAATAATCTTTCAGCATATTGAAATTCAATAGACTTCTGCACCTCCTTCTTAGCTCCGTTTTCAGGCTTTAGAAAATCTAGCCTTCAAGGCAGACTTTGGCCAATCACAGGTCATTTCAGAAAGAGAGAATGTTTCTATTGGCTGTTCTGCAAATGCAATTGTGTGGGCATGTTCCTTCAGTAAAAGCTGTGTTTACAGTAGCCAAAGACTCAGGGCTGCAGCTAAACTATTAGTTAAGAGACTTTATTGTCATTCATCTCTAAACAGTACATAGAGGAACGAAATTGTGTAAAACTGCAGTCCTGTTTATTTTCCAGGGAGCGGACATTTGCTGTGAAAACAGTCTGGAGAGCTGGTCTGGTGAGGTTAGCCTTTAGCCTAGCACAGACATGCATGAAAAAAAAGCATGCTCTTGTGGGAATTGTCGGTTCTCCGAGTGTGGTCTAGACCTACTACTCTATCTGTAAAGTGTCCTGAGATAACATCTGTTATTAAGGGTGTCACTGAAATTAAGTCACAATCTCGAATTTCGAATAAAAAAATGGAATCGTCAATGCTGCCACGCCCCCACGTCACGTCCGGTCGGCTTGTCAAGCAGAAAAAAACAGGTGCTGCAAGTCAACCTCCTCTAGTTTAGCTACAGCCAGTCAAAACGTAGCATGGCAACTGCAGATGCAGGAGACCCATCGACAGAACTTGAACCCCCTCCTCTTTCACTGAAGTCGCCGGTGTGGAAGTATTTTGGATTTCCAGTGAGTTATGTTGACAATCTTCGACAAATCGCTGTCTGCTCAGCTGCTAAGACCGCTGTGCTGGCTCGATGGTGTTTTAAGCCCCCAACCAAGCCTTCAAGGCAGCGCTGCGTCCGTCGTCTTCAAGGCACCTAACCTTAACCATAACCATTGCCTAATCCTAGTGCCTTCCAGGCAGCGCTGCCTGGAAGATGACGTTGGGGGCTTAAAACACCAAACACCGCCGTGCTGCGAAGCGTCTGGCCTCATTAATTGTCGGCAAACTTTTTTTTTTCTTTTTACTTTATTGACAAATTGTCAAGTTTCCAATTGACTAGATATAAGTTATTGTTACATTTTAATAATTACATTTTATAAATATTTAATGTTAATAAATGTTTTAAATTTGACAATGTAGTGTGGTACATTGCGAACAACGGTCAGATATTATACTGCATAAAAGTCTAGTCTAAAAATGGCACAGCAACCTGTGCTTTAAAAAATAAGAATAAATGTAAAAATCGAGACTCGAATCAAACCATGACCTTAGAATAGAAGATGTAATTGAATTGAGGATTTGGAGAATCGTGACACCCCTATCTGTTATGATTTGACACTATAAATAAAATTGGATTGAATCTCTTATGGCAGGGCTTTACAAAAAAAAGGGGCCATTCTTATAGAATTGCTCCGGGATGAAATGAATGAGCAGTACTCGTAAACGTTACTATATGAAGCCGGTGCATGCCCGTGCTCTGTGCCTGATGGGAGGAGCTGGACCGAGCGGCAAGAGGGAAAGAGCTGCAGGAGGATGTCTCACTCGATTTCAAATTCTACCTCCCACAGCTCTAATGGACTAATGTATGTAAGCTTTGGCTGTTGTACTTACAGGGCAGCAGTTCCCTATCTGCTGTTTCTGTGCATCCTGGGTAGGGGTAAAACAGGTGACCCTTCTCCAGTGGGTAGGGAATTATCCTAAAGGCTGTAAAGACACACAGAGGCACAAATAGGAAATAGAATTAAGATGAATAACAGAACAAGTAGGACTTTAACACCATTTTCAGTAAATGATTTAAGTAGCAAAATATTATACAGAGTGACAATATACTAACAGCCTAAAAATTACAATAACATTCTTTCTGTGCTTCGTGTGAGCAATGATCTCATCCTTGTATAATCACAAGTAAAGTATTTGTGGGTGTGCATACATGACCTATGACACAACAATTAAAAAATGACAAGCAGCATACAAGGAAGATTCGCTATTGAAGTACTGTATAATAGTGACTTCTGAACATACACAGAATGGAGGACTATTCAGTTTTAACAGAACCAAAGAAATAAAGTAAGAATTTCAACAAACAAATCATTTACATAAAACAACTTGATATACAAAGCAGTGGTATTCAATAGAATAAGTAATATTGATACTTACTGCCCTCCCAGGTGCAATGTAGTAGGTTTAAGGCTCCCTCTGCCCTCTTCCAGTGCTGCAGGTGGAAGAAAGCATATGCCACTGCCTCGCTGTCACCCCTCTTCAAGATGTGCTCTGGAGGCAGGATCAGGCTCTTCATCTCTAATAAGTACTGCAGACAGGAAGAGGAAGAAATACAAGACTTCAGGTAAGAATACAGTACAATGCCTTAATGCGTTTTGGCTCCTGAACATGGTAATGCATAGCAGAAGTGTCTAGTATAGGTGCACATTATACTGCTGTAAAAACCTGTGATAATGTGCAGTGCCTTTTGAATGCTTGTTTGGTATAACTGATTTCTCAGCTTAATAATAAAAAAAATAAATCAGCAGTCAGCTACAGTGGTATCAATATGTTTCTTTGTGAAATTCTATTTGCTTCAGCATAGTTCAGTCTAAGTGGCTCTTGCCAACAGTGCCTCATTCATATACTGTAACCACAGTCAGGTGCTCACACCACTTGAAGTCACATAAGCCAATTGTATAATACATTTCCAGCAAAATGGCAGTGGGCAGATGTAAAATTGTTGGTAACACCTTGGCTGGCCCAGACACGTGTGGGCTGAGATGAATACCATGTAATTTGCAACGTTCACCATTTGCACTCATTTGGAGACATTTGATGTCATCCCGCTCCTTCTCTCTACAGCCTTTTATTGCATAAATGCAAAATGCTGGCAAAAGATTTAAGATTCAGCAAGCAAAAGAGACTCAAATGCTTTTCTAAGGCAACCAAACCACAACTAAAATACTAGTGTATATTTGCATTCTTACGTTCAACAGGTGGTGAGAAAGAGGCAAATCAAATGGAATGTCGCTTTGTTGTGCTGGAGACTTCTAAATTCTGCTGATGTAAGTTTTTTTTATTTATTTGTAAAAGGTCTGCCCCCTTTTGGTCAAAAATCAATTCATGCAGCTTTAATGGTTTAATTCACATCTTCTCCTGTTTCTCAGTCACCACTTAACTTATTCTATTGTGCAATTCCCTCTGGTTAACTCCCTGCAGACGGAAAACATGTTTTCTTCATGTGAGGTATTTGTTCACAGCCTTATTTTGCAATTGTTCAAGAAGGGAGGGAAAAGCTACACAAAGCTCTCCGAGTGTGTGTTATTGTTACAGTACAGTACATTCATTCCATGAACGTGTAACATCCCCCGCTCACCCCTCCTCTCTTCCCCTACTGTGTAAGTTTGCACCAGTGAGTCAGTCGGTTCACTGTGCTGACAAAGGCCCACATTCCAGAGTTATAACCTATAGAACAGGTATGCTTTCTGAAATAACAGAAAACAAGCATCTACAAATAACGCATAGATAAGTCATTAACGGGAGCATGTTGACTTTGATGAGCATGCTACTCTATGTACTTTGTCTGTGGTTCCCAGTGTGTTAAACAAAATCCATGTGCAAGGCTTGGGCCCCCTGGGCTGGATTCCCAGGCGGCCAGCTTCACAGCGCTCTGGATCTCAGACTGACACTTTGGGAAGGTTACCCCACAGCTAATCCTGTCTAATCCCTTCCATGGTCACAAGCTCAGCCAGACCATGCTGCTTCACCCATCTCCCCCCTGCCTTACCCTCTTTCTCCACTCTCACCCTTATGATCACAGCCTGCACAGGCTCTACAACCTGGCTCATCCCTGTCTTCCTCCAACCCTCTTCCATGCTCTTTTAGCTTGCAAGATAAGAGCCTGGGTCCCCTGGTAATCTGTTTCGCTTATTTGGCAATGTCAGTCATGTCAATATTATCAATCTGCTTCCTCTACCTCTAGTACACTGCTGTACTAGCCATATTCATAAAATATTTTATAGTATTATGTTCTATGCAGACCTGCAGTTTGCCAGGCCCGCCTCACCCCTCTGTTGTCTGTTCCTCACTCATCACCTCCTGAATCTCTCACCCTCATGGGTAAAAGCTCAATCAAGCACGCAGCCACCCAACAGGCGTGAACACTTCTCCTCACTTCACTCAAGCATTCCCGAAGACCGTCCTGTCTCCTGGCCTCTTCTCTTTCGAACCTGACACAGTCTGTAGTCATTACAAGGATCGGCAGCTAGAGACAACCAGAAGCTGCTGGTTTGACCTTCTCACTTATCCTGTCTGACTTACTTAAAATCAGCTCTCTGCTGCTCCAGCCAAGACATTTGACTGTCCGCCTTTATCCTCTTCACCATTTCGGTCTCCTTTCTTCCGAGCACAAACCTTTAACCATCCTCTACTCCCTCGGCACCAGTGTGGAGGCAGCCAGCCAGCTCAAGAGGAAACCTACCACTTCTCTGTTGCAGAGCACAACTACTACAGTAACTGAAAAAATGACATACATTTATTCGGTACAACAATTAAGGACATGCATGAAGACTCACATGATTAGTAGGAAGGTGATCTTAATTTGGGGCCCTATGTTAAAGTTCGGATTTGATAATCTGTAAGCGAGCCAATTTGTTATTCTGGATAAACATGGATATTTTACAGTTTTACACATATTTCTACCTCCCTATTAGTCTGTTGCTAATAATGATTGGCCAGTATATGGCACACTTGTAGGTCTGGGTCCTCTATGCTTTAAGATTAACCATTTAGAGAGGCTGGCTGCTCAGCTGTCCTTCCTCACATGCCACGGCATTAGACCTGGTGACACCTCAGTCCTCTTGTGCTGGCCGACCCCCCCCCCCCCCCACTCTCTCGTCCCCCTTTGCTTCTCCACTCCCTGTCGTCTCTTTGATGAAGGGGTTGAGTTTCATGTGTTCTCCTTTTATCCCTGGGCAGTCATAAGCCCAGAGCATAACTCATAAACCGCCTTCTGATTCTAATCTGCAGCACTTTGCTTCTCACAATGGGACACACAGGCAACAATGACATCAGCCTTGTAGTTGCTCTATAAAGGTCGGACAATCATACACGTGTACAGTGAAAGAACAAAATAAATTAATAAAAACAAACAAAACAGGTGTTGCAGATTAAGAATGGCATGCAGTCAGTAAACAACGCTACTAGCTACGCCAAGCTCTACTGAGGACAGTGGCAGACAACTTATAGCATTTAACACAAAGTGGGCCAGGATGAGGCAATTCCTAACTACCCCCTTTGCCTTGCCTGAATCAAACCTTATCCATCTTAATTCAGAACAAACTCAGGACTGCTGCTCTGTCTCAATTTACAAACCAAAAAGCCAATTTCAGAGGTAAACTAAGCAACGGTCTGCATTTCTGAGCCTCGACAGGCTGAGAACATGTCAACCAGAATGGGGTGAGATGAGAAACCGCCTTCCAAAGTGGAGTAAACTAGCAAGGTAGATGGGATCGGGTCCCCCAGACTGCTTCAAAGTGAACATGTATGGACCAAAGTGGTGGTAAATGTAAATGTACAACAGATTCAGATAGCAGGAACACTTGATCAGTTGTCTAAGCATCTGACAAACTGTCAGTTCCTTAACCACTGGCTGGGGGAAAGGCTGATTGGAATGGACAGACAGATGGAGGAAAGGGTGAAAGAGGAGGAGGATTAATAGAGAAGGACAAGAAGATGAGGAGGAGAGGAAAATAGAAGAGAGGAGGAGGTAAATAGGGGCAAGATTGAGAACTACTGAATGAAAGGTGGGTTGTGTGGGAGGTGGGTGGGACTGAAGCATGTGTGTGTAGATGTGGGTTTAGTGTGTGTATAGCTTTTTGAGCAGTTTGAATAAGCTCATGTGATGTAGCCCAGTATAATATGTAACTTCGGCAGAGGCAACCGGTTCACGCCTTGCCGTCGTCCATTAATACCTGACAATGGACACCTCGAAGGGCATTAACCCGCTTATACCATGGTCACTTGCTAAATAACATATTTTTAAAACATTAGTTTATATTTTAATTTGTTTTACAATTGAAATCCCTGGTTACGCCTGAAGGTAGGACTAATAGCTAGAACAATCATTCCCATCCTATAAGGTTCTTATGCAATGCAAACGTTCACTCCTCCAGGAAATAGGAAAGACCTTAGATACGACTTGCCTCCCTTTAGCAACGGGAGATGTTTATAGTCCGCTCAGCTCGTAGAACCCTTCAGCATAGCTACGAGCCAGAAAGCTAACGCTATGCTAGCAAGATCCAAAGTCAATAACATTGTGTACAGTTGGCAATCAGTAAAAATCATTCGACAGTATGTTGAACAACAAGACAAGCTAGCTATCCAGGCATGTCACGTCCCCAAAACAAAACGACTTTTACGAAAATTTTTATCTGCAATGTGTAACGTTACTGTCGGCCACAGCCTGAAGAAGCGACCTGAACAGCGAACGGGATGTGAGATAACGTTATTCGCTCTGAAACAAACATAGACAGTAATATTAATGGACAAAGCAACAGCGTAGACATCCACTGAGACCAGTGAAGTCTATTAGAAGCACTTTTCCGGTGAGGGTTGAGCGTTACTGCGCAGCCTCAAACTGAGCTTGACGACGTAGATGTGACGTGAGCAACCTGTCTGAAAGTTGTAAGTCTTCTGGTAGCTGTGCCAAGAGAAATCAAACTCTTCCGAATCTTGCAGAGACGGAGAGCGTAGGTATATGTAAGGAGATAACATATGCACAGGCTAATTATTGCTAACTAAAATGCTAGTTAACATTAGTAATTAAACTTAAATAGCTAATGTAAGTCAAAACTGCCTGCGAGCTTCTCCTGACTATACGGTAATTTGTCTACTATGCGACAGAAAGTCACGTGGTTATGACACATTCATTAGCCTATTTTTACAAAAACGGCTGCTACGGAGCCATAACGTGAGATACAAGGTAATGGAGCCTTTTATACATTGTCATGTTTCTTAAGAAATAAACAATGGACAAATAGAGTCTTTAAACGCTTCAGATGTAAAGTTATTTGCTGTCAAATTGACGCCAAAATGAATGGCAGTCAATGGAATGCTAACGGCAGGTGATGGCTTGTTAGCATCAAAATGGCGCCATAGGAGGTACGCTTTGCGGATGCTCGCTTACCCCCTTGGAAACAAAGTCAGTTCAGAGGGGCAGTATAACTTACTTTTTGCAGCTTGTGTGTTAGCGCCATCCTGTGGTGTTCAGAGGATGAGTTGGAAATAACAGATTCACGTTTCCTTTTTGTTTTAATGTAGCGCATTCATTTAGAACAGTAAACAGTCAGTTTCACCGGAACTTCTTTAGTAGGTGTCCTACATAACTTTGTATGGACACCCTGCAGCCAATCAGAATTGAGTATTCACCCAGACCATGGTATAATCATCTATAATCTCCTTGGCATGCTTGATAACACAGGCACACACTTGACCTAACATCGTTCCTTCATTCACTTCCACTTTCCATTGTTTTTTTTCTTGACTTTTACTTGATGTTACAAAATGCCCTATTAAAACTCGCACATACACACACATTCACACCTGGAAGCTACCTGATACAACCACAGTGTGTGGGTTAAAGGCACAATCCGATTTCAACCATGGCAACTGGTACATCAATGATGATGGTTGAGAAATAAAAACATACACACCGACTCAGATTTGCCAAAGCTGCACTACTCAGTTCAGTTCAGTATAGCGCCGGTCTAGCTAGATCCGGTGTGGTGTTGTAGTTTTTCTAACGTTACTCGTTGTTGCAACAGCATGTGAAAAAAACTACAAAGTTTGCTAGGCCAAAAAGAACATTAATCTTGCGATAAAAAAATGTACGCCGTTAAAATGGGTTTGCGTTAACGCCGTTAATAACGCGTTTAACTGACAGCACTAATGAATATATATAGTATAGTATTCATTAGGTTAAGCCTTACATAATGGTATTAGGTTAGTGTCTACAATATTAAGGAAACTAGAGTCAAATCTACACAAAAGTACAGAATTAGGCTCTAGGGAACTTTTGGACAAAAAGCCCTTTGCAGATCCTACTTAAGGGGGCAACAGGCCAGCTCATGTCTAAAAAGGCCACAGTCACAGGTGCACTCATCATGCCAGACAGACAACACAAAGCAACACCCCCCACCACCGTTACATTTTCACATCCAACGGGTCAAATAGGTAACACAACTCTGTTATGAGGCTTGAATAAGTACCAGATGCCAGTGAAATACTGAAAGATGAGCCTACTAATAATCCTCTGTGAAAGGTTTGTTACAAATTTCATAAAGTTGGCCAACATCAGACTCTCTGTTTGGCTCACACAGGGGATGAGGGAACATGAGAGAATAAGAAACAGGATGAGGGTACGTGATGGAGAGTATATGGCTGCCTCTGGGTGCAGCCGGGAGGGAGTAGTTGGAAATATTGAAAATGAGGGCCTCACTTTAATATCAAAGGCTGGATCAAAGTGCTGGCTAACACCCCTGCACCACCCACCCACACACAGATTCTCTTTCTTTCTCTCTCTCTCCGTGTCTCTCTCTCTCTGAGAAAAGGAGTTCATGAGATGAAAGACCTCCACACTACAAAGGCTAAACTGAGACAAAACTCTGCTGCAACCAACTAGTTGTGTATGACTCTGTGTGTGCATGTGTGACATCTAATCCTGTGGGAACTGGTGTGAAAGGCCAGAGAGATACCCAATTGTAGTCCCACGTTATCTCTGGTTCAATTGTATATAGAGCTGCTCTCTTATTATGCAAAACTGTGACCAATCTGTTATAGGTTCACCGTTTTTCTTGGGACCCAAATGAGGAATTCAAACTAAACTACCTGCAAAAACACATAACGCATGTATGATTCCCAAAAATACTGTATTGTCTAGTAACAGTAACTGATGATTAGGCAAATGTGCCCATCAAACATACAATATTGTCCCATTTAATTGTATTGAATTAATACTAAATACACCTAAATACAAATACAATTCACCTAAATTACTGAAATATACAAACCAAACTTTAGGATCTAAAGCTGACACATCAGGTGTGATAAAAATGAGCTCCTGTATTTAGACCTACACTGACACTTGCTGGTGAGCCAGTATATGGCATGTCTGGAATGAAGACTGCTCTATTTGTAAGTTGCACCACATGTAGTCTCGCTTTGGCAGACCCTCCTCCAAAGCGCACTGGAGGAGAGTCTGGCTACTCCACATAGCATTCGGGAATGGGAGGAAAACGTGCTCTGGTTTATTGGCATTTCTTTAAACCAATCAGAATTGTCTTGGGCAGTGCTAAGCACCGCTGCAAAATAGGCTCGGAAGGAACTTTTTGGTGGAACATGTGTACGTTTAAAAGTAGTTTTAGTCATGCAACAGAAAGCTCAGATTGGACAGATAGTCTAGCTAGCTGTCAGGATTTACCCTGCAGAGATCTGAGGAGCAATTAACCATAGTCCTCATAAATCCACCGGAGTTTAAAATGCCAACACAAAGGAAGCCCAAGGCAACAGATATCCGGCCTAAATGAGTGAACAACGGAGCAATCCCGGAAGTGGAACGTCAAGGATGTAGACTACACCACATGTTACTGTTGACATAACTCACCTACAGTATAATTGTCTGACTGATCGTTTTCCTGTCTACCAGTGTGTTCTGCATGTGACCTTTACGCATGTGAGACCTGCGTGATCACACTGAATATAGAAATAATGGGATTAAAAAAATATACCCAAACCACCTGAAGCATAGCAACTGCATGGATGAAAATAAACTCTAACAGATACATTTCATTAAGAGTGTGGAAATCAGACAGGATGCGTGCAGCACAGAGACCAGAGATCTAAATAAAACAATGTGGACAATTGTGGAAAAGGATACAAGCGCAATATTACATCATTAAGTGATCAAAAGGATTCGTGGCCCACAACAACCATCAGAATATGTGTGACACTCATTAGTCTCATGACTGACCTTTGGCACATGTGGATTGAACT
The DNA here is from genome assembly GCF_031162955.1 of Sander vitreus. Lineage (NCBI taxonomy): Eukaryota > Metazoa > Chordata > Actinopteri > Perciformes > Percidae > Sander > Sander vitreus. The sequence continues at coordinate 20,599,427 of NC_135858.1, forward strand.
CAACAGCTCTGTGTATGGCCTCCACAGCATTCATCTCTGCTGTGCTTAGCCCTCTCCGTGACGCTGCCTCTGGAGAGAACCTGAGACAGAACACCTCATATGACACACTGTTGCTGCTCACAAAGTTATTAAATGCTGCTGTTAGAGCAGCCGTATTAAAACAGATTTTAAGAGTCACTGATGTTGACTGGTATGCAAGGCTCAAAATACTTTTTAAACTATACGAACCAAAGGGACACCTACTTATCTGATACAGCCCGTGCTTTTAACAGTGCAGATGTGTAGCATATAGTGGCGGATTTCGGCAAGCTGATGTCTACAATGGCAGAGGAAATTGAGGTCGTGTCACATATGTCATACATTTTCAAGAATGATTTAATGGCACAAACATAGTATGATAAACGTGCGTTACCATCATATTTGGCAAGGACTGCTTGGACATCAGCATATGCCTGAAGCTCTAGAAGTGCCTCCAAGAGGTTTTCATGTATATTTAACATTCCCAAAAGTGGAAACTCCTTCATTAACTGTAACAAGAGAAAGTATCATATATTAGCAATGCAATATGTTAGTACTACTTTGCTGCCATTGTTTTAAATACAATAAACATGTTGCCTCGGTTACTCCGTTGCATGAGTAATTTGACATTCGCACACTATAGTTGGAAGCACTACGAGGTGCTACTCACATCTCTCATCATTTTCACTGCTTCTTTAATCCGTCCCAGCTTGCGTGCACACATTGCCAGTCTGCGTTTAATGTACACCAGTAAGTTGATATCTTTTCCAGCTGTGGATGGCAAACAGAAAATATGACAAACAATTCACGTATCAGTCCATATAAATTTAAAACATGAATAACATGGATCGAATTGTATTATTATGTATAATACAACTTCATACTAGATTTCGTGGTCTTGTATAAAGGAAAAGCATTGATAGAATATTGCACTTGTGATTACATCCTTCATCACAGGTGGGTGTGGAAAGATCTCTGATGTCTATTTTATTTTTGTGGAGTGCATTCTGCAGTGCTGCACTGCACAGAGTCGTGTCGCACAATCAGGACTAAAAGTGGCTGTAATTATTCCTTAACTAGTTAGGCATCTACCTGCTACTGTTCCTCATGGTTTACAATGGGCGAGCACTTCATGTATATTCAAATTAGGGCTGCAGCTATCGATGATTTTAGTAATCGAGTATTCTACCGATTATTCCATCGATTAATCGGATAAGAAATACTTTTGTTTTATTGAAGAGCAATAACATACAATAGTTTGGTTTAATTTTCGGAAAAAGCTACATTTGTATTGCCTACATTGCTTACAATATCATCCTTCAAAAAACTAAACACATTAAGTGCATTTAAGTGCCATATTACATTGTTTTTAAAGAAAACATTTTCTGAAATGCAATAACAACGTCACACTAAGGCATACATTAAACATACATAAACATGACCTTAAATTGTGCAACTTAACTTTCAGAACTACAAGTTTCAACCTGAGACTGATCTGTATATAGGCTTATAAGTATATGTAAGTTATACTTAACCTATTTTCATTTATATATTTGATTACAATGTCACACAGCTCTGTTACACTTATGCTAGTAGATCGTTGATCAGCTGTTTCTCTGTGAAGAGAGAGAGTGAGAGAAAATGGTGCGCAACAATCAGCTGTTTCTCCGACGGGATAGTCAACAAGTGAGCTCTTTAGATCAAATTGTGGTCACTGCTACGTATTTTCTTGTCTTTGTTTTTGGTAGTTGTTGTGTTTGGTGTAGTTTCATCGTCCATACGACTCTGTGATTTACTTTTGTCGGGTCCTCTTCGTGGAATGGATGAGAAATGTTTTCTGTTGAGATGCTGTAACATTGACGTCGTGCTATTATTGTGGTAAGCTAGTTCGGTTTTTCAGTAGACACACTGTACAGAGTTCTTGTTTTAATACGTTTGAACTGATTCCAAACTTTGGACACTTTCTGTCGTTTTCTCCAGCCTGTCTCTTCTCCTAGCCCCTCACTATTTACGCTCTCTTTCTTAATTTTGTAAACGGCGCCGTCAGTTTCATGTCATGTGTCGCCAGCAGCTTCAGACCGGTGTGCGACAGTAATAATCATCCGTGAGCGATACGTTTGTAACACTGTTTAAACGAAGCTTCGAGGCAAATCATTTTGCATCGAGGATTTTTAGTAATCGAATTATTCGAGTTACTCGAGGAATCGTTTCAGCCCTAATTCAAATCCATTCTTACCGATACTTAGGGCTTTTTTGAACAGGCGTTCAGCTTCTGTGATGGTTGTGGCTTCTTCCTCTGCTAAGAGCACATAGGCTGCAGCACATCTGCACACAAATGTAAGACACAAAGGGACAGATTGTCAACAGCCCATACCATTTGCATGCACATCCAAAACATAATGCAATCAAGGCAATAACCTGAGTATGAAAGCGCCCATAAAAGGCCATAATATGATTACATTAATGTTTGCTCTTATCTGAAGCAAGCACAATCCCAGTTACTTACTTTGAGTACTACCATTTTAACTTCATAACAAAAGTAGATGCTATTTAAAAGATATGTTCATAGGTACAGTATTTAGGTAGACAATATATAACGGGTGTGATAATGTGTAAGAGTAGGACTCACTCATGGTTCATTTCTATGGCCTGGTAAGCTGCTCTGATCCTGGCTTGAGGATTTCTCTCTCTCCAGGCTTTCTGCATCACTGTAATGAGATGATGAACTCAAGCTTATTATAGATGCCACCTTACAGTCCTGACATATTTCATTGTATGCGTCCAAGTCAAAAGCACCAAAAAATAAACAAAAAGCATTTCTGTCTGAACATTTTCAAAGAACCAGAGAAATATTTTCCGGTCAAATAAATATCTAATTTTTTTTTACTAAACTGGGGATTTAGTTTGCATATGATTAACTCACCAGCATCTTCTGGTCTTAACTGCGGAGTGTCTCCTGTGAAGAAAGTCTGATGATCTTGAGCAGACAGGTTCATATCATAGTATGTTAAGGGTTCCTTCCCTGTTACCCAGGTATACCTGTAGTGTAACATATAAAATACACAGCTACAGTTTTATGATGCACAATGAATCAAATGAAATTATCTTTCTCCAAAACCCAAAGTAAGTTTTAGAGGGTATGCATCTTTATGTATAGTTTCACATCATGAACCATCCATTTTAAGTAGTAAAATAACACAGCTAAATAACTTAATCACACATACCTGTTGTATTCTGCTCCTCTGAACAGATTCAAAGGATTCCTCCAGACCTTACACTCTACCAAAAGAAATATATTGTTATTACTGCTAGTAGTATTATGAGTAGTATGTCTGTTATAGTTTGTACTATAAACATATTTACCTGAAACACTGGGCCTAGGCTCTGCCTCTCCATTAACTGATGTGAATAGACCAGTCGTGGAGCTGCTCTCCACTCCACCCAGAAGAGGACGCAGGTGGCTCACTGACACTTGTTCAATGAATGAGGTCCCATATTTACGAAAATACCACCACTCAAATATCTGCGGTGAGAACACATATGGTAACAACATGCTTTACACAAAAAGTATATGATAAGACAACAATTACTCAGTTATCCCTTAGTGGCAATTGCTATTATATCACTAGACTGTCATGTAGTCCACCATGGCCCATTGTGCAATTTAATCTCTGTCCAAATTGCCATAAAACATAAAAGACACAAGGCTCTGTCACTGTAATGACAATGAACTTGTGAGCTGACATTTTTGTTAAGTGAGTACTACCTTTTATTTTCTTCCCTGTCAAAAATACATTGTTTTGCAAAGGGTAACTAACTATTTAACATATGTTCTACGGTGCAATAAATAACTAAGGTGATAACTTACAAGGATGAGTCCAGAGATGAGAGAGGAGGTTCCAGTGAGAGCCACATAGAATTTGGGGGTCAGTGTATTCAAAAACACTGAGGCTGAAAGAAGAAGAGGTGACAGTCAGTATTGTCATAATGCAACTAGAACTGTGAAAAGTTGTGACCATGCAATAAAATGCATGTCAGTGCCAAGAGAAAAACATTGGCAGTGGGTCTAGTAGACAGTAGCAGGTGACATGTAGCCGCATACATTATCTCGATTAAATGATGACCAAAGCAGCATAAAATAATACATTACCGAATTATGACTAGGCTACATACAATACACGCTGCCGTTAAAAAAATAAAATAAATAGGAGCTGGCAATAGATATGTAAAAACTCGACTTGAATCTAACCAGAAATTCGCCTCTATTTGTGCTTGAATGAGTCAGACACCGAACTGTCAAAACAGCTCCCGCTTGCTGTCGGCTAAAGAAAGATAGCAGTAGGCTAACAATAGCTAGCTAGCAGTCGCATTAATTCACCTGAGGTAAGAGTTTCCTGCAGTTTCAGCGGGCTCCACAGGACGTATATCATGATCAGCACCATGCCGAACCAAATGAAGCACACATAGGTCCATGACCAAGAGAGCCAAGACTTTAATTTCTCTGTAAATCCGAGAGATTGGGGATTACTGCCAGCGGTGTCCTCCATGTTTCTCCGGATGCCTGTAAACAGAGGAGTCACGTGATCTAAAAGTAAGACGACGTTTATTTTGAAATCGCTAACTCTAACAAAAACCCACTTCCGGTGACTACAGAAAGAATATTCATTCATTTTCTACACGAATAGTAAGTGTTGTTTGTTCATCATCTAAACTGCATAATATATTAACAACAACAGAAATCGTCAGTCAAACGTTTTGCAGTTGAGTTTAACATAAATCCAAACGTATGTCTGGCTTTAGAGAATGAGTAAGTGACAAGCTATTCCAAAACAGATTTTAGTTGCACAGGGACCCATTATAGAATATTTAATTAACAAATGAGATACCATTTTATTTTTAAGTCATAATTAGTTTAGCAATACAAGTACGTAGCCTACTTGAGTGAGAAGGACTTTGAGTATATCTATTTTGTGTTACTATATACCATGCAGTAGGCTACATAACACACAAACACTAACATATTGTACTTTTTCTTCCACTTAATTAATCCATGACAGCATGGTTACTAGTTACGTTTAAAAACGTATTGCTGGCATTCAGTGGTTAGACAGTTAAAAAAAATTTATCAACACTACGCAGAGGGCAGAATACTGTGTGTGTTATGAAACATACTTCTCAAATGGCTCGCTCACTTAAACAAAAACTTACTGTGAGTGTAACCTAAATTGTGTGGCATTAGTCAGCTTTAACTTCAGCAATGACAGTTTGTGGTAAACAAACAAAAATGTACGATGCATTTTTATAAATGAAACTACCCAACAGCAGTTATCTCGATTTTAAATTATTGTGTTTAATCGAGTAAGCATTTAGTTTGTAAAATTTTAGAAAATACTGAACATGCCCATCATAGTTTCCGAGAAGCCCAAGGTGATGTCTTCAAATTGCTGTTTTTTGCGACCAACAGTCTAAAACCATGAAGATTATCAATAAATAATAATATCAAACAGAGAAAATTGTCAAATTCTCACATTTCAGAAGCTGGAGACAATGATGTTCGGCATATTTACTCAATAACTGATTAACTAACAAATAATTGATTATTCAATTCAATTAATCCATGAATTGTTTCAGCATTACTAAATGTAATTTAATATTTATGATGGATTCCCTACACAAGCTCATTTAGCCTGTAGTACTATTCATGGCCAATAAGTGGGGCTATTACAACATGAAAACATTCACTTCTGTTGCTATCTACTGACTGCAGGTGGAGACAACATTCAGTTTTGTTTACTTCCTCTGAGTCTTTAACTTCATTACAATATTTTAGAAATCATGTTTCCATGCATGCAAGTGAACTCTTTTATTTAAAGCTCATATTGTCATTACCAAACAAATTTTGCAGGCCTCATCTAAGGCTCAGAGTTGGATCCGCATGGTATGGCTTTGCTCAGACTGACAGTTCATTCAGAGAACTCTCTATTACCATGATTTACATACCATTAAATGCATAAATTATACTTTTTCAAAAACAAACAATTCAGTAAGATTGTTGCCAAAAGATAGAAGTATATTTTTGGATGCATACAACCTGCAGCACTTCTCACCTTGTGCGATTGACTCACATCCTAACAGTGCAGGAATAAATGTGATTTGTTGGAGTGCATTCTAGTTGGAGGTTACTGCCTCTGAATGACAGAGAGCCAGATTTGGTCCTGCTCACACATGCCCTTGGGTGTTTTCTGCCTGATGCTGATGGACAAGCACACGCAGGGTTAAAGGCCTGTCATATAAATCAGGTACAATCACTTTAGAGGTGAAAACATGCATGATGCCACTGACAGGGAGGAAGAGAGGGGAAACGAAAGAATAAAAGAAGAACAACAGAGGTCTGTAGAAGTTATCAGGGGTGTATAGCATGACCTGCATGTCTAATGTGTTTCCAGCTGAAATATTTCCAAAATGACCTCTGCTCAGTGACTCATTCTTTGATCAAACATACATGTAGCTACCAAGAACATACTGGGTAAACAGTGTTATCTTCTCTTGTATTCACACTGCACCACTTACATCGGTTAGATCACAACAGCAGCAAAATAAGATATATATATATATATATATATATATATTGAGATGAATGTAAGGAGATTTGAAGATTTTCTATATATATTTATTTGGCACATGAGACAAAACTTGACTTTTATATACAGCAAATTGCAAATAAAACATTGATAGAACATTGATACAAAAAATGCAAGCAATGGACAGTGCCTTAGTAAGTGTGACATGACCTGTACACAAACGGTCAGCCAGCGTCCTGCCATGCAGAAGCAATATCTCTCATCATTCTGCAGTCACCTGTATACTTAAGGTTCATTTACAATTTCACGTCTCGTATCCATCCAGCCATTCTGGACTTCATGTTCTGTTTATGTAGTTTCTTTCTTTTCTCTCCCAAAAGCTTTTAAGAGTCCTCTAATCATACATAATTAATCAGGGTTTTCACTTAAATGCACTGCATTTCTCACTCTCATTATTACTTAAGAGGCTGCTCTTGAAGGCTTGAAAATACCTGGCGTTCTGTTGATCGTATTGTTCAAAAAGCAAGCTGTTACCACAAATAGAGGATGTACAAGACTAATATAACATACATTAATGTTTTAGAGAATTTCAGGTTTATGTCATAATTTCATGACTTAACAAAAATCTGATTAAATCTGCTTGATGTAAGTGAAACATGTTAGAATAACCCAAGCGGAGATTTAGATGCAATGCAATTTTAATAAGTAATAAAGTTTTCTCTGAGTACTATAGTGCACTGCATATGTTCATACTATGTGACTGGTCGTTTGTCAGCTCTGTATTGTATATTATATATCTGGCAATGGAAAACTTTATGAAACTGGTTCTTGTCTCCCACACAGCTTTCTCTCTGTGAGTTTATATTACTTGTCTCCACGAAGGGACTCTCCCCCCACAAGTCATTTCTCTCGAAACACTTCATTTTCAGAAAATGTGTGTTCTTTTTTTGCATCAGGAGACCATGCCGTTTGACCACATCTGAAAGCAATGGTGCCGCAGAAAAATGATTTCCTCCATGACAGGCTTAGAGACCATGCAGCAACATTTCAACCTTTTTCTCTGTAAATCTGTGAGGACAAGTGGACATGCTCTGCTGCTGTTTCATAACTACAATAATGACTAATTTACACCACATTGTGCTCCATCAGAGAGGATACGCACCATTCAAACAGCAGCAAGGACGATACATATCATGCACACTTTACATTTGCCTATATTATGACAGCAAAGTACTCAGTTTGATAACAAGGGATATTATTATATATTATTTCATTATGTGAAATCTTACTAATCCCTTTGGATGTCAAATAAAACCTACAAAACAGAAAGCATAATCATCATCGTAATCAGTACAAGCACTAGTAACATGGGAATGAAAATGCAAAACATGGAATAACAGCTTAAGAGTGCAGCAAGCAGCCTCTCATACAGTGTGTACACTGGCTTTTTCATTGTATACAACTCCAGCCAACTGTAAGTATAAATGGAAGAGGCAGAGATGAATAATACATATAAATTACCTTCATGCAGTCAGGGTATTTTTCTACCCCCCTCTGCTGCAAAAACATCATTTTTAGAAACAATAAAATAAGAGGCAAGGTGCACAGATAAAAACTGCAGGTATTGCGAGTGAATACGAGTGTGTCAATAGTTGCAGGTGCTTGAAAGGTGTAACCGTAGCTTTTGAAAGGTGTTAAATAGTGTGTAGGCTAACTGCAAACAACAAGAGAAAATAAAGTCGTTGTGCACTAAAAATTCAAGCTGCATAGATAGAAAGAGTAAATCCTGCCTTTTTAATGTTAATAAAGCTGCTTGTGTTTGTAGCCTACTGTGGGAGGACATGTATGATGTCATTGGCAAGTTGAGGTACTGCATTCTTTCATTTATTTCCCACTGTTTAAAATAACTGGTTCTCTAAACTCAATAGCACAGTTGTTTTGCTTGACAGTGTTGAGGAAGCAGTTATGGGCAGTTATGGGCAAATGGTGAATGTTCAAATCCATATTCCCAACATTAACAAAAGTGTAGCCCGAACAGCAAAAGCTAAACATGATACAGAGACATGTTTTTATCCTCAAATGAGCTCTTCATTCACCCTGTTACTATGTTAATAGTGAAACACATTTGCAAACACTCAAGTGAAAAAGACCGGTATTGTGAATGACTGTACAGTAAGTTAAATCTACTCTTATTATGGGGTCACTTATTCCTAATGTAGCTGTTGTGCTCAAGTCACTCATATAAAAGTCTATCTATATGCTTAAAGTAACAAGACAAGAGTCTACATCCATGCTAATGGCTCTTTGAGGCTGTACTTGGGCACAGAGGCGATTTAAGCTAAATGCTAATGCTAGCATGGCAAGTATTACTCTTAAAGCTATAGTGCGTACTTTCTGTCTCCTCCATGAGGAATTCTAAGTAATGACAACAAAACTTTCGGCGCATCCACATGATACAAGCCTTCCGTGATCGCGCACCTCCCCCACACAGTTGCTAGTAGTCAAGGAGGACACAGAGGATTAAAAAAACATGATGGACTCTTCAGAAGAGGTAATTATCTTCACTTGAGTTTCTACACGCCGCTGTCGCCTAATGACACAATCTTCTGAACATAGCCATACTGAGAAATACAGAGAGAGTTGTGTGGAGCTGATAGTCTTAATTAGCTTTGTAGCAACTCATTTGGCAATGGCTTGAATGTAATGCAAATGTAAAGCTTTGAATCCTAAAATCCTGTCAACCATGCTGGCAACAGGATTCAAGCATTCTGCTGCCACGAACTGTCTACAGTTATCAAGTGCAGCCCACATTTACTCCCCCAGCAAGCGGGTCAAATGGAACCAGTAACATCTGTATACCATGTTCACCATGTGTATGTATGCTACAGTAGCCTACCATTTGCTAATCAGCACTAAACACAACATATGGCTGAGGCTGATGGAAATGTCATTAGTTTTTCAGGTATTTGGTCATACACGTTTTTCACCCCAAACCTCAGATTCCAGGTGGTGTAAAGGTAGGTGAAAAGTCAGGGGAACATAAAGTTAGTAGGATTCATTCTCTGGGAACCACAAATGTCTGTACAAAATTCAATAGCAATCCATTCCCCAATTGTTAAGTAAAAGCCTGAAAACAGGCATTTCTAAAGAATGACTGTTTCCCTGTGATCTTCTATCCATCACAACAATAACATCAGATGATGGATACAACAATTTACTGACTCACAAACCTTCACTTTACACCGTCAACATTTCCTTGAAGGTAAATCTGACTCCATTCACAGAACCTGATGAGGTTTGACTGAGAGCATGTGAAGGAACAGGACAGAATTTGGGTCTCTGTGGTTAAAGTCCCCCATCACAGTCAACAGGCCTTGATTGCAGTTACTGCTGTTGAGAATCATGTAACCTTTATGGGATGGTTTCAAAGATGACTCATAGGCAAGCTAATTTTAGAGGCCTTTGTGCTTTAGATTGGCTTTGAAGTATACAATTATAAAACTAGAAATGGAGTGACACAGACAAAGAAAGAGACAGTTCAGTCTCAATGGAAAAAGGGGTAGAAAACAGCCTTGAATTTAGAAGCACATTTTGAATATTTAGATGTGCTTGACATGATTTACACTACTGCATAGTTCCTGACTGCTCAGTGGTTTTACAAAATTTTTATGTAGACCTAACACCCATATGTAGAATTAGAAATGTGATGATTTGGACGGTGGGACTGTGTGGCCTGTGTGAGACAAATGTAAAAAGGCCAACCCCCCACCCCAAATGCATATCGCAAGTAGAAGAGACGTGAAATGAAACTGCCAAAATGCAATCTGAATAATTGAAGTGAAATAAAGAGTAAATTCCCAAGGAAACAAAATGTGTTGATCAGGAGCCACCGCAAGCTACAGGTTTGTCTAACGCTACAAATATGGAGCTGGTTTATATGACGCTGGCTCGATCCGTGTCTGTAGAATAAATATCTAGCTATAAGTTTATGTATTGAGCATTGCTGCAGCTCTGTCATGAAGCACCATTTTATCAGCTGCAGGAAACTTTTGAGTTGCTTTGCTCAAAACAACAGACTGAAAGCACGACAAAAAGAATCTCAGGTCAGGTTTGAAAATAAACTACAACAGGCAGCTGGTTCAAATAAAGTAGCACATTATCTGCCTGTTTACTTTCCATTTCTTTCATGATTAATTTATTGTAAATATACTATTTCTAAATATCAATATTTAGTATCAACTTAAGTGTTTGTGTGTGTGTGCAAGAGGTAAAGAGCAAATGCACATATACACAACTGTATATGTTGGCTGTTACGCCCTTGGAATAATGCACTATTTAACTGCTGTTAATAATAAACCACTGTAGCTGTGAGTTACAAATTATGCTACTGATGATTACAATTTTCAGTACAAATAGTAACAAATAATCAACTCGGGGGTGATATTGGCGCAAGAGGTATTGTTGGACAATACTGGCCCACACGCACATTGAGGATTTATGCATCTTTTGAGCAATTTTCTGTCTACAGGACTATAGCCAGATGGTTTAGAGTTTAGACTATTCAACTTCTGTTGATCACTTATTGTAAATGTAATCACAAGTTACTACCTATTGTGGAGAGTGGACACAAGTGTAGGAGTAGAAAAAAAGCATTTTTTGATTTGAATCAAAATATAGCTTCTACACATATTTGGGCTTAAAGGTAGTCAATGTTAAAACACAACCATCTTTGACACTCTCTTGTCAACATAGCGGGTAGTTTAAGTGATAGCTGTTGGATACTGACGGAAAACAAAACACCAAATTGAACCACAGCTAGTTCCATTGCTGTGTGTCTGACCTTTAACAGCGAAACGAGACATGTTAGTGTCACCTGGAGAAAACACTGCTGATTAACACGGCTATTCCCCTGTCCCTGACATCACTACAAATCATCGTTACCTGGCCACTGGTATTTGTGGTTGAATACTGAGTCGGATGTCAGGAGCAACCAGATTTAAACTGACAGCACATGGGAGAGAGGTTACCTTACCATATTCGTTTTTTTTTTTTTTTTTACATGGAACTCAAATCTGGGGCAAAGTAAAGATCATGCTCTTCAAGCCCAGCGACAAAATCTATCTGAAGTGTCTGCGAGTTAATTCCATCTGTGTTTTCTTCTTCTTTGCTTGGTGTGATATTCCACAGTAAACTTGTTACGTGCAAGCACAAATGCTAATGATTTTTTTATACGGTAAGAAGGTAATTAGTTCTTTAAAGGTGCCCTGCCACACATATTTCATTACTTTGTGGTAATGTCTGATGTTCTACCATGGACTCTGTAACATTTTTTGTGAAAAACATTCCTCGGTTACCGTGTTTAAGCCATTCTAGTGTGGTATAGAAAGCATGTAGGAAGACAAAGCTCGATTTGTGCCAGTTCTCATTAATATTCAACGAGCTAAGCTGCTTGACTCTGATTGGCTAACAGCTAGCCAGTGAGAGCCTGGCTATCAGCATCCTTTACCCAGCGCAACTGGGCGAGCTCATGAATAGTAATGAGCTCAGGTAACACCACGTCAGACTGACAAGCTTTTGTAATTGGCCTGATTTCTCCGCTTATTTCTTTTCAGTGGCTACAGCTGACAGGGGAGGTAGCAGTTCATTTTCACATTCACGACATAACACAAACACATATAGACTGAACATATTTAAAAAAAAATACAAGTAAAAACGGTTTTGTGTGGCAGGGCACCTTTAAATACTGCACTCCTTTTAAAATCAGATCCATGACAGCATGGAAGCGAAACACATTACGCAATCTAGCCTATAAGCAAACAATACAATTATATAATTTGAAATAAAGAAAGTAGCAATACAATGAAGTTAAATTACATTTTAATTGTTTAACACAAAGAATCGAAAATAAAAATAAAGGTTTTTTTTAACCACCCAAAAGAAAGCTATCTATCCGTTCATACGACGCATATTAGTACCCACTGTAATGTCAAAATACAATTAGATAGTTGTAGACTGGCAGGGGGATGCCAGTCAACCATGACACAGTATGTTCACTGGACTGACATCTAGAATGATCTAGCTATAATAGGCATTATGATTGTCCTGTCAGGGTCTCTAGAACCTCCCATGAAACACATTGTAAGACTGTTACCATGCGGCTTAAAGACTACTAACAACATTGATCAGCTCCATCTGAGCTGCAGAAAGCTGCAGCCCATTTAAAAAATACAAAACGCTAGAAATAGCTTCACATTTTCTTTTGGAAGGGAAACAACTGTATAGATTCCGTCTTTGAAGTGATTTTTTTTCTCTCCTGTTTCACAGAAGCTGTACATTTCCAAGTTCCTTGCCATCTGTGTAAATGTGATACCTCTGCTTAGTACAATGAACTGGAAATGGAAGCTGTGTTTCATATAATCCCTAAATCCATCCAACTCTCACATCCTATCATGCAAATGTAGTGCAGTTTGAAGAGAATCCGGTCTCCCAACCATATGCATGAGCCGTGTAAAAGATACAACAATTTATTATGCATGCATTGCGCCAGGCTTATGGTAATAAGGTATTAAATTAGTGCTGGACATTATTGCTCTACTATATCACTTCTGCTCAAAAGATTTCACATAAGTCACATTAAACAGAAAAAGGAATGAGATTTTAGAACTGATTGGCTGGCAAGCTAGACCTCTTCCTTTAGAATAACATTTGCCCATTCAGATCCATTCTGCTGAAAACTCTGAACTGGACCTGTGTTCAATTTTGCCACTGTTGGCTCTGTCTGTCTGCCTGTAGCTTCCAGGAGCTACTGGAAGCTACAGGCGCTGTTTAGGTGTGTGTGACGGCCGCGACTGTTTAAAACAACAATGGCGTGATAGACAGATGGTTCATCCAATCACCTGCCAGGTGTTTTTTTTTAAAGTGCACACCCTTTTCCAAACAGTTTCCAATGACAGCTTCTCAGATGGTTCTGTGTTAACAAACCTTCTGGCTCTTCAGGTTACCAAAGAGACGTTTCCCCTTTAAACTTGTCACATTGTATTTCAATAACTGTTTGAGGCCCAAAGAGGTAAAATCATTGAAGGTATAATATGATGTATTTTACTAAAAACAATGTATAGACTAATACAAAAATAATCCCTCTCAATCATCACTTATGACCCACTAGAAGTGTGTTGGGGTGTCTGTATCGGCAGATACACTGCCCTCTGCCTGGATTTTCTCTTTTCTTCTTATTTTTTTGCGTGGTGGACGTTTAAGGGTGTCAGCAAAGAAACAATCCGGCTCCTCTGGCACCACCTACAGCCTGTAGTGCGATTTGCAAAAATCCACAGCTCCCTGTTCAGATGCACCAATCAGGGCCAGGGGGGGTGTCTAACTGCATGTCAATCACTGCTCATGCACACGCATTCATTCTCCCTTGTGGGGGTAGGAGCTTAGGAGACCATTTTGGGCTTTGGCAGAAAGGGGGGAGGGACTGAGAAGTTGTTGATGTTAAATTTTTTTGGCTAAGTCCTGGATCTTCACAATCCCTACCTATGGCACCTTTAAATATGAAAAGTAAAATAATAATTATTATTCTTCTTTATTATTCTTCTTTCCTCTGTCATTTATCATCTTTAGGGGCAGTCTTAGGCAGTGTCCTCGTTTAGGATCCTCGTGGTAGAGAGTAGAAGCTCTTGAGAAAATAGGTTCAGTCAACAACTGTTTACTCACAATAGCGAATGTTTAGCCAGATTTGCCTTCCATTTACACTCTCACCTCAAATAGTCATATCTAATGTAATTTGCTGCTCCTCTTCGAGTCCATTGTGTACCACAGCTGATAAAGAAATATGTGAGGCTGCTCCCATTGACCTTGTTAATGTAGTAGTGCGAGGAGAACTGAAGTGAATTATGACCTTCATTATGATTAGACATTACATGATCCTCTTCAGACATGTTTTAAGACATGATAATGCTTTGCTTTGAATAATAATTTGTCTATGTTTTTTTTCCATAGAAAAACTTACGTTTTAACTTTAACTAAGTTACATCTGCTCCTCCCTTATTAAAAAATCAAGAAAATGCTAATCTAATGTAAGATAACCTTGTTTCATTAGAAACCTTATTTGATAAACACAGTACATTCATTCATTACATTTCAGATTTGTTGACTTAACTTGACATTAATAAAACATACAGTATGTATTTACATCAAGTTGATGATAAACGTCAAATGTCTGTAAATGTTTTACAGACACACTCCACATAATGCACGTCCACAGAAGCTTTACACTCAAAATTAAGAGTTGTCAAATCCTTTAATGTTCTCATTTGAGGTATATTTATTACTACAAAAATGCAATACATTTTACAAAACCAACCTATGTTTTTGTCACATACTGTAGGCTACATGCATAACAGTTACCTCATCAATGTCGGAACATTTTGCTTTTGTGATACAGTACAAACGTGACAAAGCCACACACACATTCTGCTGATAATCGTATTACGGTTATAAGCCAGCAGACATTCTTATTACTGTAGCAGCTGCCTTGTTTGATTGTGTTTATGATGTGGAAAGACAGTGAAGTGTGATTTCTTTAAGTTTCATATTTCACATCTAACTAACTTGCAGTTTTTTATTTGGGTGTTTCCCCTGAAAAAAAGCAAAGAGACAGAGAGAGAGAGAGAGAGAGAGAGAGAGAGAGAGAGAGAGAGAGAGAGGGAGAGAGGGAGAGGGAGAGAGAGAGAGAGAGAGAGAGAGGGAGAGAGAGAGGATTACAACAGATATAAGAAAATAAGGTCTGCAGTAATTTTCTAATACACTTCATCTGCAACCATGTTACATGGTGCCGTGATCACCGCACACCAAAACTTTGTATGTGTGTATGCTTGCAGATTACAGTTATCTTTTACAGGCTAAGGTTTAGTTTAGTGTGAAGCCACTCCCTGTGTTGTTTTATTGCATGAATGTTCAAACTGTGAGAAAACACCCACGCTGTCCTCACTGCCCATACCAGCCTGTTTTTTCACCGTCATAAACAACTGCCCTGCGGCTGTCATTTCCCATGCTACAGACACAGTGTGTAAACTAGTGTAATGCAACATTGTTATTACCAATGCCATACTACAGTATACCATTATACATGCTGCCAGAGCTAAATCACTATTAGCTGCTGGTGCTGCTGCCGCTATTGTTGTTGGTTTTGTTATTGCAAATTTGTAATGCATCACCTTCAGGCCATAAATCTTGTACGGGATTACTGTGTATAAGTCGTTTGTATGGGCTTGACTCATCAATCAGAGCTGGAATGTTTGTGTTACAACTGCCACTTTGTATGATGGATGAAGATGGGTGTTTTCTAACAGTACAGTAGTTGTGGTAGGAGATGGAGGCTGTGTATACGTGTATGTGTGTGTGTGTGTGTGTGTGTGTGTGTGTGTGTGTGTGTGTGTGTGTGTGTGTGTGTGTGTGTGTGTGATGGAGCACAATGCAAGCAGTAACACTCATTATTCCATCTGCAGCCGAGAGTGATTGAACACGCCTCATATTAACTGTCTTTTCCTCTTAATCCCATTGTGTTCTGCGAGATTAAATTTGAACACTAATAAACGTTTTTTTTTAAATGACTAATTAATGTTTCGCACCTTGCCAAGAATCATTTTCTTCCTCTACTAATTCTAATTGGTCCAATTAATCATGCAAAAGGTAATTAGCACAGTTTGATGTGCAGTAAGACACTCCGGAGCCCACAGGGGATTTGGAGAGCTTTTGTTTCTCGATACAAACAGAAAATTAGTCAAGGGTGGTGGGCGCTTGATGCTGAAGCACAGTGCAACACAATACTAATGAGCGTGTTCCATTGTGATGGTCTTTATGGGACTGACAGCCATATTCATACCAAAGGCAGATGTACATTGCAAATGAATGAAGATGACTGGCTTTGGCTGCCTGAGAGATCTTTGCAATGTCCTGGAGATTTACAGTAAAGAAAGGGCATTTTCTAACACACAGACACCCACTGAGGCAGGAGCATATACACAGACTTTAAAAGGTCTCCTGCTGCAGTCTATAATAGAGGTATATTGATCTGGATTTTCTCTGTGCATGCAGGACTCTCTCCTTTTCAGATCAATAGTTAAAACTTTTCAGGAATTATCAAGTCTTGTGATACAGTGTTTAAATCTATATTTGACTGTTTTCATAAATGTACACAACATTGGACAAGTACAAAAGAGAATAAAGGATCTGCACACTACGCCAAATATCTAAGGCCAATTTAATATATTCAGACTCAACAACTCACTCATGAGACAGAGGAACAAGGGCTGATTCAGGGTCAATATAAATCAGGTTCCATTACTTCTGAGCTGGCCAACACAACAGTACAACACCTGATTTGGAGATTAAGATGTCGCTAAAAGATGAATATCTCATTGATGTACAATTTATTACACACTCACCGCTTCACTTCTGAACAAAGGCTGCTCAACAAATGTCTGTCCTCCCTCTGTGGGTCTGTTTAAGCTTAAACCTGAACCGTTTTAAGTTCTTTTAAATCTATAACGCTGAATTATTTGTTTCAACAAGACAATATGCAGGTTTTATTTATAGGGTAAATGGCATAAGAATATGTTTGTATGGAATGCAGATAAGAGTGAGAGGTTGTATGTTTAAATAAAGTGAACTATGTTGATAAAAATTGGAAATGGATCCTGGTGAAATTAAAAAGGTTGATGTGTTTCTTGAAGGTGTAATCTGTAATGTAAATGTAAACAAACACTCACCCCACTACCAGAACTCAAGTTGGTGTCACTGTCAAATTGATGGACAAGTCTGCTATAGTAACACAGGTAGGCCTACTAAAATTAGACACATCGCTACCAAGTTATTGATGTAGAAACCAAAGCCATTTTTGAGCGTTTTTTGCTCCTTTCACATTATTACTCACTGTGAGCTCATGTTTCACTCTATCTGGCATCCCAAATTAACAAGCACAACCATGACCATAAGAATAGCTCCTAAAGGTCTTTTGAGCAGTATAACAAAGTTATAATGGCACAAAACATAAAAAAAAAAAAATTAAGTTAAATTTATTTAGCTTACATATCCCAAACAAACAAGAAATGTCAGAACCTTTTAATAAAATTTGTACCTGAGCAGATACCGTGGAATGAGTAAAGCTGCCTACACATGATAGGCGGCAAAACCTCTTTGCGCCGGCCGTTTCATTGATTCATTGACAGCTCGGATTTGCCGCTTTGCGCTGCGCTCAAAGTTCAAATTATTTCAACTTTGACCTAGTTGCCGCTGACCTTTCGAAAGCGCAACCAATGAGATAACAGCATGTCGTTACCTAGCAATGGGAAATAGCTTCCTTGCCACCCTTGATGACGAATACCTGCGTTGCGTTATTCTCTCTGCACTTTGCTCTGTGCCATACCTAGCGGTGCGCAGAGAGCAAATCGCTTATCATGTCTAGGCGGCTTAAGGAGCAAATCCAACAAGTCCTCCAAACCATACGGCGATATAGGTTGTTTATCCCACCCTCTAAAATGATCCATAGGGGCGTTTCATAAATTATGGCCCATAGCGGTGGCAGGAAATACGACCCAGAGGAGCGTTTTCCATTGTCATATTGTTGTTAACATTGTGGAATTGAAAAAAACATTGTGGTTTGGGTTAAAATCATGGACATTTGTTGGATTACTTCACCTCCAGTTACCCATGTGATGCAGAACTTTATGTGGTTCCATTTGTAGTAAAGTAAAAAAACTACTCGCCCTATTATTTTTAAACAGGACTCAAAAATTCCTTATGCGGTATTTGACGCTCTTACCTCATCAACTTACTTCCTGTTTTGCTCCCGTCATAATTATTACGGCCACTACAGGGCGCCGTCACTATAAATGTTAATATGAGTCGTAATTGCTGCTTGACTTTTGTGGCCGTTTTTCAAGGGAGGACAGTCTCAGCAAATCAGAATCTCAATTCTAATAAATGAATAGCCATCTAAATAACTTATAGATTACATAATGATGATTTACTTGAGAGAAAACTGTTGGATAGTATGTAAATGAACCAGTGTCTAACATTTACTTCCTGAATATCTGTGAATCTGCAAAATGTGCAATTATTCACTATAAATTACAGATAAAGCTGAATTCTGAAGAAAAACCTTGCTTTTAATTACCATTTTCAGAGCACATTCACATTAATATTTACACCCATGTGTCATATCATCAGCAAACATAGCCCTCTGTAGTCTCTTATATCAGGGCCAGAAACATTAGGAACTGCTTGATGATGTTACAGAGTTCTTTCCCCCATGCCTCAGTTGTGGGGTTTGTTGCAATTGTAAGAAAATGTTTCCAGGGTTCAGTCAATCACAAGCAACAGAAAATGTGGGAAATCATAACTAAGTTGTGGCTTACAGTAAACCTCAGAGCTGTGAGAATATTGTCATAGATAAACAAACCAATTTCAAGGTATTTTTTAAGATATGACCATTCAGTTTGTCAACATTTATATTTCCAGTAAGGAACTATTTTACAATGCAACCATGTCTCATAAAAAGTATTAATTGTCAGGTGACCTTAGATATGCCACATGTTCATATGTCTTTTAACATGAGTGTTATTGATTCAATACATTGAGTGGTATTTGTCTGTTTGATTGTCTGCAGATACATACTTTATATAGTAAAATAATTTTTTTGATGTATTGTCTAAAGAAAATATAGCTGTATTGAGATCTTTAGTATATTTTTGTAATATTGTGTAAGATTGGGCAGAATTTGCCTTTTCAATAGTGATCAATATGGCCTCTTAGACGATGATGATGGGCAACACATTTGTCTCTGCACTTTCTCACTTAACAGTTTTGTACAATGTCAGCATCTATGGATGCAATTAACACGTGTAAACCAAACTTCAATCTCCCGAAACTAATTTACAAGTTTAAAGAACGACATTTAAGATCAGATTAACACAAATTCAGCACTTTCTTTTTTGTGTGCACAATCTACAATTCAGCCCACACAATATTTCTTATCTGCTCCCTTATCTTCTGCACCACAAAAATCTATGCACAGTTTGAGTGTCAGCGGAAATAGTTGGCCCTATAATATTCTACAAGCTGAGCATGATTATGATAGTGAAATTGGCAGCGGAGCGTGGAATGTCCCCCCGGTGATTTTCCAACTCCAACTCATTTCACGGGCCATCTCTGGGTCCCGATCTTTGGGACTGGGTTGACTTGGCTGTGGCCCCTGTGCTACTGATGTCTTGATTGCTGTTTCATAGGCTTTCACGTGTCAATGCAGCAGCGCCGAAGGGACCTGTGAGGAGGAAGTGATGCAACCACAAAGACATGTAAGGGTGGCTTGAAAACACTAACACTGTGGTTCGCTGACCTCAAAGGAAGGAAAGAGACAAAGAGAGGGAGAGAGAGAGAGAGAGAGAGACACACACACACACACACACACACACACACACACACACACACACACACACACACACACACACACACACACACACACACACACACACACACACACACACCCACACACATACAGGTGGTCAGAGGGTCTAAATGTCAGGTGGTGACAGTTCGGAGAATGAATGTCAAACTAGTGTGGATATTTTTGCACGCATGCGGTTTCATTTCTCATGCATCTGTCCAAGCCATACGCATAACACTGTGCACAATACTGCTCAATACACTACAGTGTTAAAAGATGATAAGTAACACACATTAATCAGGTTAATGGCAAGGTGAAACAAAAACAGGTTGCTATCTAATCTAAATGATACCCTAAACAGTGACAATCTAATTGCTGCTGCCAAAATATTTGATTTTAAGTATATTAGATCAGTAGCTAAAATAGTCTTGGTAAATGGAGCTTTATCTGTAAGTCAAGGCCATTAGCAGCCCTAGTCTGAGTGGCCTTGGGCTCTGTAATTAACTCCGCTCAAGCACAGCTAAACATTTTTGACATTTTTCCTAGTCCAGAATTAACTGTCACAGCAGAGGGAGAAAGTAACCATCTTGTCACATTGAGTTTATCTGAGGAT
This sequence comes from Sander vitreus, assembly GCF_031162955.1. Taxonomy (NCBI): domain Eukaryota; kingdom Metazoa; phylum Chordata; class Actinopteri; order Perciformes; family Percidae; genus Sander; species Sander vitreus. The sequence goes on from NC_135858.1 coordinate 20,620,083, forward strand.
TGTGAAACGCTGTTCTCTCTCTCTCTCTCTCTCTCTCTCTCTCTCTCTCTCTCTCACACACACACACACACACACACACACACACACACACACACACTACCTGGATCTCATTTCAGTAATGTTTCATGATGAGCGAGATGATGGAAAGTGTGACCAGGCCTAATGTTTTGAACATTTGGGTGGCGCCATCATCAGGTTACATTACACTACTAATTGTTAGGCAAAATGCATTCCTCTTCCTTGTATATATGGAGCAGAGGTCTGGATCTCATCTAGATGAGGTTACATGACACAAATAAAAAATCTCTGTCCAAAAGTCCATGTGAAGGAAAATAACTATAAAACACCACTCTGTCAGTTTTCTATCACTGTTGCATTAAATATGCTGTATACTTTATTGTTAAATGATTGCTTTAGCTGAATGCTTTGATACACACACACACACACACACACACACACACACACACACACACACACACACACACACACACACACACACACACACACACACACCGCATGCTGCACAGAGGCTGTGCGGAACAGCACATTCACCTGATTGGTTTAGCTGAGAAACAGAAAAATGAATTGGCTGATGTGTGTGGAAAGGCCCAAGGTACCGTAAACATGTAGCATGCAGCATGACAACTCCCAAGCTATCCAGGAACTGCCTGGTTTCCAGTAAAGAATTATTTCTGTGTCACCGCAAATGCAGTTAGTGTTTGATGTACGATTTGTTACGAACAAGGAGTTAGGTGTCACGGTGGTTTGGGGGGTAAACCACACACACTGATAAAGATCAGTAAAATATTGACTGTGTATAGTAGTACAATAAGCTCAGTAAACACGGTAATTAGCACTTGAATCAGTAACAAGACAAAAGTAGTTTTTTTATATCTGTAAATGCATGAATATGTAAAATATCAGAGAAAACTGTGAGACACTTCTCGCACTACTGATATTGCGAGAAAAAAAACTTTCTACAAATTGACAATCTGTAATTATCTCACTTAATTATATGGATCAACACAAACTGAACATTGATGACATTACTTTAACCTCTTTCAGTTATGAAATCTACCTTCTTGGTAGTGGTACAATATACAGTACAAAAACAATCAGCTTTCACCAAATGTTCATGTCAATCATGGTGAAATGAAAGTAGCTAACAGACCATAAAGAAACAACAATATCTATTCAAACAACACAGTTGCATAAGAGGGCTTTCAGACTATTCAAGAGCGCTTTAATGATGGTACAGTTGACCTCAGACATCGCCCACACAAATTACTCATTTGGCACATAATAGACGATTTCTGCTAAGTTTCATTTATTGAGAAGCCGTTTTAAACCATTCTATCATCCTGGATGGTCGCAATGAGTAGTTGGGAGGTTATGAAAGACACGACGATAATGTCTGACAAGTCTAAACGAAATATCACTAAAGTCTCAAGTCAATATGGTGGAAATTCCCCCTGATGAACACAGATTAAACCAATCACTGCACGTTAGCATTTCAGTCGTCCGCAGACCATTACCGGGCGCTGTAATTATACCACATATTCCATATATTACTTTGAATGAAAGAAGTCCAATTACAATCCTTTTACTCAGTATGCAGGCTGATGCCTCCATAAAAGTCTGCGATTAAATTACTCAGGGGAAAGCACTCACATTTTATATGACAACCCCCGACGCATCGTTCAGCTACGAATTCCCCAACCAGCAGCAAATCTTCTGAGAGGCTCCGGCTGCGGACAGGTGGGTCCAGATGACTGAGAGAGACAGAGAGACAAGTCCGTCCAGCTTTACGCCTTATGCTATTACTCTCTGTCCCTGTTTATTGATATAGAGCTAACTTACCTGCCATACATATTATGTCATCTGACAGGAACATTAGGAAGAATGTCACTACATTTTTGAACTCCCTCCCTCAGCATTCTGTTTTCTCTCTACTTAGCTGTCAAAATGTTAAGAAACACAGAGCTTATCATCTTGTAACAGTGCTGTATGCATAAATGAAGCATGAGTCCTGTACCTGTGAGCGTAGGGGCTCTCCAGACTAATTCATAGCTAAACAGGTTATTCAGAACTTCTTGTCATTGTCTGTTTGAAGTAGCGCAAGCGGTGATACCCACCGCCAACTGCCCCTCTTTTAGTTAAAATCAAAGTCAAAGGCTTAAAATGAATATACAGTAACCACCTACTCCCACATGTTCTACTGAGGCCGAAAATTCCCTCATTTGAGACGAGTGTCTGCTGCAGACTGGAGGTGTTGCTGCACTGATGAACACTGGACATGTAGGCACCGTGAGAGAAACCTTGTTCAAGGCACGCAAACAGCAAGTAAGAACTTTACATAACACTCTAATGCGAATTTATTTAAGAATTTTATTCCCCCTTGTCGATGTACAGGAGTCGTTTTAGACGAACAGTGCGAAAAGCGGGGCTCCAGAAATCTCCCTCCTATTTCACAGCAGAGAAATTCAGAAGTTGTTCAAGTCACGCTGGAATGTGAAATGTGAGTTCCGGGAAGACCTGGGCCAGACAGACACAGAGGCCCTTCTGACAAGGAAGGAAACCTTAACTTGTCAATCACGTCACTCCTCTGTCAATAGCTGTTTAATCCTCTGCTGAAAGCTGGTAGGTGCTGGATCTAGAGGCAGACAGGAGGTTAAAGGTGAAGTGAATGACAACCCGCCGTCCCTGCAAGAGCGTTTTCCATAGTCAGAGTATAACATTAGTTGGCTGAAAGGTAAGATCTCATAGTTTTTTGTGAAACCAGACATGAGTTTTTAATATCAAGCCTGTAGCTCTGCTTCTGACAGTGATACAGATGAAAGTCATACGGAGGGGAAATGCCTGTTATCAACTTTTGCAGATGGCATAAAATGTCTCTGCCTGAGAGCAAATCCTTCATACCTTACTAGCCATACCAAAAAAACGCACGTTAAAGTGTATTGCTTTATACCGAAAAAAAGACAGACAGTTGAATCAATTGTGGTTATATGTGTGGGTATAAACAAATCCTAATGAAATGAGCACAGTGACGACAATACACTTGTTTTGAACAAAAATACATTTGAGCTTATATAAGCCTCATCATCTCCATGACAACAGCTTTACTGGTAACATGGAGACGTATTTGTGTATAACCACAGCAACATCTTCCAATTGAATTAAGCTGCACCTGTGCACATTGTGGATGGAAATAAAAGACTGAAGGCTGTTATAGTGAGCCTGTTGCTGACTAGATGTGAGCATGAGACTTTGTTTTGTTTCGCAAAGCACTGATAGTATATTCTTTCTCACCGATGACAGAAATGAGTAATTACTATATAACAGTACACGATTCATTAGCTGATAAACTAAAGTGATGTGTAGATAACAAATGTTTTATTTTTGTTATATAATTTTACAGTATTCCGTGAGAAAAAAGACAAAAGAAATCAGTTATCTTGCACAATCTGAGCGTTATGTTTGGAATGGCTTTATTGTTCTGCTCCATATTAATGACTGACAAAATATAGGTTATACGTTGCACGTTGAGGAAGCTGACATTCAAATAAATTGCTTCATTGTGAACTTTTTCCTATTTTTGTTTACCACTGGGATATAAACTAAACACCTGATTTGTGGAAAGGGCACCAGAGCTGCATACAGAGAATATTAGATCAGAACAGTAAGATGTATACGATTTATAAGATGTGGTGAGGACAGGCTTCTCTCTGGAACACTGGCTCTCCAATAATTGAAGAATGTTATGCCGGCTCTGTCAATACATTTTCTCAGAGGATAACTGTCCTGTGCCAATGAATAGTTATGATTAAAACAGCTATTTGTAATACATATTTGATGTTACTTTAATTCACTGAGCTGGTTATATAACATTTAATACTCATTTAGTCTTTTTTAGTTTAATTTAAAATACAAAACTTATTATTTGTCAGTAAGCAAACATCAAGACTGAGTTACTACTATTTTTTTTCCAATTAAGCTTCAGAAAAACAAGCGTTAAATAGCCAGAAAAGGCTATTATCTGAAGAAAATGTAGGTGAGCTCACAGCTGAAATTTTGCAGTTGAGACATTTGACACTGAAACAGTTGTAGTTGAAATGGCAGTTGTGTTACAAATACTGAAAGAAGTTGAATTAGCAGTTACGTGTATGAGTAAAGTTGAAGGGACAGTCTATGGGTGTGGTGGATTGTGAGTGAAATGAAGTTTCAGTTGAAAGGAAAGTAAAGGCAAGGCAAGTTTATTTATAGCACATTTCAGCAACAAGGCAATTCATAGTGCTTTACACAAAACACCAAAAGCATCGAGACCAAGTGCAAAAGAGACACACTACAAAAGGACATTTAAATACAATTAAAAACAGTCATTAAAAAGCCAAGAGAATAGAAAATAAAAAGGAAGGAAAGGGAGACTTAATTGAATTTAATTTATCAAAGTATAGCTGAAATGCCAGTCAAGTGTTAGATCTAAATTGTCTAAAAATCTGTTTAAGATTTATTTGACATGTAACGAGTAAAAGCAGTTTAGTGTCAGAAAAGTATTAGTGATGAGAGGATTTGATATTTTGCTGAAAGCCAGCACAGTCATTAATATGATTTAAATATAAATACCAAAATATGAGCTTGTACCACTGAAGGTGAGCACACAAATGAACAGTAACAAAGAATCTGGATTCACTCATGCCAGGAGGAAACAAAGTAGTGAAAGATAAACATTAAGCCCCCATATGTCTCAATAATTCTCCAACACAGCAATTAAGTCCACAAGAGTAAAAGTAAAAAGAGTAAAATACATAACAGTTATCACAGCTGTATATTAAAAATGACACATTAGCCTCAGTCAGACAGCTTGGTTGGCAGTAAACAGAAAACTATAACCAATCACATAACAAAACAGATGTATAACAAAAAGTGTACCCACACATGAAGATAAATGGATGCTTTATTTTTTTATTGTCAATATTTGCATGAACAAACAAAAAGGTGGATGTAATAATGGCAGTGAAACTGCCCTGGAACTGTGCCAGAAGTGGTTGCTGCTAGCAACAGAATTTTCAACTGAAACCAACTGCTGGTGGCAGAATTGACTCATGAATATGTTGCCAACAAAAACAATAAGAAATGTAAGGGGCTTTTTAAAGGTTTTCATTGATTTAATTAGGTTTCACATCACAACCAACTTTCACAGCACAACATTTTGTCTTATATATTCTAGTCTTCAGCAAAAAAACTAGCATACGTTCTCTGTACCAACATCTTTGACTGCATAATTTAACCTCCTAACTATAATAAAAACACCACATCCCTTTTATTTCTATGATCACAGCTTAATGGATTGGTTAATCACTGTAAAGATTATATCCTGCATGGATTAAGGTGTCACAATCTCTCGCAATCTAAATTTGATAATTTTATGAATACCATACTTACATAGATGCTTGAACATGTAGCGATCATAAAGGCCCATTTATACATTATGATACAGGCTGTATTGAAGCAATAATACAGATATATTGATATAATTCAAGAGAAATCTTCATAGTTACATTGTGTTCTGTTCCAAAATGAAAAAAATGTTTCCAAATGTTTCCCATGCTGTGGCTGTTGTTGGCTCAGCTCATGAGAATAGAGGATAGTTTTTTGGCATCCATATGTGAGACATTTATATATAGGGCTTCAACTAAAGATTATTTTCATTATCAATGAATCTGCTGATCGACTTATCAATTCATCAACAAATAATTTCTGCTCTACAACTCTATACAGTGTCTATATAAATGTGTCTAAGATGTGTAAGAGTGGCTCATATTTGATGAAAATCCTTAACATCCCTTGAAGCAAGTCCTGTGTTCGTCCAAATACAAGTCTGTGATCCATCCATTACTTGTATAGGGAGCATGAACACACCACAGTTGTTTACATTTTCTCACAGCACGAGGAACGGCATCCAGTAATGCTGTTATTCACTTGATTGCATCTGTTCTCAATATCACTCCCATGTCCATTAAGAATGAGCGGGAATATACAAAATGACAGACATGAATTAATGATACTAATGCAGATGTTTGAAATAATGGAGCTGTGCTGGTAAATATTGTGATAATAGATGTATAAAGGAAACGTTTGTGATTGAGGAGTGACGGATGCAGATAGAGCTGAAGATAAAAGAGGAGGACAAGTGCTTTGTCTTTTAACACAAGTAGAAATTTTAATTGATGAACGCAAAGGGGAAGAATGGGATGCATGGAGGTGTGCAGCTGATTCAGTGATAGAACCAAGCGAGATAAAAGCAAAAGCCTGTAATGCAGTGTGACACAAGGCACTGTGACACAAGAGAAAAGTAATGGTGAAAATGTTCGTCTGATAAAAAAGCCATGTTTTCTGTCAAATATTAATGACTCCATGAAAGGCTTTACTCATAACAGCAGCTATTCTGAATTTATAAGTGGGCCGGGTTACACAGAATAGTGATAAATAACTTCTTCCATCTCTCACAACCACACCCCTTTCTCTTTAAATAGATGGGCAGCCGCATCTGTCTGTGTCTCTCTCACACACAGAATAAATGTGTTTGTGTGTTTGTGTGTGTGTGTGTGTGTGTGTGTGTGTGTGTGTGTGTGTGTGTGTGTGTGCGTGCGTGTGTGTGTGTGCGCGTGCATGTAAAGTGTGCCTGTGCGTATGCGTGTGCGTGTGCGTGCCCAGTGTTTGTGCAGCTCTGACTTATTTTTCACTTTTCCCTTTAACTTCCTGTGAGTCACCAGCAGTGGAGGAAATACTTTACAGCTGTACTTTTATGTTTTATGTGAAAACACAGCTTAATGCACACAGAGAACAAAAGCAGGAATCTGGTACAATGTTTTGCTTTACTTGTAAATTCCTGTGCACCGAGCTAATTTGCTTTGCTACTCAATGGTAAAGGGCAGTTATAGAGCTCTTATATAACCTCTGCTTATTTAAGTGTGTCAGCCTAGAGTGGCTTATGTAACTTTACAAGATTGTATAAATCTGTAGATCCTCTCCTCTTCTCACTTATCTAAAATCCAAGATAGATCTCTTGTGCTGATGGAAATGTGAGAAAGTGTTCTTGATTATCGTGCATGAGATTAGTTTCTCTAAAGTGGATTGTGTCTCTACAAATGTCTTTATTGTTATAGATTTTTTTATAACCACAATTAATGTAATGCAGTGCAGTATTAGTTGCACATGTTGCCTGTCACACGTGTAACGCAGGGAAAAAAAGAAATGAAGATATTCTTTCTTTTTGAGATATTCATAATTAATGTAAACACAAGGAATGAAAAGTCCTTTGATGATAGTAGAGCTTGATGGCTGCTTGTTCATTTGTCATTGACAGAACTACAGGGAGAGATTAAATGTTAAAGAATTTTGCCTGATAATTTATGGAAATTTAGTTTCCAAAAAACACCACCTTCCCTCGGAGTAAACTATGATATAGCAACAAGATAAACCTGTCAGTGTGGATGCCTCTAGATGAGTTGTTGGTAAGTTGTCTCAGCATTACATAACCCAAAGGCATTCACTCAGATTCATGAACCTAAGAGTATGTTGGAAGGGACTATGCACTTCTCTCTATTGTGATTTATGAGCTGAATTAATTTCTGAAGGAGGGACTTCTTTATAGACATTTTTTTTGCCATGACTCCATCTGATGTCAGAGCCTGACTGCTACATAACCCTCTGACAATTTCCACTCTGATTCTAGATGGAGTTAGGTGTTAATTGGACTTGTAAAGATTAATTAAGATAATTAGAGATTGCCTCCCATGTTGGTAAGTGAGAGGAATGGTAGGTTGAGCCTTGATAAATACTTAAATAAGGAGCCTCGCTGAACAGGTCTGTTATTGTATGTAGTTTACTGTGTGCTATTGTATGTACTGTTGTCTGATGTGTACAGTGCTGTGGAAATTAATTTCCCCTTGGGGACAATGAAGTCTAAACCAGGAACAAGTACATCTTTAGATGTCAATGTGAGTTAATAGAGAAAAAGATATAAAAAAGAAAAATATATGAAAAGATAAGAACTAGGCGGTGTGGCTCAGAGGGAGTAATGTCACAGTCTTGTCACATTGCTCGGCCGTAACTACGAGCAACAGAGTCGGAAAAACGGTTCACGTCAGCTTCCTAGTTGTAATTCCAAGTTAAAGTTATCGAGGGGGTTCTTACAGCGAAGATGGCCACAGTTACGTTGCCATCGCTTGGAGTTATATCTGAAACCCAATATTAACACTAATACAATTGATTCAGCTAATTCAAAATAAATGTAACACTGTTTGATCTTATGTGGTTTCATTTGCAAAAAACTGCTCCAACCACATAATAATGCAAAAGTAGCTAATCTAGGCTATCTAATTTAATGATGTGACGGCAAGGCTAGCAATAGGGAGTAATGTGTGAACACTCCCAAGTCGGAATAACGTTAAAGATCAAATTTTGTCAGATCAATTGGTAAATTAGCAAAAGTTAGTATCAGGAAGAGGAATTGTTGCTGTCAGTTTGATTTGGAGTAAATCCAGTTTTGAGAAGAACATTACTAAATTGAAGCAACTGTATGCTAACACATTAGCCATAACACCTTTTTGAAGTGATAATATGTCAGGGGTGAGTGTTTCTCATCGTTTTGTAGCGTTCTTCTGCCCCCAAGTGGCCAAAAAGGGAAATAACGCAACATTAAAACTCAATATTATATTTGTATGTTAAAATTTAATCAAAAGTGAAATCAAATAATTTCTAATAATTTCTAGTTATATATTTATTTACCTATGAATACATAAAAAAACAAACCCCCTCATACTGTGACGGTAATAGATGATACTTTAACAATGACAAACTGCTGTACAAACACTACACTGTCACCCTAACCCACATATGGAGATACATAGCATTATTAGTGATAGTGCTTATTTTTTACATAATCTTTTTTAATTCAATTAACACTGTAATGTCTAAACATTTCAATTTTACAAAATAATAAGTAGTGCATTTGTCTTTTTTGCTTTTTCTGCTGAGGCAGAAAGTCTTTATCACCATAGTTACAATGTTTTTGGTCATGTTCACCAGTTTGTTGAAAGGTTCATTTGTGGTTAATTCTGCAATATTCCTGTGAACAGTAATGTGCCATACATACATCTACACATAAAGCGTCCTTGGGTCCATGGAAAGGTGCTTTTAAAAATCCAAACCATAATTATTATACAGGAAGTTGATGTTAGCAGAACTAACACTTGTTGCACTAGTGGTAGTTCTTGTTCTAGGCTTTTATAGGCATATAAATAAATCATTTTGTGGCATTTCATTGGATTTTTCTCTACATGTTGTGTCTAATTTTTTTCTAGTTCAGCCTCCCTCCTGACCAGACTACAGCCAGGGACGTTTTAAAATCTTTGTGTATCAGCCTTGTTTGGCTTGCTGCCTGCCCCACAGGTCGGCTAGCCACCGGGAAAACTCCAGGCTCTCCAGATGGCCGGGGCGCTTATGAAAGCAACTTACCTAGCCCCTTTTGAACTGCAGTGCATGCTAAATCTCAAATGATATTTCAGTGCTTTAAAATTCAGTAATATTAATAAATCAAATATATATTACAGTACAGCGAGTGATTGTTTTCAAGAATAATGGAGTTTCTGTTTGTTTAGTGTTAGTGGATTGGTTAAACATCAAAATAAACATCCTACACTGCGGTCATTACTGTCTCTTACAACTGTCTATCAACTCTCTTTCTAAAATCATCCCATATTAACAAAGTCTTAAGCATGGCCAAGAGACTGTAAGGCAGGAAGTTGCTGTGTTCTTTGCTTGGCTGCCATTTGTTGTGGTTGAAACTATGAAACAATAACCAAAGCTACAGTATGCACCAACTCAGGAGCTGGATCCTCTTCAGTCAGCATTTCTAGACCAAATATGTTATAATAGGCAACAAGGCCAGTCCCGTTTCAACAGCTCCACATGTGAACATAGAAATTATTTTGCTCAAATTTGGAAGACACTTCTGTATTTTTTTTTCTTTGAAGCCATCACTATCCCATATAATCCTCTGTGGACCAGTCAGTTGTTTAATGGCTTGTTCAAATGATTCTTGTCACATGACCTGACTATGGTGTATTTACGAGGTACTTGGTTCAAATTGGTTATCATACATCACATGAACTGGACCAATGAAAATGGCCGAGTAGGTTGCAGGTGCAGCCCATAAACGTGGATCCTTATCCTGAAATGGGACATGGCTCCCGAGTGACTGGCCTTCTTTGATCTCATGGAGCTGTAGCTTTAGCTATAGGTGTTTAGTGCCATGCGGTGGGAGGCTACTTTGTGATCATGGTTAGGCTTCCTTCTGCCCATGTAAGTCAAAACACTTCTCACAATAGCTGCCAAACCACAGGAAATTAATAAATACATTTTTTTACCAATGTCATTAGTATATAAAAAAGGATTGTTAATAAGATTATTATCAATGTTAAGTGAATGATGAAAGTCACTTGGTATACAATACAGTTGTACCATTGCTATTAATTGGTAACAATATAGGTTTGTCGATATAATAATAAAATGGCTGATGAAAGCTATTTGGCATATTATATTTCAGAATGTGGTGTATAGGAAATCTTTGCAATTTGAATGGCGGGACGTTCACGCAGTGTGTCAGTATCTATACAAACATAGCACTTCTCAAAGCTGTTTTCAAACATAATGTTATAATTAACATAATTGATTTGGCTCAGATTCTTGTTATGGGATATACCTTTGAAAGCAATGTTGTTGTTTCTTGTGTTGTTTTTTTTACAGATTTTACAAGGCCAAATAAAATCAAAGATTGTGCCTTTTTTTAAGATCAAACTTAATTTTAAAAGCAATCTAATAAAACAACTGTTCAACTCAATCCAAGCTGGTAGTTAATGATTTTTTTTTACATATCGCCCCTCTTACATATTAGAAAATGCAGAATTTAAGACTATAGCCAAAGTGGCTGATTTTCACTATAGGCCTATGGTATTAACATTAAAGTACAATATATTTAAGAAAGTTGCAAATTACTTGTCAAACGAATTGTACAGTAATTAAATCTGAGAGAACAACTAAATGCATGGGAGGTAATCGTTTTGGTTTTGTGTGTGAACGGGCAGTGTGATAGGCATCTAAATACTGTAGTTGTCTCCAGTTTCAGACCGCATTTGAATGATAAAACAGAGCCTTAATTATAGTGAATAGAAATAATTTGCATGGCTGTTATATAGGAGTTTCCTATATTTTAGATCACAAATAACGGAAATTGTATTACATTACAGTATTTTTGACTCAGGAAGTGAAGCAGATGTTAACACCAGCTTTAAGAGCTGCAAGATTAATAAGGTTGATAAAAACGGCCAATATACTGCAGAGCAGCGCGTCTCAAATTCAAGTGCAGCAGAAGGATACCGAGGAGAGATTGAACCATGTATCTTTTCTTCCCTCTTGCCTCGACACCCTTCACATTCAAATGACCGCTGAAGGCAGCATGGGGATCTGCCAGATAGATATTACAGTATTTTGTCTGTTGCTGCTATGTGCTCCACTTCAGTGCCACCCTCCCCCACCAAGCAAGCTGACCTTTCATATTTAGTATACCATGTTGGGTAAAGGTCACTACTGTTTTGGCTTCTCTCCACTGGTTTTGTTGTCCGATTGGAAATGCCCACAGAGTCTTCGATATATAAATATTTTTCCATGTTGCTGTCGAGAAACAGGCAAAGGGCAAGTATAATCATGACGCGTTTTCAGTAAGTGATTTTTGAGATTTCTAATTACGCCAGGCTGATTCGCTTACATCTGAGCATGCAGAACTATAATGTTGTGTTTCTCCTCTCATTTATTTCCATTACTTCTATTCAACCATGATCAGCTGTATGTTCTTGTGACCTGAAGTGTAGGGTATGCGAAGCTTGAAATCAGTGTAAGACCTTATGTATCATGTATCATGTATTAAAAAAAAACGTTGTTATGGGGGAAAGCGTCACCTGTTCAAAGCACCAAATTATCCAGACATAAATATATATTTTCCCTTTGGACCACAGATTTAATGTCACCATGTTTTTTTCCCCAGACTTCATTTTCAATGGAAAGGCAATGGATTTTCTTACATTAGATTTCCCAATAACATAAAGTGCCTGCTGCAGGCTCCCTGTGACAGGTGCAGAAACCTAAACAGCCTTTTTGAAAACTGAATACCTCTTTGCTAAAATCATGTACATTATTTCATTTCAGGGAGATTTTATAGTAGTGGGTAAGCCACGTCTCGCTCCCTCTATGTTCAGTATATTATTGAAACGATTTCGACCTTCAACATATTTCACTCATCTACTGGAATTTTAGACTTTTGTTTCATCACTGTGTCTTTCATTCTGTCATCATCTCTCTCCGTGGTGGTTCTGTTTTAAGACTTGGGAATGTGAACGGCTCCAGTTAAGCTTCAAATGGCCCCCCTCCTCTTCTCAATGAGATGGAAACATTAATCAATTAGGTTGGCCCTTAAAGGATCTGAAGGAGATGAAGCTCCCCTCTCTCTGAAAATGAAATGCCACAGACTTTTAAATCCAGTCAAAGGGCATTTTTCCCAATCTTGCGCTCTTCTACCCCACACACACACACACACACACACCCCTCCCTTTCATTCCCCACTCCCTGTTTCATTCATCTTCCCTCCCATCCCCCTCTCATTTCTCATGTGCAACATAAGTAGAAGGTCGGGGAATGAGAGGATGATGAAGAGGAGGGTTTATTCAGAAGTGGAACGGAAGGATGAGGGGATGATGGGGCTGTGAAAACACGAGTTGAAATAACATTTTCTAGGAACAAATCTAAAGGCTAGAAATACACATTTTCTAATTGTAATTTAATTACAGATTTACATTGTTTCCCCTCACATTCACATCATTGTAATTTCATGTAATAGTCAAAACTTGTAAAAACAAGAAAAAGAAAAAAAATTATTTGATTTAGATTATTTATATATATACTTATTATATACTTTTTCTGATGCACCAAGCCACCATTGTCCATAAACTTGACATGGAAATGGTATAACAAATAATAGGTGATTTAATAAAATATCATACATCTGTATGAATAGTAAATATTGTATGTGGTTGGTTTGCATCTGGTGGAAATGCAACAGCAGCTAATTACGAGTATGGAAAAGGGTCACGCAGAGGGTGGAGCGGACTCCATGAATGGCAGTTGTTTCAATGGCCGATTGTCCGAAGGAACAAGAGACAACATAGTCTCATTATTGAAGGTCAGTGGCTAGAAAAGGTTAGCAAAGGTTCAGCATTGAACAGCCCTTTGTGGCCAGCCTGCCACGGCCTCACACAGAATTTATTCACACAAGCTTTGATACAAAACTCAACTGTGCTTGGGTAAAGAGAAGTGCAAATTCTGCAAAGCATTCTTTGGCGTGTAATTGTTGTTATTCTGGAACTGTCACACATTTTAGTTTATTTGCACATTTTAATTCAGTTGATGCTACGCCAGGAAATGTTTGAATTGTCTGTGATTTCCTTAAGTCAGTTTCAGGTTTTCATGTATAGTACATCTTTGCTTGCCATATGCAGTTGTTCTCTCGGAAAGAACATACAGAAATATGATCTCATAGGGGAGCAAATAACATTTATGGGGGTCAGTGAGACTGAGCATTAAATATTCCCAGACAAGAATGGGGTCTCTTGTAAGGCTTTGGTCAGTGTGATAGTTCCAAGCTATATGAAGCCACTTGCTGTGTCTATCACATGCACTTGCATCTGGAGCCGTTATATGCCTTGTTAACCCAGAATTGTATTCCACCAAACCCTGTCATGTAATCACTTCCATTGTTTGTCCTCACAACATTTCTCTCAAAGTCCTATTTAAATTAATTTTCTTGTTTTCTGTTTATGATCATGGTAGTTTTGAGCAAAATAATAGCAATCATTTGACGTGCTTGGTTGAGGAGAAACAGCCAAAATGACTGAGCGGAATGGTTTTACATTCAACATATTTGGGCAGCAGGAGACGAGTGGAAATGTGAAAAATTAAGCACCATTGGTACATTAAGTATTGGCTTGATTTAGCTCAAATTTAAAGTGAAATTCGTTGTATGAGAACCAAAGTCAAAAGCAAAGTCATTTATAGAGGCATTTACGAAGCATTTTTACCAGCTGCTCTGTCACAAAGTGGTTGGCAGAACACAAATAACAAAAATCAAAGCAAAGGTGGGTCTTTTCAGCATAATCAGTTTCTATGGGTTTTATCTTTTTCCACAAATTTGCTGCTTCTTTGCAATACTGTGAAAACAGCCTGTATTCTGTGTAAATTTGGGTCATTAATGAGTCATCTCTCTCCTTAATGGACCTATTGAACTATTTCCTGTTTACCATTACTTTGCTGTTTGCTTTTCTCAGGACAACCTTATATGGAATTACTGCCAGTAGACCTTGGCAATGCTGTTACAACATTTACATTAGTGATAAAATAAATCAGAGAGAAAGGTAGCAACATGTACTTTCAATTTGGCTTAAAGGGTCAAAGAACATCTATGTGAAAAATAACCTCGTACTGGTCTGATGTAAAGAAATGACCTGACTTCTAAAACTTCTGACAGTAATGTCTGAAAATGAAAGCTTTGAGCTGTTTTACAAAAGAATACACATTATTATTTTACACAAAATGAACAACAACGAAAGTCCTGCTGTATCAGATAAAACGGCACCTTGACAGCTTCACTTTCCATAACTAGTGTGGAACTGAAGGCCTTATTATAGTGACATAAAATAACACTTGCATAACTCTGCTTATTTGTTACAGATGAGGGAGTAGGCTAATGTGTGTTCTCTCGTGTGGAGGAGGGAGGATGCCATTAAAGAAATACAGATTAGTGTACAATACTGAAATACACAGTGTGTGGAGGTTATTTGTTGACACCAATCTTTTTCCACTTCCCAAGCTTCATTTTGAGAATTGTTAAAATTCACAAGTCATTCACTACTATTCACTTTATCAGAGACTTCTAATTCATGAGCTCAATATCTCAGATTGCAGATGGAGCCTTATAATTCCAAGGTCACAAATATATACATTATATATGTACATATATATAAAAAGGGAAAACTAACAATTACAGCATGGAATTGGTGCTCTCTTCTTATATATACTAACATTAGCTTAAAGGTCCTATGACATGCTGCTTTATGGATGCTTTTATATAGGCCTTAGTTGTCCCCTAATGCTGTATCTGAAGTCTCTTTCCCAAAATTCAGCCTTGGTGCAGAATTACAGCCACTAGAGCCAGTCCCACAATGAGCTTTAATGAGCTTTATGTATGTGCCATTTCTGTGTCTGTAGCTTTAAATGCTATTGAGGAGGAGAGAGGGGGGGCAAGGTGGAGGGTGGGGCTGTGGCCTTGACCAACTGCCACTTTGCTTGTTTGAAAGCCATGATGTCTCTCTCTTTCTCATGGGCGGGGCAAACTTTCTGTGCGGGCAAAAAAGAGAAAGGGAAGGTAACCTTTCCCCTTATGACCTCATAAGGGGCAGATTCCAGATCAGGTCATTTCTCAAAGGCAGAGCAGGATACCCAGGGCTCGGTTTACACCTATCACCATTTCTAGCCACTGTGGGACCATAGGCAGGCTGGGGGAACTCATATTAATGTTAAAAAACCTCATAAAGTGACATTTTCATGCCATGGGACCTTTAAAAACAACTGAGGCAAGGGAAAAATTAGCGGAAAAATTAGCGCCCAAAAACCCCAGCAAAACTGTGTCTTGAGATAAAGGGAAAAATATTTCTTTGGTGTTGCTTAAAGTGCCCATATTATGAAAAAAACACTTTTTCTGGGATTTGGGGTGTTCTTTTGTGTCTCTGGTGCTTCCACACGCATACAAACTTTGAAAAAAATCCATCCATGCTGTTTTGAGTGAGATACGGTTTCTGAATGTGTCCTGCCTTCAGTCTCCGGGTGAGCTGTTCAAAATCGGCACGGCTTGTGACGGCTAACCGCAACCGTTAGCTCATAGCGTTAGCGTTAGCATGCTAACGCTAATGCTAACAATAGCATGCTGCCTCGTTCTCAATAGCAAAGTACTGCTACAACACACACAAGTTCACCATAATCTACAAAAGAACTACTTACATGTGCACCCTCATTTAGAAGTCTCCCAGCTGATCCTGCCTTGTAACTGACCGAAGTTGGAGAAACAGCCTTTCTTTTACTGTCTATGGAGCTAGCTAGCTGACATGATCTACATCTGAACTACTGCGCATGTGTGAGTGCAATCAAAGATAGTACAGAAGAAGAAGAAGAAGAAGAAAAGAGGTCTCACTCTGTAGCTAAAACAGAGACCAGCTGAAAAGAGGATCTGCAGCAGTGAGAGAGAGCGGTGCAGTACAACAAAAATATGGTGTTTTTTGAAAATTAAACCATGTAAACCTATTCTGGTACAACCTTAAAATACAATTATGAACCTGAAAATGAGCATAATATGGGTGCTTTAATGCTTATTGATGGTAATCAGTTCACTTTTCCAAGTGTAAGAAGAATTACCAGCTCACTTAAATGCAAGAGGAGAAATCTAAGGGGCAGAGTAGAAAGGGAAGAAAATGTTTCTGACTTTGTGTTATGCCTCTTTTCATTTTATTTTTCTGTAAAAGCACAAACTGAACATTACTGAGTTCCTTTCCTTACAAAAAGTAAAATTTGTCGAGGGCTGTGAGTCACCACCGCTTTCTTTTAAAGGAAAATTAGTTATCAATTTTCGAAAAGTGCGATCACTTAAGCTTAGAAGAAGTTATAGAACCAGTACTGCTGACATCATCTAAGTAGCGGCTGGGTCGTAACCCCTAATGGAAAATATTGTTTTATATTTTCCTCTCATTTTCTTACCTCACTTCTTACCAAGGCATTAAAAAAGTGTTTGTTCTTGCTAATTGCTCTGAGTGGATGAATGTATTTCACGATGGTAGGCTAGACGATATGAGTTGCATCCCACGTCTGAAACAAGTCGTTCTTGAGTGTTACACATCTTAAAGATCTTTGACTTTTCTCTCCCTGTGTCATCTTTCCTTTATTTACATGTTACACCAGTCTGAGTCCCTACTTTGTTCACCCCTCCACCACACAACTAATTCCACCCTGTGTCTCATCCTTCTCATGCTCCCTTTTCCTTTCATTTTTTTTTAAAATCAAACATATTTCCTTCTCTGTGACATAATTCCCTTTCTGTCTGGCCAATACTGTAACGCAGCGCTGCAACACAAAAAACAGCATGCATTCCTTTCCCATGAAGCCATGAGTCGGCCCGTGCCAGATACCCCTGTGTACCGTGTCTTCTCTGCTGTAACAGTGACTGAGACTGAGAGACTGAGTGAACAAGTGACAGTAAGAGAGAAATTAAGAGACGGTCAGAGAAGAGTCAGACAGACAGTGACACAGAGGTACAGAATGAGGAGGAATCGGCTTCTTTGTGACAGTTAACCTTATGAGCCTGGATTCAGGACAGCCTGAGCTGGCAGCTGATGTCAGACCGCCACAGCAAGCCCACGGTGCGACCCATCTGTGCCTGGTATTAAAGCAGGCTCCCACCCCAGGGCCAAAGCCACCATGCTGCGTAATAGCTACACAGACATAGGCACAGTCCTGAGGGGGCCAACAAGTCACCCACTGGGATGACAATGGCAGCTTGGTTAACACAAACACACACATATAAAACTCAAACACACCAAAAGCACAGAAAGACAAAAATACACACATTGGCCAGAATACATAACTTACATGTTGCTCTGCCTTGCAAAAACACATTAATGACACTTTTCCTACACGTATGACTGAGCACATAACACCACTCCACCGCATTCTTAAAAACAGTGTGATAGACATTTGGCTGTGAACTGTGTTATTTTCCCTCTCTGCACCTATTTGAAGCTCCGGTTGGACATTGTTCTGTGTTTACATCCTGTTGTGTAGACGGCTGCGTGAGTATGTTTTGCGTTTGTCCAGCTGTGTGTAAATGTGACTGTGTGTGTGTATGTGTATGTGAGGGTCAAAGCTGGAGCAAGGTAGCAATATATATCATGTCAGCTACCATGAGAAGTCTATCTGTTCTCAGTGTGTATTCAACTGCCTGCTGCATAGAAGACAGGCATCAAAATGAAATAAAGTGTGGGGGGGGGGAAGTATTCCAAATAGCTGTAGGCAGTGATTTAGTGGTGTGGAGTCCTAGGTGAAACAGACTTTACCAAAAATGATAGCTTAGCATGAACTTCATGGCCTAAATGATTACACATCATATCAAGTGGGGTCAAAGTGATGTAAGTCATATAGAGTTTTAAAAGGGAGAGAAAAACACAAATGTATGCATTCATGAAAACAGTGTTTTTAACCACTAGGAAGTCATATTTCATTGGCATTCCTGTTAAATACTATCTGAAAAATATACAAACTATGCATGTGGTTGGCCATTTCTTCTCTAATGTCTGCAGTTATTCTTCACTGACGCTCAGCTGTGTCCTTCCAAACATTTAGCATATAGCTCACATCCCTGACAGTCCACTGACATTATTAAGAAACAAAAGGAACATGTTAGATTTTCATGTCTGAATTATAAAAAGACTCCAATCATACAAAGACAATGAATCTGATTTTTCACTTTTTTTTTGCCTTAAATAGCTTTTGAGATACAAAAATGTTTTATCTGCATTGTACAACAGCACGACATAATATATAATTTATCTGATATATCCAACACTGAAGCTATATGGTGTTTACATTGAGTGACATATTCAAACCTGATATTACATTTGATCTGATGGAAATGTTTTAGATTCTCTCGCATATTTCGGCATTAGCTGTTTTTTTGATTTTGATGCATTTTGCAAACACTTTCATACAGTTACCTAAGTGACAATTACATTCAATACTTATACGTGTAATGGAGTATTTTCACAGTGTGGTATTTCTCCTTTTACTGTGGTAAATAACTTGAATAGGCTACTTCGGACTGATTAGAGTTAAATTAACTTTAGATATGTGTTGTCACTACCATGCAAACACTATCCCGCCAATTAGGAGGGGACTTGACCCCAGTTTGGGAGGACTCACACACACACACACACACACACACACACACACACACACACACACACACACACACACACACACACACACACACACACACACACACACACACATTCAATCCTCCCATCCCCTCTGACCCGCCTGTTCCTCCTGTGACCGGTAGAGGTCGCAGCCTAGCAGCCAATCTGTGTGGACATGAACGCATGGATGTATTGGAGCGCTCCCACATGACAAAAGCTCCAGCGCGTCTGGAAACCAGGAACGGAGCACGGGGCGTTTTGGGAGAAACCGTCGACAAGATCCATTCTGCATCTTTACCTGCAGCAAGACTCGGCTCGGCTCGGCTCGCTGACAGACAACTTCAGTGACCGGTTCACTTTTTGTGATTACTGTGGCGGGCAGTTCCCCTCTTTTTTTTCCCTGTCTCCAAGTGAACTTTATAGGGATGTTATATCAGAGCATCACCGTGCTGAATGCCCAGATAGTGCTGAAGTAAGTGCAGGACGGGTGTGAATAGTGAACGACAGGAGAGACTCAGTCCTCTTCTTCTTCTTCTTCTACTACTACTACTTTTTGTTCGGTTTAATAGACTACGCGAGAGAAAAAGAGAGCGTGTGTGTGTGTGTGTGTGTGTGTGTGTTTGCAGGAGAGAGAGAGAGACAGATAGAGAGAGAGAGGGCGAGAGAGAGAGAGAAAGAGAGAGAGAGAGTCGCACAGGTTTTTGGAGCTACGCTTTCATGCCGTCAGTCTTGCGGACTCTGAGATGGACGTCAGATTTTATCCAGCTCCCCCTTCAAGCGTGGGTTCATGTACGTTACCGACTGACTCCGGTTTGGACTATTACCACGCCAACAAGGTAACAATTATCTCTACTTTACGGGCTTATAGTCGGTCAGATGTGCAGCACTCGGTGTGATGATGCACGCGCGCGCACAAGTACATTGCTTACACATGGTGGGCCATATAGCTATATGAGCAGGCGCAATGTGTAGGAAGACGAGTGCTGCACTTTTACTTCCCTCGGGATGAATTAGATTGGATGAGTCTATAAACTACACTATCACTTAACTTTGTTGCATTTATGCTGTGCTGATTGTTTTAAACTCTGCAGAAAAGCACACGTGACACCTGTTCTGAACTCGTGCACGCGGGTTTTCCTTAAATTAGAATTTGCTATTGTGTTCACCTGGATAAACTATGGGTACGTTGTACGTACTGTAGCTGTCCTGTGAGATGAGTCCGAGTGCACCGCTCTCTCCAGCGCACTGGAGCTACTGGCGAATGCTCACAAATTGAACATGTGCCTTTTTTCTTCTTCTTAAAACTAAATATGTAAACGGGCAAAATCTTCCCTGTTTAAACCTTGCTGGCCTAACTGCGGAAACACGCTATATTATCTGCTCCACACAGGTTCCCACATGGGTCAATGCACAATTAGTCCAATAAACAACTATCAAGATGATTGCATCTAAATGTGATAGTGACAGCATGGTATGGATCAGGGCCATTTGTGATGCTCTAAGTCGGTGTATAGGCTATCGTGCATCTTGTAACTGACCAGTCTGCATATTAATTTTTCTTATTTTGTCTCATTGCTCGACAAAAGTGTTTCAATGAAGAATATACAGTAACATATTTATGCAGGCTTGGTTAACACCTTTTTTGCGAATCCACCTAGTCTCATCAGTACGTAGGCTACATAGTAACTTTGAAGTATTAATTATTCATCAGCAACCTATAAAGAAACCACCCATGGTTGTTTGAAATTCTAAAGGATGAAATATTGGAATTTATTTATCAGCGTTTGTGTTCATATAAACATGCACATGCGGTTTCAAGCACGACATGTTATCCAATTACTAGAACCTCAGATACTTTTAGTGGTAAATTGAAGTGGGCATCAATAAAATAGTTTGCATCAGCCCTTTTTGGAAATGCTGTCAAGTTTCCTAAATTATGCAGTTATTGATATTTCTGTTGAATGTCATGGGGCCTACTGTAAATAAATTATTTTTCCACTGCTCCAATATTTCCATGAACACCGGTGCTGACTCTATGCTTCACTGATAAAGGTTTAGTATTAAGACAAATGACAAATTTACAAAACTGCTAAATAGTCCAAGATTACAAGTCACACGCAACAAAGCTAGTTTTGTTTTATGTGGTCAGGGTAAAACTTGTGTAAACATTTGGCAGAGCTAGAAGAAGGCATTATACCCACAGCCATTCAAATAGGTTTGCTTGCCTTAGCACCTGGAAAGAAGCCAGCAGGCAGTTAACATTTGCTGATGACAAAGTGAAACATTATACTGTAGCACAGTACAATATTTGAATTGTTAATCTCCCCTGTCCATACACACAGTCACCTGTATACATGAACAACACACACAGACACACACTCTCACACCCACACTCACTTGCAGTGAGGTTTGAATTACAATACATGAGACTGCAGCCATTCCCTAACCCTAACCTACTGTAACATCAACTTCAAGCCTTTAACTCTATCGTACCTTAAATTAGCTATAGTTATAAAAGTGAGGACTAGCAAAATATTCTCATAGAAGGGTTTTTGCAACCTTTCTGTCCTTGTGATAATTTTACAACGTTCACACTTTTGTGTGTGTGTGTTAGTGTGTGTGTATATTGGCTAAGTCTAGTTGACACACATAGGCACACACACAGTAGCTGCTGCGGATGTATATTTAAGATCACAATGAGACCTGGCTCTCTGACCAATGCCGTGTCTCAGGTCTTGTAGCGTTGACACAATGAACTGTACTAGTTATCATGATTCAGCGAGCGTATAGAGGTTGTTGGCCCGATACGAAGCAGGTTTGGGTTTCAAGGACAGAATCGTCTAACATTGTCATTACTAAAGTAACAGCTGTGACTAAGATGTAAAGTGACACATTATCTGTGCTGTGCTGCAGCTACTACACTACTAACTGTTGAATAATGATACGGGAGCTTTATATCACGTTTTGGCAATAGTTCATCCTTTATAGCGGTTTCATTTCAGGAGCTGGATGGAGTTGACCCCCTGAAGTAACACTGTGTGAGCAGGTGTTAACTGGGAAGCTTGCAAAGATGATTAAAAAAATAAGATATTTTTTTGTCTTTCACAGTCATTATGTAGTTAGTTATAGCTATTGCATGAATGATTTCAATGGTTTGGTGAGAATATTTCATAGGAAATTGTAAAGATGATTCTCACAGAATTTTGCAGGAGCAGTTTTTCAGGAAGGTAGGTGTTGATTCACAATCATTTCCATTAAGCTAGCCAGTATATATATATGGCTTGTCTGAAACTCAATAGTGTGGTTATGCATTACTTTACAGCATTGAATACACTAACCAGGAAGTGAGTATAACACTAAGTGGGACAGTCCATATAGAAACACCCCGGCACTTCCTCATCTAGTGGTGTGAACTCAAACACATCTACTTGTGAGACTGACTGTTAGGCTTTGTGAGAATGACTTTGTGTGTGTGTGTGTGTGTGTGTGTGTGTGTGTGTGTGTGTGTGTGTGTGTGCACATGCCTGTATTCATGATGTTTTCTACCTGAAGGGGTTAATAATTGAGGAACGTAAAGAATGTGTAAGCTGAAACTGGTTAGAACTGATCAGCCACATTCAGACTGATGATTGAATGATGCCTGACAGGAATATGGATCACACTGACAGGATAAGTCAATACCACAAATCCATGATTGCACTTGACCTTTGAATTTAGACAACGGCTTTCCTGCAATTACAAATAAAACAGCAACAGAATACAGTATGTAACAATCATGAATGTATAAATCAAAATGAGTCAAATGTACTTTATGCTTCAATTTCCTTTTTAAAACCCAAATCTGATTCAAACACAAAACGATGAGTAGATTATGTAAGACAAAGACGCCATTGTGCTTCTTTAGATTTCATTGTAAATGCCTTGACAAAACAACCTGTGCATCCACATTCCCGAACAATGCAAAGAACAACACATGAACGGAGCATCGATTTGTATTTTTGCTATGAACCCCACGGCTCTGTTGCTCTTCTCAACTCCATCCAACTTGCATTGTCCTGCACTTGCACAATCACCGTGAGTCATCTTTACTTTTCACCCAAGATTTCTCCTAATCTTTTTGAAGCCTCTCTGTATCTTTCCTCACTGAGTGGGAGGCTTGTTTTTTCAGCGTACACTCAGCTGTGTATACCAGTGCTGAAGGCCACTTCTTCGCAAATGCCTGTTTTAGCGAGAGACTATTTGTCAAATGCATTATGACTTCTGCATACCCCAAGGCAGAATCACTCCGGTGAAATGAAGTTGGATAGATTACTGTAGCTGTTCCACTTTCTCCTCATCCCTCTTCCCTCTAACAAGACGGTGCCCAAGAGAGAGGCTCTCAAGTAATTATACTGTAGTTATTCTGTAGGTTTATAATCCAATGGTTTGCAGATGTTATTCTTCACATAGTTGCAGTCTGTTCCAAGTTACTGTATGTTATTTATATATGCTGAGGCCATTTTCACCGCAGTGCAGAGCAAACACTTTATTGATACACAGTGTGTGCAGTACTCAGAGAAGTGATATCTCAATAAAAGCATTACTGTGTTTGACTGTATGTGTGCATGTGTGTGTGCGGTGCATACCTAATTGCTATTATACCTTTGAGGCGAGGTGTATGAAACATGTTTAACTAGATGACCCTCATTTATACATTGATCGAGTTTTCCCCACGTGTTATACTTTGTAATGCCTCATTGTGCATCTTTATATGAGCGCAAGTAACAAGCTGATGACATTTGTCCACCCAAAGAGCAATGAGGCAAGCTTTTGCAGAGCATGTACCATCCCTTTTCAAGTGGTCCGTTCCATTTACACCACTATCCAAATCACTGTATTAGTCATGGGATACTTCAAAGTATGGACAGACGAAAATATTTTCCATGTTGAATTCTCAGAATGTGTTTTTTTTTTTCTTTCTCTCTCTCTCTCTCTTCAAAACATGACCGTAATAGAAACAGAAAAAAGTAAAGAGTTATTCCAGCAGTACCTCATTCTGTACACAGAGAAAAGTTAATTACATGGAGGCAAGCATTCTTGGGTCAACAGCATGGACTTGGGGTTTTTCATTGTGCCTATTCATAACATTCTGCTGACTGGCCAGTCCGAGTTGCAATATCCCAACCGTTCTCACTGGGAAAATGTTAACCCATGCATGGCACTAATGCACACCAGAGGGGAAAACGCAGTCTGAAGCTGCTGGAACTGTGAATACTCAAAGTGTCGAGTTTATTGTTCTAATGCAGTTCCAGGCAGTTAACTCAGAGCAAATAATAGATAACATAAAATGCAGTCATGGAATGAACATTATTTTTTGTATAAAAAAAATTAAATGTTTTTGGTCTAACCACTTCCTGGCACTATTCATAACCAAGTCTTTCTTTCTCCCCACCTCTCCCCCCTCTCTTCGTCTAACTTCTTCTCTCATTTACCTTCCCAGCAGCAATGTCAAAAGGTTATGGAGGGAAGCCGGATTGCCTGGGGCTGATTGTGTCTTTGAGTTAATGATAAGTAGCTACAGTGTTATTCTCTGGAGCAGTGGGGCTTAGATTGTGTTCTGGGCACAGACTATTACAGAAGGAGAAAAACTGCGCTATTTATGATCACTTGTTTTAAACACAAGAAAGGAAAATACAGGATATTGAGAACATTTTTAGAATCAGATGGATAGATTGTGGATACGTGAGTTGCAGACAGAACTTCACCTGCCTTCTAATCTGTTAATGTTCATTCATCTTTGTAACAACATAGGGAAAAATCTCCACATTGGTGCCACCACATCATACTGTAGTTTGTATTCTGCACCCACATAGGATTTTATGGGGAATTTCAGGACGGCAATTGAGTAATAGAGAACAGGCTAGGGGATACAGTACTGTCCATAACAGGGATTTACCACAGTGGACTTCTGTTTAACCTACAGGACAGTGAAGGTGGCAAAGCCTCAACCAGACTCTCTCCAGCTCTCCCGTTGCTCTGCTCTGTACTTTATAATCTAGACCAGACATGACTCAGAGCTACTAGAGGTGTTAAGAGGGTCATAAGTCATGTATGGCTGAAAATAGATAGTATAGTTTATCCTGCCTGGTTAGCTACTTAATCACCTAGGTCCATGGAAACAGGCTATTTATGTCGATGATTGATTGTAGGAACTGCCAAGAATTCAATCATGACTGTGCTTTTTTTTAAATATTCCCAATATACTTTTGTGATATGCTACTGCTATACAAATCATTTCTATGCTGCTATCACATTGCAATCTATCCACCAGAAAGTAAGTTTACTATAAGAAATCATCAGACTGATAGCAGTTAGTTTTCAGGCTTGGTGACATGCATGGTAATCTGTAACGTAATGCGGAACACAGCCACATCACAAGATGTCAGAGTAATTCCAATTTTGACGTTGAACGACAATCGAAGCAGCCCGGCCCCGGCCCAACTCGTGCCCCTCATTAAATCACATTAACCCTAATTATCGTCACTGCCCCTTGAAACCAAAATACTACAGTCAAACTTGACTCCTGGCTCCTCAGCTGGATGTTGGGTGTGTGTTTTTCGACCCCTCGACTTGTGTAGAGGAGTTCAATGTGTCAAGGCGTTTTAAACTGTCTTCGCCTCAGGAGGCCACTGGTTCCTCAGTAGCAATAGCCTAGCCTGTCCGTCTGCTTCTCTCCCTGTCCGTCTGCCCCCCACCACCCAGTTTCCTTGTGCTGTTTTATATTCAGTTCTTGATTAGTTGGGGGATGGGGTGGTGGAATAGCATTTGAGAGGTTAGCTGGTTTTTGCAGGGAGGGGGAAGTAGATTTGGGTTGTGTGTAAAGAGAGAAAGGGCTGTAGATGGAGTGAAAATGGAGAGAGATTTTAGGGGTACTTTATTTTTCAGCTTGCCCTTGAGTCTCTAATGTCATTCAACGATGTGGAAACCAAAATGAGCCGTGCCACCAGATGTGTTCCAGTCCAGATAGCGACTTGAAAGACAGACGTTTATTGTTTTAGTGCATTTGGTGTGGTTCAAACCCAAACTGCATGAAATGCTGATTGATGGATTTCACTAATGAATGTGTGTGTGTGTGTGTAAGAGAGAAAAAGGAGAGAGAGAGAGAGACATCTGCTTCATGTGATTTATTTAACCATTTATGTGCTCTGCTCTACACTCTGCCTGCTCATGAGAATGGTAAACTATATGAATTTCACTCTGCTACAGTAGCATTTCAAAGCAGATTCACTTTCTTTCTATCAGCACAAAATAGGAAATAATACCACCCTTTCAGTAATGTTTTCCTTTGATATCTACAGAGTTGTGGCCTTGATATTTCTATAAAGTAAATACAGGATAACAGGCTTCAGTAAAGATAAGTATGATAAACATACTTAGCAGCAAGAGGATATATCACAAAGTTGTTTGTTTGTTTTTGTTATTATATAACAATAAGCCAGATTCAATATTAACACTGTGACCCTCTGTTATGCAACTTTATACATGCATGTTTGGTTCACCGAGGGCAACAACCAAACTTAATGTTGACGCAGACATTTAGCATCATCCACACGCATGTGGTTTAGACTGTAGGCCAGGAAGTGCGCAGCTCTTTTTTGCAACAGTTTCAGCATCCCTGCTGTGAACCGCGTGTCCTTAATTATCATACACTAACACTTTTGGTGTTCCTATTGTTTCACAGTTTCAAGGTATCAACACAGCTAAGACGGATGCAACAAAGACAAAACATTTTCAGTGTGTCGAAATGCAGCAATTCCCAGAGCGAGAAAGCTGATCTTCATTAGGATAATTGCTTCATTTCATTCATAAACAAATAGACCACAAAGTGATTATTCTAGATGCTGGAGATTATGAGTGCAGTTATTGGCCTTGGCAGATTTGTGTAAAGCAGGCTTTGGTACATAAATTAGCGTAATCATTGTATGAGAAAACCATATCAACATTTCACATAAGCACAGACAGGGCTCATCATCTCTGACTTTCACACTCGCCACTCTGCAAAGATCTCACAGTTCACCCAACAATTTTGTTTTCATTTCATCACTCTGGGAATGGTGTGTTAGAGCCTATGTTTTGGTACTTTCATGATTTGTTTTTAGTACAGTATGTGAAATGGTATGAGACTGCTGTTCAGTCTAATAGCAGGAAATGAAACACGAAGGACAGGAAGGAGTGAAGGAAAAGGGGGTAAGGGCAATTTTTTAGTCTTGTTGACAGATCAGAGTGGGGAAGATTTAACAAGTTGTCGACTTGAAAGATAAGATCTACCTATCACAGGATTGGGAGGGACAGTGTTATGTCAACATTGAGTAAGTCTGTGAAGGCACCAAATCACCCATCAAAATGTATGATTGGAAATTCAGCTTTTTGTGGGACAAGACATCTTTCACGACTCCCACTGTTGACTCAGTCCTTGTTATAAGGCAGGTTTTCTGTATTAGACTGATAGCTAATTCAGGTACAGGTTATAACGTTTTAGATTATATAAAAAAGTCAGAGTTGCAACATGGCATGCGGTTTATTTGTTAGCATTTCAATCCCCTGGCTCCACTCCTGATGGGCGTTTCCTCAGAGAAGGTCGGCGAGGATGGCGTGATCCAACAGATTCCATAGGATAAATGTATAAAAACACTGATAAACATAGCATCTGCGCCGTCTATGAATGCAGCTGTCGGGTGTATTAAGAGGGGTTCGCAACATGGGCAAACATGAACAGTTGTCTTAGCTTCCTGAGGCATGTCCTGTGCAAACAGAACTGGAGATAGCTGGTTCAGGCCCACACTTAGAGACCATGGGTCTCACAGGTAGACACGCACACACTCATACATGCAAATGCAAGCATGTC
Organism: Sander vitreus; assembly: GCF_031162955.1. Lineage (NCBI taxonomy): Eukaryota > Metazoa > Chordata > Actinopteri > Perciformes > Percidae > Sander > Sander vitreus. The sequence goes on from NC_135858.1 coordinate 20,648,091, forward strand.
CGCACTCGCATAGCATAAATAAACACAAGTGCACATGTGTGAGCATACAGACCACATAGTTTTGGAAAGATTTCTGGTTTTGACGTGTATATTAGTAAGATTTATTAGAAATATAAGTAAGCGTTTAGACTTTTGGTTTCACATGTCTAGTTGCTTCCTTCTCTAATTGTCACAGCGACTTTAGAAGCGCTGCTCTTTTAACACAGGAAAAAAAAGTCAAATGGTTGACTAACCTCAATGCAAAGCTCAATATGTCGTTGAAATTGAAAATCAGCCCTTAAGTGAAAACTTTTGAAACTAGTGTCACATGTGATGTATAGATCACGTTTGAGTTACTTCAGGATTGCACAGGAAGTTAGCTGGTTGGGCCACCAAGGATTGGTCCTCTGCCGTGTGCCGTTTGTCTCTGTGCTGCTCTGAGCCAAGTCTGTGTGTGTGTGTGTGTGTGTGTGTGTGTGTGTGTGTGTGTGTGTGTGTGTGTGTGTGTGTGTGTGTATATATGAGAGAGAGTCCCCTCCCTATCACTACAAACCCACAGTCCTCCTAGGCCCCTTTTTTGCCTCAGTCTAGTAAACCACCTCTGGCACTTTTAGGCTTTGTTCATAATATTTTCATTGTAGCTTTGCTTTACTTTCCAGTTCAGTTTTTGCTACCCCAAGATAACATCAAATAAGAGCGTCAAATAAGAGCACTTCATAGAAGAACTGCACCCTATACTTAAATCTAGATGTAATTGCATTTTTTTGCCTATGCTGAATCTGTTATGGTATTCTTTTAACATCTACACACACACACACACACAGACACAGACACACACACACACACACACACACACACACACACACACACACACACACACACACACACACACAGAATACTGCTTCAGTAACATGTACAGGAACCTGATAGTACCATTAACTTTACATTTAGAAATTTGACTTTTGTATCATATTGATTATGGATCTACAGTAGCTGCTTGAGGTATGTTTTAGGCCTCAGTATGTTGATTGGTATGCGATGTGTTGGTGCAGCTGAAAGCAAGTGTGTTCACTGTGCAAACACAGCATTGCTGGCACTCCTGGTTTCATTTAATCTTTGACACAAAGACACTGGCATGTGGCTGGGCTCTCAGACACATTCAGTGTGAGAGAGAGAGAGAGAGAGAGAGGGAGAGAGAGAGAGAGAGAGAGAGAGAGAGAGAGAGAGAGAGAGAGAGAGAGAGAGAGAGAGATGTGTGGGTGTGTGCATAAATAGCGGGATAATTACTTAAAAGATCTCCCATTTTAAATCGTTTACATTTATTTATTTTCTCTTTTTTTATTCCATCTAGACAGGAAGATTACCTTTTTGGGGGGATTTCTGTAGGCCTTGAACATCACATTTATAAGGACTTCCTGAAGCAAACACATCATCGTGTGACTGATACCATGCCTGGTTCTTTGGTCACCTCAGGACCTTATTCTGGGTTGTAGTATGCGCAGAAGTCCACATTACTGCCATTCTTGATGGATGATTTATTTGCCTGCCAGCCTATAATTACCCACCGTGTAGATGGGAGGACCTCTCTGAGATTATAGTTTGTCTTTGCAGTAAAAAAAAAGAAAAAAAAGCCTGAGACTTGAAACGATTTGGCAGTAAGCTCTTTTAAAAGATCTTTTGATGTTTTATCAAGCACTGAAACATTTATTGAAAATGTATTCATAATCTCTGTAGTGATGGAAATGGTGAACAAAACTGTTTAAATGCAAACAATCGTGTTGTGTTCATAATTACTGCAGTTCTGCTTGTTTGTACTAAAAGGTTACCTCTTGGCACCGAAGACTGTTGTTTGCAAAGTTTGATATCTTTCAGATGCAGAAACATTGCATTCAGATATGCACCGAATGAATATTTTCACATTAAAAGAATAGTTTCTTTGTTTTTGGGACATGGCTATAATGCTAGGAGAATGAATCCAAAATGAAAAGCGGTGACCTTTCATCAGACTTTGACAGAATTCTGCTGACACCGGTCATGGGTAATCACCAGCTTCTTGGCAGCAGAAAGGCGTTAGTTCTTTCTAGATACACACCACCTAATATTCTTTTAATTGACTTTAGAGAAACTGTACAAGATGTGCTGATGAAGTTACAAATTGGCTAAAGCTGCTCATTCCGAGAGCCAGATCTCCTTGTGGTTTGGTTTGTTGTACTTTCTGCTGCTCTGCATAACGACGAGGGTGGAAGAGTGGAAGATTTCAATTACTCTGAGAAAGTCAAGGAGCTTGTTGAAGTTTGAGAAATACAACACGGTTGGTTGCTATGTGGAGATTGCGCCCATTTGGAATGCAATTAAATTGGTTTGGCTGCTTGCCAGTGAAAAAATACATTCCCTTTTTTTCTCAATTGAAAATGTATAGAGTGTTTTGCTGAAAAATACCTGGAGGGAACAGTAGGCTGTTGAATATTTGTAATACAGCTTGCACTGTGCTGTTGAAATGAGTTTTGAGATGAGTTATCCATTGTGGTTTCCCTTTTGACATTTCAAAGGTATGCAGCTTTTGAACCATGGATTTACTGTAATCTATTTTTTTTTTCTATTATTGATGTGTGGTTGAGTTATAAACTGTAAATTGGCTTCTTTGCCATTTTACTGGCTGTGCCATATCACAAACCATGAGGCCATGGTGCAGAATCCGACTTTGTAATAATGTTTATATATATTCACATGTAAACCCCAGTTGTTGGTCCCAGTCTACACATGAAACTGTACAAGACTGCTGTTTACCATATAGAGTGTGTGAGTCTTTCAGCAGCTCCTCAACAGCACAAAGTAACCAGTCCATACAGGGACATGTAACAGACGTTACCAGCCGTTCTAATTTGAAAGTAATGACTAACTTTATTATACGCAAAGACACACACAAGAAAATAAACATTAGAAGGTGAAAGTATCATTGCAGCTGCTGCAGAAAGTATAGACTGAGGTATAAATCTGCAGTCGTAACTGCAAATGTTTTCACATACACTTAAAGAAGGATCAGGCTACAGTTTCTTATTACTTTACACTAGACATCTGTTCTTTGATTGATGTTAACTGTTCAAGGGCTGAAACAAAAGTAAGCATTTTAACAAAGTGATGAAATATCCAAAATTACTAATAGATTCAAAGATAGTGTCAGGAAAACCGACACTATCTACTAGTGTTATCACTTCCTTTTAGCTGCGTAAAGACCAACAGTAATTGACATTTGAGGTTGTTTTGGCATGCACAAAGTACACAGTGATCTTCCTCTTCTTTGAATGACATCAGGGCAGTATGAACCACAATAAAAGAAAACAAATATTCTCAGATTTGTGTTCAAGATTGTACTGTACTGTTTGCATTCAAGAGAAATTTCAGGGTTTCATTTCAACCATTTTTAACAGTGTGAACATTTTTAACAGTGTGAAAATGCCCTAAGAGAGATGGAGAGAGAAGCAGAAGGAGGAACCAGCAGATAAATTCAGAACCATAAATGTGAGCTGTTAGGTTGTTGTGTGTTTGTTGTGTTATTTGTGGTGTACAAAAATCGGCCTCTGATCCACTGTTGCCTGATCTGCAAATGGATCGAGCTGCCCAGCCGAGTCGTTCTTACAAAATCAGCCTGGCATGGCATTATAATAGCTTTTCCTTGTACCTGTCCTGTCAAATCAACTTAGCCTCTTCGGGTGCTATTTTAGTGTTAGTCACACAGTCGATAGAGGAAACTACAAGTCCTGTGTGTCGCCTCTTGTCCCCAGAGAGCACAAGGAAAACTACTTGTATGTTCAGCGCCGTGATGCTTTCATTACACCATGACACTTTTGGGAAGTGTACTTTGCAACTAGAACCATGGAGTGAGGGAGAGATGTGTTGAGATGATGAGCTAATTAGCAGGGTCTACCACTATCCTGCTAATGGCTGTTTGCGGCTTTGCGGGTGCTGCAGCGTGCACGTGTGCGCACTTATGCTGCACGGTTGATTTTTAGTCAGAAGCTTAACACAAAATGTGCATGACAAAGCCTGCTAAGTGAATCAAAAAGCTGTGTATCACTGGAAACAAGGCTCCTCAGTCTCCTCAATGGAACTGCAAAGATAGAGCGAACAGGCACAGACGCCTGCCAATACACCTTCAGGACATTGATTGAGTGCCATAATGCTTTCATGTGCCTCTCCTGCCTATGTCGAATGTGAATATCTCAATAAAGGCGTAGGATTTTCTTCCTTGTGTGTGCCTTCTTAGATACTCAATGTGAAAAGATGCCAGTAAACGTGTGTGTGTGAACCCAGACTTAGGGATATACTGTTAAGCTGTAAAACGATGTAGGTTTCTACTATTACAGCTTGTGCAAAGAACTAGAAAACAAACATCCGACAAAGAGGAAGAGGAGATGGAGAGATAGAGCTTTATCTGGCAGACAGAGAAAGAGGCCTGACGAGCAGCTCTGCAAAAAAATAAACTAATAGAATAGATGATGTGTACCACACGTTAGCATTGACACATGCACACAAACCAAGACAGAGTCCTCTTTCCCACAGGACACCCGCTCTCACTTTCATTTGTGCTCATGCACCTGCTCACACTCGCTGTTATTTTCATTACAGCAGAGTGAACGTCATCCAACATCAAACATCGGTGTTCCTACCACAGCCCGATCACGCGGTAGTTTTCAACAAGTTCCCACGACTAAATGACTAAAAAGGTTTTTTGTCATTGCAGTCAAAAACCATCCATATGATCACTTTATGAGGGTTACGTCATGGTTAAGTTTAGGCAACGCTAAAGGAAGCTGAAAGGGTTATTTGATTAATAATCTGTTGATCAACAAAAAACTAATTGCCAGCAATTTTGATCACTGATCATTAGTTTAAGCCATATATCAAGCAAAAATGTCAAATATTCACTGTCTCAGCTTCTCAAATGCGATTGTGGATTTTGGAATTTTGGTTGGACAAAACAAGCAAAGCAAAGTGTTTTTTGTTTTTTAAACCGTTAATTTCTGTTTCTATTGATTATTGTTAATCAATAGAAATATGAATTTACAGATTACAGTAATTGATAACAAAAGCCCTAAAAGAAGCCAATGGCCTGTCAGGTGGAGACGAGATGCAAACCATCCTTCCATCCTGTCCTTTCATTTATGTGTGAACCAAACACTATGTTTAGTTAAGCACTAAATGTAAGCAGGGGCCGTTTTAAGCTGTTTGAACAAGTGCTCAGTCCAGTTTCTGGAGAGGACAGCCGTCTGGTTACATGTCTGTCAAAGTATGTGGTTTTGACCAAAAAAGCTGTCTCTTGGAGAGTGAAGCAGTGTTGGAAAAAAATACAAAAAATGTAGATATGGAGAGCCAATCCATGAACCAGTGCTTGACCATTCAGCAACACTATCACATTCCAATAACATTTCTGCTTTTCTCTTCACTGCACTCCTTCTGCTGCAGGGTCAAGACTTGGTACGTCAGCTTCAAATTTGTTGTAACTCCTGCAGCTTGGTTGTGCACTGTATGCATCCTTGACATCCCTTTACAATTGAATTAGATTTTCTGTAGTCATTCAGGCTTGTTTAGTGTATTTGACAACTACTATTGCTAATCCGCACAAACAAACCCAAGCAACAAAGCAGCATGAGGGGTAAGCAGGTTTCACGTACGACACCGAAGTGATGGATGAGCTAATTGGGGATTAACAGTTAATAACTGAAGGAGGTGAGACAAGTGCTGAGCCCCTCTCTGTGCCAAAGTCTGCGGTGATATTTCTTTCTTCCTGGTTCTGTTCACCCTTGTTTCTCACCTGTCATGCTGTTATTTCTATCTCCCTGGATTCTCATTCTTTCTGTCTCACTCTGTTGGATTTCTGTTTTTTCCCTTCTCTAACCCTCTTTTTATTCTCTCTCTCTCTCTCGGGCTGATTCTCATCAGCCTGTATTAGTTGCAAATGCAGAACTAAGTGGCTGTGACAACATTCTCAGATACTCCAGCTGCCAGAGATTTATTGAGTTATTAAAGTAATGTACTGTGATTAAAAATGCTAATTTTCCCTAAATCGTACACCAGCTTACATCATTTTTTTTTTTACATCGTTTTTTTTCAGAAGCTGATTTAATTACATGGAAAATGAAACAAGGGCCGATGATTCAATCTTTGCAGCTAAATGCCTCTCCACACAAAAAAAAACCCGAATAACCTCATGATACAGAATTATTGTTTGGGCTACAGAATGTGAAATGACAGTAGGATTCTTTTAGATGGAAAAATCAGAGGGTTTGCTGTTACATTGTACTAGCTGTAGAGTGCACAAATGCTTACATTTGAACTGTACATGTATTAGTTTAGCTTGTATTTCTGTTTATATGCCATCTCAGCAATCTTACCTCAGGCCATAATCTGAAAGTATGGCTTTGAAATCAGTGTAAAAATACAGATCCTTTACAATCCCTATCTTGTTAAAGTAAGCCACTCAATACATGTAGGTTAGTTCTGGATTTACATTTAAAGTATGTATTTTAAATAAAGAGAGAAAAAACTTTCCGTTCCCAATATTATTATGAATTGTGTCTTCGTCTATTCTGAATAATTTCCTTTCCCCTGGGGGATTTTTTCAGTGTGCTTGCCTTGGCTCATTTTGGCCTCTCATTATGCATTCATGTATTCGTTTATATAATACGCAATACTGCAGCTTCATTGGACAAATCTTAGTCGTTTTGGACAGCATTGTGTATGATACATGAATGTTAACATTTCTTTTTTTTGAATTCCCTGTTTTTTCTCTCACGTTCAAGCAGTCAGTTTCTCCTGCTACCGTTATTTTGCAGAATATGCGGCCCCTTTTGAACATCAGTGGTTTGAACCAGTTACTGAAAAAGTAATTCTCATTTGAATAATGAGATATAACTTTTTCTCTTGATCACTTGATCTTTGCGGGGCACTTCTTCTGAGCAGCAGACAGCACTGTGCTGCAACTTTATTCCAGCCCTCTAAAATATCTGCAAGATTACCAGAACAGCTTCAGATATTGTTTGGATCCCTTCCAGATTTCCCAGTGTACTGTAACAGATCCTCGCCAGTATCAGCACCACTTTACAGCCCTAACTCCTGAATAGGTCCTATAGGTGAGCGTGTGAAATATCCATGACCATGTCAGATGTCTTTTCCTCTCTGGTAAGGATTGACTTATATGAGGAGTACAGCGGAGAGTGAGCGTCTCCGGCCTCCCAGATGTCCCAGACATAACAGAGGCTTGTCAGCTCTGTGGCTGTGCTCTAAATGGGTCACTTTCCTTGATATCACACAGCTCCTTCACAATGACCCCACTGTTCTCCTGATATTACAGAACACCAGGTGGCTCACTATGAAATGTCATGGCCAGACAAATGTGGACTGCGTGTGTTGGTGAGTAGTCAGAAAAACAAATGACCATGCACACATGTGACTGCAGTTTGTGTGAGGTATAGACAAGGGTTTGATACACACCACATGCCAAAACACGAGCTTATAGAAAAAGCTCACTGTTCTGAAACATTTTTAAATTTTTTTTTCACTGTATGATTTCTGGCATCTCATGATGAAAACCTTTGATATGGGGAAAATGCATTTTTCATTGATCTGCTATTCACCTCTTTCAGAGCAGTTTATGCATGGCTGTGTGTAACACAACATGCTAGGGAGCTCTGCAGAGAGGAGTAAGAGGGTAGGAACAATAAAAGAAGTGAGAGGGAGGGGGAAAGGGGTTGGGTGGATGGCAGTTCAGTGATTTGTGATTTATGGTTTGATTACAGTCTTTCCATCCTGCTGAAGACCGGCTGTATTTGCCTGCATCACGTGCATTTTTTCTTACATGGCCTATTGGTGCAGCAAGCTCCAGCTCGTTCTGCTCCTCGTCAAAATGAAACACGCATTTGCACATACACACACCAGTAGAATGGTATTCTACACACACACACACACACACACACACACACACACACACACACACACACACACACACACACACACACACACACACACACACTGATTGAGAGATAAAATGGAGAATGGCTCTTTTAGTCAGCTGAGCAGTCTCCCCTCCAGCAGCCTGGCAACCATTCAATACCATTTACCTCCTACTGGGAAATAATATTGACATTCATAAATGTACCCAGTAAAGGGACAAAAAAAGCGATACAATAGACAGTGTGATTCAAGCACAGGTGTCTACTGTCTTGGGTTCACAATATCCCACTCAGAATGAATTTCAGCACGTTTACAATAGATAAATGTAGACAATGGAGTTTTTTTCAGCTGTAGCTGGTTGAATATAATGAGAGCTGCATTCCAATAATATACTAGGAGTGATCAGACCTTGGTGAGAAAGAAACACAGTAGCAAAGTATGCTGCCTTTATGTGCCATCAGTGTTTTCAACCAGCATCGACCCACCTTCATTTAAACCATGTTGGTGTATGATAGGATGAAAGCTGCAGTGACAGATCCAGTCACTGATATCATGTCTCCCCAGGATTTCATTAAACTGCCATTCATTCTCCTCCTCAGGCCTCCTTAGGCCTCTTACTTAGAATTCTCTAACTGCACATTCTGTACCACGGACTCCCGAGCCTTGTGAATGAAGTAGTACGTTCAAGTTCAACTTGTCACTAGTTACAAAATCCTTCAGTAAGGTTGAGAACCAGAAATTGTAGATCTTGATTTGCGACTTTGAAGGGATCGTTCCAGCTGTCAAAATACAACATTACGAAAGGTTAAGATTAAGAGTTGGTTCTTATAATAATAAAAAGACCAAGCCTTGTAATGTTTAAACTAGTAGTCTGTTTGGTGGGTATCATCTGATTCAAAATGTTTATTACCAAAAAGAAGAAATTTAAGTTTTGTATTATTCTGTAATGATAACACCCTCTACATTGGTGTTCTCCAGAGGGTGTGAATGTTTGGGTCAGACTATACTGTTGGCACTGGTTATTTTGTTGGTGCAAAATATCAGCCCGTTCTCACCCCAAAAACAACCATATGGGTCGATTATTAAACTCATAACGACCGACAATTACATTTCTTGTTAGGTGGCGACCTCTTGTGGCTGTTGTAATTGTCGCGAGAGCAAACAAGGAAGTGAGGTGACAAAGTATAAGATCGCAGAAGAGAGTTAAACAGAGCACAGAGGTTACAAGACATCCCTTTACTGTGACAGTATGGTCATTGTCATTAACACAACTGGACCCATGAAAGATGCTAGGTTGACCCCACTTGCTTGTGTAGTGCAGGATGAAGCCAGTACAGAGTGTGCAGAAGCTGCTGATGATTCACAAGTTAACACATTCCTAGTGGGAATCAGTGCTAGCTACAGTAGCCTAGCTTGGAAATGCCCACTCAGGCACTCAAGGTCAGACACTGTTTCCACTGATATGTTTAATAGTGGCCTTATTGTCTGAGGTAAAATGTTAAAATATGTACTATACCTGCAGTATCATAAAGGTTTATATTTCCTCACACAAAAAGTGAGGACTTTTTCAGTTGTGACAGATTCTTTTTTTAAGGCGCAGATCAGTTTGAACAAATTTCCCCCTAGATTTTGTGTCTCTGTGTGCTCAAATGTAGTTACTCGGCTACAAGAAGACTATTATCACCAAAGCTTACAATAAATAAGGTCCCCTCGCAATGTTGACTTGTCAGAAAATGCTTGCTCTAATATAAACAGAAAAATGGGGAGAAAGTGCAAATGAACAGCAGATAATGCACCACTTGTTGTGGTATTGTACTATCTTTTTAAATCCAATTTTGACATGTTTTTAAATTGTTGAAATTAGACATACAAATTCCAACAATAAAGAGCCCTATCTATTCTTTTAATTTGGAGCCTGAAACACTAAACCGCTTATGGTTATGTAGATGAGCCATCATACACTACAGTAAGGTAACCTGACAGCAAAGCGCAGAGTGGACCTGATTGTTTCTGGCAGCTCTCAGAAAGATCTCAAAATTAACACCTGGTGAACGCTGATGGTAAAAACCTGTGAACACCAAAAAAGGCCAACCAAAATGAAGGGTGTGTTCGCAGCGGCTGCGGCATCAGCTGGTACATTTGAATATGAACGGCCCCGACTGAAAGGTTATGACCCATAAAGAGGGGGAACGATTTAAGCAAACCGTGCAGCGGGGAGAAATGTCAGAGTGAGAATGGCAGGAAATATGTTAGTGACAAGGAAAAAGCTGCCCCTGGTTCTAGAGCCGATGAGTAAAAATAGGGCATTGGGCAAGAAGGCAGGAAACCAGCCGAGCGAGGCCTCTAGTAGGAATTTCTTCTGGGGAGCAGAGATAAGGGACTTAACTCCCTCCTGTCTGGGCCCGCCGACTTTAACATGCGACATGTGATCACTGATCACTTATGTAGAGATGGACAGAGAAAGAGGAGATTGAAGAATTGAATAAATGATTTGAGCACTGAGTGAAGTGTGTG